>NC_077230.1:63453612-63820279 GCF_027887165.1 Monodelphis domestica
TCTTTATCAAATCCAGATGAAATTACAGGATGAAGTGACTGTTTAGGTCTCTAGGAATGATATGGCCCACTATAAAAACTGGTTATTTGGCTCTTTAGCAACACAACATATTTTCCCTTTGTAAAGGGTCCTTAGTCTTTATAGCTAGGACTCTGAGTGCTGACTTGGAAGATAGCATCTGGGGCTGGGAAAGAGGGAAGCTCATTAGCCTAAGAAGAATAATTGACTACAGTCTTGAATAAGAATTTCTTAAAATTTTCTCTTGAGTAAAATTAAATTGATCCTATGTTCAATGTTTTTGGTTGGTTTGTTTGTTTTTGTTTTAGCCTGATTGCTCACATAGGAGCCTCTCTTAGATTAGTGTCAAGTTTTGTAATTTCCAAAGAAAACTCTGGATGGGAGCCAAACAAGCCACATTCTAATATTTTTAGGGGAATCTTGGATAGGACAGAAGCAAAATGACTAGAGAGAAGCCTCTAAGCTTGAACCCATTCGATATCAGTCAATCAACAAGCATTTATTTATTGTTTACTGAGTATGAGTGAATCTAGAAGTTTAGTACTAGGCCATTGCTTATAATATAGTATACTTCTTTCCAAGAATGAAGCATGAAATAAATCTGTTTTTGGAATGTGACTGGCATTTTAGAATATACTGAAACAATGCATTGATAGAATACCAGGAAATCCTTATTTTTGCATACATTTTATAAAGCATATATTTTGTGTTTACTTATGGGAGTACAAACTGAATCCCAAAATATAATTTAAGTTTTTGAGGTAAAGAACTATTTCATTTTTGACATTGTATTTCCAGCAATGAGCACAGTACTTTGTTTATAGATGGTGAGCTATTTGAGGGCAAATTATTGCTATTTATTTTGTCATTGAATCCCAGTTTTAGTGGAGTGCCATACATATAATAAGTCCTCCTAAATGTTTATTGGTTGATTGACATATTAAACATATAATCACTAATGAATTGAATGTATTGGATTGCTTTGAGCTCTAAGTCCAAATTTTTTAACTACCTGAAAGTGGTAAATGGAAGAGTAAATAGCGTGAGATATGATCAAAATTCATAGTGATTAAGTATTTTAGAATATCTACTATGCACACCCCTTAACAAAGTTTTGCAGCCAATTGTTGTCTTTCACAATTCCCTGCCAAATCATTTTTGCCTTTTCATCTTTACTGGGATAATGGGTGGTGATCCTTTTGAAAGAATTTACCTGTATTTTACGTGAAGTTTCACCATTCTCTGAAGTATGTGCTAAATATCAATATCACATTCTTTTTGAGACCACACATTTTCTGACCTTGTAGTTTGGTCTTTTCTCTTATTGAACTATGTTTCTAACATTGGCTTTTTCTCTGTCTTTTGTTCATTTGGGGGTTATTTTTTCCCTCGATTTTGTCTACATGATGAAGCTTAGCTCCATTCCTGGTGTTAGGAGAATACTGTCCAGAACTTGTACTGTGCCTGGGATTGCCTCAGCTGTCTCAGGCTCAGACTGAGCACTCTGCAGAGGCAGCTTGCTTGGCCTCGTGTGTGGAGGTTTGCAGCTGTTCAGTTCAGCTGGTTTGACTTGGGTTCTGCCCAATCTTGCTGAGGCTGGACCTTGTTGGGCTGAGTTCCTCCCACTGCTGCCCATGCTGGGTCCTGCCTGGTCTCTGTTCCAGCTGGAGCATGCAAGACTTCTTTCTTCCCCCTGCTTCTTATTCTGTCTTGTGTTGGTTTCTACTCTTACCCTGCTTAGTACTGTCAGTTTTATAATATCTATTTTATAGTTAAGAAAACTGATTCACAGATAATTTAAAGGGCCTAACTGTGATGATAGATCTAGAGAGTATTGGAGAAAGAATTCAAACACAGATTTATCTGATTCCAGAGTCAAAGCACTAGTCCCATTAATCCGTCCATCTATCTATCTATCTATCTATCTATCTATCTATCTATCTATCTATCTATCTATCTATCTATCCATCCATCCATCTATCTATCTATCTATCTATCTATCTATCTATCTATCTATCTATCTATCTATCTATCCATCCATCCATCTATCTATCCATCTATCTATCTATCTATCTATCTATCTATCTATCTATCTATCTATCTATCTATCCACCTATCATCTATCTATCTATCTATCTATCCATCTATCCATCCATCTCTCTCTCTCTCTCTCTCTCTCTCTGTCTCTCTCTCTCTCTCTATCTATCTATCTATCTGTCTGTCTGTCTATCTGTGTTACACCTACATAAAAACTGACCCATTTTCCAATTGGACTCCCTAAGTTTTAGAGTATATAATAGTCAAGATTGACTTATTTTCAAAGATTCCAGTTTGTGAAAGCCCTCCCTGTACCAGTTCATGGAGCAAATATCACTGACCAGATGTTTTCATTGCTTGGCTGATTGTTGTTAAGGTTTCACGTCAATTGAACCTCTCCCTCCTCTAGCATTTGCTCCCCATGGGGGTTCATCAAAACCTGAGTTGGATAGTGCTTGGTGCGCTGAGGCAAGGTGGGTTGATTTGCCCTAGCATTTGGTTAATAGTCTGTTTTTATTTCTGTAGGGTTGTCTCTGTCTGTTTCCTGGTGCTCAGTTCTATAATTTGATTTGGTGTTCTATTTCTTTCAGTTTACAGAAAGAAATCTTGGGTGGCTCTGGAAAATAAAAACGACAGGGGTGTGGATTCCTGGTGTGAGAAATGATCTGCCATTAGGCCTCCTGGGTATTATTCCATTCCTAGCTCTGTCACTGACTTACATTAATACATATGGAAAAACTTGAGGAAAAGAAAAAAAATAGTAGCATTTCTAGGTTCCCCAAGTACTTCTGGAACTAGTGTAGCAAATCATATCATTACCAGGTACTCCTGTAAGTGCCAGATTGATTATAAAATAGTAAGTGTGCTGTTATGTGCAGGCTATATGATTAATTTTTAACTGTTGAAGACATTCTCATAAGACTGTCTGTCATGAGCTTTTCAGTCAATAGCTAATAATTAGATGTCTTCTTCCTTATAATAAATTCTCAATGCACCATTACTCTTTTTTGACAAAGAAATGGACTGGCAAGTGAGAAAGATTCTCACTTCTCTTGCAAATGATATCCATATGATCTATTAACATAATCTCTGTATCATCTATTACTGGTTTAAAATGTGAAAAAAATGAACTTAAAAATCCTATTTATTATGTACTATTTTGCCACTAAGTGCAATTGATGCTATTTAACATCAGATATTGCCTTTTGGAGTGTTAGGCTTGCTTGAGCTTGTTTAAAGATTGAATCATTTTCATCTCATCATGGAAAACTATACCCATTAGTACAACTATATCCCAAAATAGAAACAAATGGACTATAGTTTGAAAGAAGCTATCATGAGGTTTTGTATATTTTCAGGCAATGTACTGTGCAAAGTTGAGTTAGCTTGTTTGATTTTTATACAGGTTCAAAGCAAAAATGTATCAAATATTGATTTTAAATGTTATATGTGAGAATCATAGAATGAAGTACCAGTGGAGACTAGAGAGTTCTAGAATATTGTGCAAAAGATTCAACATTGAAAAGAGTAGAGTAAATGCTCTTTTGGGGATCTTCCCATAATTCTATCATCTATAAAGACTCTTCCATTTCTCAGTCAAAGAGATCTACTCTAATTCTATACTATCCCTGCTTTATTTAGAAGTATCCCTTCAGGAAGCATTGATTTAGAAACTTCCCTAAACCTTTCAGTGCTTCTGGGACTGAGAGAACTTCCTAGGTTTGATCGCTCTCAGGTTAGATTCCTATTTCAAACCATCAAAATCCATACTAAGTAATAATTTATAGAATTAGCCATTGTATTGAAATTCTTCACTGATTCCTTCTATACTAATATTCTTTCTTTGTAAGTACCATGACTGTATGCCAGTGACAATTACTTTAATTCAGTGGCACAATAATCTAAACCACAGGCACATCATAAAAGCTTGCTGTTGTGCCTGCTGTCGGCTCTTATCCACCGCCTATAAGGCATGTAACCACCAATCATAAAGAAGATGTTTCTTATAATTGTACATTTTGTTTATTATTTTCATTGTTCAAGTAATAAGTATTTTAAATTAATATATCTTTTGTGCTATCCCCACCTTATTGAGTAAATTAAAAATGAAAAAGAAAAAAATTTTTACATATTTCCATTGCCAAGAAAAACAAATTTCCACATTAGCAAAAACTATTTTTCTTTCTGTATTTTTGTTCATCATTTTTCTGTCAGGAGGTGAATGGCTTATTGAATCTTCATTCTTTTAGACTCATAGTTTATCTTAACATTAATCTTATTTTTCTGAAAAAGCCTTTGACTATTTTTACTCTTTATACCTATTATCATATAAATTGTTCTAGATTTGCTCACTTTGGTCTGCACTGATTCTCAAGGATTCCCCCCCCCCCCATTTTCCTCTGAACTTGGCTGCTTCTTCATCTCTCATGGAACAATAATATTTCATTATATTTGTATATCACATTTATTTAGCCATCCCCAAATAAGTGACTAGTTCCTTAATTGCCAATTTTTTAATTCATGAAAATGATTGTTACACGTATTTTTGTTACATAGATTATTTTCCTCTTTCTTTGACCTATTTGGGGTATAGGCCTGGTTTTGGTAAATCTGGGCCAAAGGATATAGACAGTGCAGTAACATTCTAGGTAATACTCTGAATTGATTTCCAAAACGGTTGAATGAATTCATAGCTCCAGCAACAGTGCACTGGTACATATTTTTTTTTCCCACAACCTGCCTAACATTTATGATTTTCCTATTTTCTTTTTTTTTTTGTCAATCTCATATATCGAGACTTTTTATATGTAAGTCATGGATCCATTTGTAAGATACTTGATTATGGTATGACATATGGTTTGAAACCCAATAAACCTGTAAAATAATTAGGATTATATAAGATTCACCCAGATGCCATAGGATCTAATTATAAAGTACTCTTTGCAAAAAAAAAAAAAAGAGCCTAAGCAATTAGAGAAGCATTAATTGTTAATGGGTAGGTCAAATAAATACCAAAAAATATATTTTTTTAATCTAACATCTGTTAATTTACTTAATCAATGCTATGTTAATTAAACTCCCCAAAGTGAGGTAAAACATTAAATTTGCTTTAAATTTCATTTATTTAATTACTAATGAACTAGAGTATCTTTTCATATGATTTTTAGAAGCATGAATTTCTTCCTCTTAAAACTGCCTGTACATTTCCTCTTACCATTTATATATTGGAGAATTGGTTTAAATCTTATAAATTTGTTGGGGCAGCTGGGTGACTCAGTAGATTGAAAGATACAGGAGGTCTTGGGTTCAAATAAGGCCTCAGACACTTTTTAGCTGTGTGGCCCTGGGCAAGTCATTTAACTCCTATTGCAGTGTTGGTGAATCTATGGCACAGGTGACAAAGGTGGCACACAGAGTGCAGAATGTTCTCTGTGGACACTGACCACCCTCTCCCCCATCCCCCACACCCAGAGTTGATTACTAAAAAGGCAGAGGGTCTCAGGTAGAGCTTCTCCCCTCCTCTTCTCCACTGTGCCTGACCACATTGTTTCACATCCCCTTCCCCTCTGCCAAGCAGTCGATTGGGAGCATACAGTGGTTAAAGTGAACAGCTCCCAGAAAGCAGAGTTGGAGGGGAGCAGAGAGTTTGGGCTACTCCCCTCTCCCTCTCTACATGCCCCTCTCATCACCCACCCCTCTGCCAAGCAGCAGTCCGATGGAAGCATTTCCTCCTTCCTCTGTCTTGGGTAAGGGTGGGAGACTGGTTGTACCCAGCATGTGGAGGGCCAGGGCATGACCCTTGGTCTGGGGATGGGTAGGCAAGCATTCTGTCTCTAAAAGGTTAGCCATAATTGCCCTACTCTTAGCCCTTATTGCTCTTCTGCCTTAGAACCAATACACAGTATTGATTCTAAGATGGAAGGTAAGAGTCTTAAAAATATATATATATGTATATATATATATATATATATGTATATATAAATCATATAAATTTGTATCAGTCCCACATATATCTTGGAAAAAGATCCTTATTACAAAAATTTGTGTCAAAGATTTTTATAGGTTGCCTATCTTCCTTTTAAATTTCATTCTATTAGATTTGTTTATGGTTAGCTTTATTATTTTATACAATCAAAATTATCCATTTTATCTTGTGTGACCCATCACATGTCTAATCATGAACTATTCTCTTGAGAATACATCTTAATACATCTTCCTGCTTCCCTTTATCTCCTTTTATTATGAGATCTTTGTTATCTAGGTTATATATACATTAGGAGCATATTTGATATATAGTGTGAGATGAGAGTCTAAATACAATAAACCCATTAGATACTTGGCATAGTTTAAATTTTAGACAAGGATGAAGCAAATCTAATTATATATATACATATATATATTTATAAATAATTAGAGAAGCAATGCTCATGCTAAGGTAAAGTCAATACAATGAAAATAATTTTAAAACTTCAATTAATTTACTAATTCAATGCTTTATTAATTAATTAACTAGTAATTATTAATTCATTTCCCAAAATATTTTTAGATTAAGAAAAATAATAAAAATGTCATGTGGAGTTAGAATTTCAAGAATATTAATTTTAAAAAGCAATGAAGAGGTCTATCAGTACCAGATCTCAAACTGTAATATGAAGTAGTAATCATTAAATTGTTTTGGCATGAATTATGAGAAAGGCAGAGAGACAAATAGGCAGATAAAGAGACAGAGACATAGACAGTCAGAAGACAGAGACAGAATGATAGACATAGTGATAAGAGACAGAGAGTCAGTCACAGGCAGAGATAGAGACAAAGAAATGACAGAGATAGGAGAGAGAGAGAGAGAGAGAGAGAGAGAGAGAGAGAGAGAGAGAGAGAGAGAGAGAGAGAGAGAGAGAGAGAGAGAGAGAGAAAGGAAGAGGGGGAGACAGAGAGAGAGAGGGAGAGAGAGGGAGAGAAAGAGGGAGAGAGAGAGGGGGGAGAGAGGGAGAGAGAGAGAGAATAAGAGGGAGAGAGAGAGAGAGGGAGAGAGAGATTAAGCAGTTGGACAGAATATATATACAAAAGCAAATAAAAACTATTAAATAGTATTTGATAAATTCAAAAAGTATAGTTACTAGGAGAAGGACTCACAGTTTGACAAAATTGTAATTTCTTTGCCCTCTATTTGTCACCAAATTAAGAAACATTCTTATATTTATCAACACAAGCTCAGACATTGCATATCTATTTTTCAGAAACCGATTCCATTATCACATCAGCTCAATTCTCTACTTCAAATCTTCTCCTGTCAAAAAAGCTTCCAAATCCAAGTGTCCCTTATTTCATATCCCTGTGACCTCCTCACTCAAAGGTGAGATCATGCCAAGTAAACTTCCTGTAACCACCCAAATATGTACAGGGTTGGCATGGAAATGATGAAAAAATAGCAAACATAAAATCTAAATTACTGGTTAGGATTTATAACCATCAGTTCTTCTAAAATATCTTCCATTAAGGGAAAGAAGAGAAAATAGGTAACTGTCACTTGTAGACATGGATATTATTAGACTTTCACTTTATTCTTTGGGCAGAAGATATATGCAAGAATTTTCCAGGCACCTATGATTCTATATGCAGTGCTCAGGTGTATTCAACAATCTACAGTGCAGGTGTTCAGTGAAGGCTGCTTTGGGATTAACATACTCTACATCCACTCAAAGCCATAACTAAAATGGAATAGAACAAGTATTCATTAAATGACTACTATGTGCCAGGTACTGTTCTGTGCTCTTTTTCAAACATTTTCTCATTTGATTTTCACAATAACCCCATGAAGTAGATGTTTGCATTATTCCCATTTTTAAATTGAGTAAACTAAGATATACAGAGTTTAAATTAGTTGTCCAAAGTGTCATAGCTAGAAAGTGTCTGAGGCTAGATATGAACTCAGGTCTTCCTGACTGCAGGCCCATTATTCTATCTACACTGTCTACTGATATTTTTTATTTAATTTTTAAATACTATTTAAAAATTTTCCTGTTAGAGGATGTAATTAATTTAAAGACATTGAAATGTAACGGCAAGAAAGAAGACCTGTAACCTGTAACATTCTCCCAGAAATAAGCAAATTTCTATTGGGAATAGTATATACATAGATGGAAAGAAATGGATATGGGGAACGTGCATAGAACATGTATGACTATAAGATGAAGATGTACATATAGGCTGTAAGTGGCCAAGACAACATAGATGTGTTCAACCTTGTCATTTGCCAGTATATCATCAAACCAATCATATTGGTGTTGCTCCTCACTCATCTCAGATGATTTTCAGTCTTTAGGAGGCATTTCATGTTTTTCAGACATAGGTAATTGCATCTAATCTCTGTCAAGTCTTTACTTGGTTTTGATTGAAAGTTCTTTGCAGTGCTCCTAGTCTTTCTCTCAGTGGAATACCTACAAATTTCTCCCTCATAAAAAGAATGAACCCCACTTTCTCTAGCTTATCTTCTAAGAGATTTTTGATATAATTTTTTTAATTTAAACTAATTTATATAGTCAATTTATAACATTATTTCTTGGTTACAAGAAATTACATATTTTGCATGTGTCCTTGATCAAAACCTATTTCCATGATGTTGGTGTTTGCATTAGGATGTTCATTTAGAGTCTGCATCCCCAACCATATTCCCTTGACTCAGGTATTCAAGCTGTTGTTTTTCTTTTGTGTTTCTACTCCCACAGATTTTCCTCTGAAAGTGGATAGTGTTTTTTCTCATAAATCCCTCAAAGTTGTTCAGGATAACTGCATTGCCACTAATGGAGAAATCCATTACATTCGATTGTACCACAGTGTATCAGTCTCTGTGTATAATGTTCTCCTGGTTCTGCTCCTTTCGCTCTGCATCAGTTCCTGGATGTCGTTCCAGTTCCCATGGAATTCCTCCAGTTCATTATTCCTTTGAGCAAAATAATATTTCATCACCAAGAGATACCACAATTTGTTCAGTCATTCCCCAATTAAAGGGCATCCCCTCATTTTCCAATTTTTGTCACCACAAAGAGTGCAGCTATGAATATTCTTGTACAAGTCATTTTCCTTATTATCTCTTTGGAATACAAACCCAGCAGTGCTATGGCTGGATCAAAGGACAGACAGTCTTTTATAGTCCTTTGGGCATAGTTCCCAATTGTCCTCCAGAATGGTTGGATCAATTCACAACTCCACCAGCAATGAATTAATGTCCCTACTTTGCCACATCCCCTTCAGCATTCATTACTTTCCATTGCTGTCATGTTGGTCAATCTGCTAGATGTGAGGTGATACCTCAGAGTTGTTTTGATTTGCATCTCTCTGATTATAACAGATTTAGAAAACTTTTTCATGTGCTTATTAATGGTTTTGATTTCTTTAACTGAAAATTGCCTCTTCATATCCCTTGCCCATTTATTGGTTGGAGAATGGCTTGATTTTTTGTTAAATTTTTATAATTTTTATATAATTTTTAATATAATATATATAAATAAAATATAAATATATGAAATAAATCTTTATATATTTTATATAATCTTTATAAATTTGAGTAATTAGATCTTTGTCAGAGGTTTTTGTTATGAAGATTGTTACCCAATTTGTTTCTTCCCTTCTAATTTTTGTTGTATTGGTTTTGTTGGTCCAAAACCTTTTTAATATGATGTAATCAAAATTATTGATTTTACATTTTGTGATTTTTTTCTAGCTCTTGCTTGGTTTTAAAGTCTTTCCTTTCCCAAAGATCTGACATGTATACTATTCTGTGTTCACCTAATTTGCTTATAGTTTCCTTCTTTATATTCAAGTCATAAACACATTCTGTGTTTATCTTGGTGTAGGGTATGAGATATTGATCCAAACCTATTCTCTCCCATAATGCCGTCCAATTTTCCCAGCATTTTAAAAAGAAATTAAAAGAATTTAAAAGAAATTCCAAGTCCAAGATTCTTAGCATATGTTCTTTCAAAGGAGATTCTGACTATTTCTCTGAGACTTGACTAGAATTGTTTTCTTTGAACTCAATTTTCTACCTTTAAAATAGCAAGAAATATATACCTCTAAATAATAGATCATTGTTTGCATATAGAAACATGCCCAATTGTGTAACAGTACACACGCAATAGTATGTGAATGATCTGGGACAAAATAATTACGTGTATTGATATACAATAAAATTTGTAATTTTTTCCATCTTTTCTTAAATAATATTTTATTTTTTAACCACTTACAATCAAAAATGTTTGGCATTAGATTTTTTAACATTTTGAGTACCACATTCAATCTCTCTCTCTCTGTCTCTCTCTCTCTCTCTCTCTCTCTCTCTCTCTCTCTCTCTCTCTCTCTCTCTCTTCTACCTTCTCCTCCTCTGCCTTCCCCAACATGGAAAACAATTTACTACTTGTTATACACGTGCCATCATACAATACATATTTCTACAAATTCTTCTTCTTATCATTTCTTACAACAGACTAATACTAAATCATAATCATATACCATAACTTTTCAGCTATTCCTCAAATAATAGGCAACCCCTCAGTTTTGTGTAATTAGATATTGGACCCCAAGACTCCATTTCTGAGAACCCCACTTTTGTCTTTATATTATATTCTTAAGTTTTGGAGATAAGGTTTCTATAATCATGCCCATTGGAAAACAAAAATATTTTGAGAGTCAAGGTGCAATGGTATGGTGAAATATGCATTGCTTAGATCTATCACTGTGTACCCCCAGGAATCTGGTGGTATATGTGTGATAATATCATTTGTTGAAGGTGACACAGTGTATGTATTTTTTATAAAATTGTTCAGTGCCCTAAGATCCTGTACAAATCTCCAGCATTGTGCCCCGTCTGCATTCAACTTGTATTTTTTTAATTGCGAAAATTGGACTATTTAATTCAGACAATGTAGGTCTTAAAATTCCTTGTTCCAGTAAGCTGGTTATGATTGGTGTTATGCCTTTCATGGCTTCTCTGCTCAATTTGTATTGAGGAATCATAGGAGGTACACAATCCCTGACTTCTATCTTTACTGGTGCCACTGATTTTATTCTACCCACATCTTTCTGATTTTTAGCAAAAACCCCTTGTGGAATATCATGAGATATCTCATATAATGATGTTAAAGTTTGAATTTGCTCAGATTTTTCTTCCAATTGCTCCAGATACAGCAATCGGTAATGTTTCAGAGAATGTTTGGGCAAATGCAGATATATATTTCCAGAACTTAGTTGTCCTGATCTTACATAAAAAGTCCCATCTGGGGTTCCAATTGTAATAGACTCTCCCTTTAAGATATTTATGGGAGTAGATATGAGTTGGAGCAATGCACCAGGAAATAAGATAGAGGAAAGGCCAGGATATACTCTCCTTCCCTCCCACCTAACTTCCTGTTCCTCTTATAGTTGATCCTAACAGCTCTCCTCAGATGGTAAGTTATTAGCAGTTTCAAAAGACTAATCTCTATAGCTCTTTTCTGGAATGAGGGTTTATTCTTGAATAAAGGGATTTAGGGAGGTGGGAGGAGAGAAGGGCTATCAGATCTCCTTATACTCTTATTAAGTTTAATACAGGGGAAATGAAATTAATTGTCTAAGAGGGGATATCGTTGATAAACTAAAAGCTCCACTCTTTTCAATATTGAGTCAATGAATAGTCAGGAATCCAAAGCAAGCCTGTATATCAGCCTTCTTCCTCAGTCTCCCAGGGAAGAAGTGATTTTCTTCATCTGCTGGTTTTCCAACTGCCTTCTCCTGCTCAGATTCTTTTTGGGATTTTCCTTCTCTCTCATTCATTCAACATTCCATTTCCTTGCATTTGTTTGCCAATCTCACTGGTGTTATAATCTCTTCCTCATAGCAGTCAAAAGCGATATGAAACTCTGTAGTCTAGGACGAACTGGATTTAAAAGACTTGAGGCATATGCACTAGTTGACTTATCAATCTAGCCAACATGACCTCATAATGGTGATTTAAAGTTAAGTGAGTTCAGTCATCCCAGAATAAGGATCAAAATTTTATATGGTTTAAAAGCAACAGAGAAGATGGCAATAAGAGGGTTTTTAATAGATGGTTGGTTGGCATATGAAACATGAAATGGGATCTGAAACAGTTAGATTTAGAGAAAATAATGAATATGTACATAAAAAGCAAAGAAATACAGTCTTTAACAGGTAGAATGGAATATAGGGAACAGATAAAATCACTTTCTGTCTCCTTGGTTTCTCCTTCCTTTCACTGTGGGCTGGTCTATCACATTTCAGGAACCAAAGTTTCTTAATTTGCCTAGCACTGCCCAGGGGGAAGTGTCTGTGGGATCCATCTCCAGTCCTTTGAGGGTGTACTTAAAATGATCCTCAATTTCCTAACTGATTAACTTAAAAGGGTAGAGCACTCCAAGTACTTGATTAAGTTAAGATTAAAAATTTCCCTTGCACACCATCATTCAAAGTCCTCTATAATCTGATCCTGCCCTATATTTCTAGCTTTACCTCACAATACTCCACTAAAAATTCTAAACTATAATTAAAAAGAACTATTTTTATTTCCCCTTCCCCATTCAGAACAATTTTTTTTCTGGTCTATCCCTTTGTTCTGTGAAGAGTGAATCAAACTTTCTTTGTCCATCAATCAGCAACTTTTTAGTTAATTGATCAAAAACTTAAGTATACCTACTTAGTACCTTTCTAGCCCCTAAGTATGAGAGTTCACAAACCACTTGCTAGAGTGGGCAACCACTCCAAAGGTCACTTCACCCTTCCCCTTGGCAGTGCTAGGCAAACTGAAAGACTGCAATTGGTTCTTGTAAAGTGGGGGAGTGACAGGAAGTGATGTAGAGAAAACTGCTTTCAAAAGACCAGCTTAAGGATTCGAAATATCACAGTTATCTACAACTATTTAACACTCAAAACTATTTTAAATTTAACAGTTGGTGAGTCAGACTGGAGGAGGAGACCCTTTCCCTGTATCCTGCATCCCGGCTTGAGGCGGTGAGTGGAGTGATACCTTCCTTGCTTCTTTAGTAAGGAGACCCTCTCTGCTCATTTGCATTTTGGTGGGACACTTCCTTCAGTGTGAGTTCTGATGAGATTCTTGGCAATCTTAGCCTTGTGTACACTGAAGGCTCTCAGTCAATTCTTCAGTGTCTCCTTGCTCTTCAGATTTTGGCCTCCTAATTAGGATGTTGAGATTCACTTTTAGATTTGCATTTGTGGTCTGGAGACATTAGGATTAAATTTAGGGTATCTTGTATGTAGGCAGTACTTTCTGTCTCTATATTTTTCCATTTTCACTCTTTCCACCTCTTTATAAATAAAGCTGCTAAAAGTCATTTTCACTTAAGCTATAATATTATTAAATTTGAGACTACAATATTAATTTAAATTTTTCATATTAGCCTAAAAACCTAAATTTTTTAAATTCTCATAATTTCTATTGATACTTTTACCAAGAATGCCTTCTTCACTCCCCAACTCTATGCTTCCTAAATTCTAACCATATCGTAATGCTCAAATCAGAAATAAATTCCAGAAGAAAGTGTCATGTGAGGGCCTCACATTGAATTTTATTTCGCTTTTCTTGTTAGTGTATATATTATTCATATTTTAGATATTAGTGTTTAAGTAATATCTCACCCATCACCTGAAAACTCCAGGGTCTTGCTAAATGCTTGTTGAAATTTGTTGCTATCTATCATCATGACAACCACAGTGAGTATTGTATTGAGAATTATTATATAAAGAACTGGCATGAGAATTCCAAATTCCTGGGTTCAAGTCTCACCTCTCATACCTATATCTATATGACTGAGGGCAAGTACTTCAACTTCTCTGTTCTACAGCAGATGCTCTAAGACTTTACTTAGATAGAGATCAGATTCTGATCTGCCCTGGCAGAGGGAAATTCTTCAGTTCAAGTTTCCTATATCAATATATTCTGAGGAGTCTAGTCCAATGAAAGAAGATAATGAGGACCAAAATCATTAACAATAAAAAGAAAGATAAAACTAAAACAAACAAAGGTAAGAAAGTGGAAGCACCTGAAAGCTTCATAATTATGCCTGGGGTGAGCCATAGTGAGGAAGGAGATCTATGGATGATGAATTGTTCTTGAGAGGGTTACTCCTGGAATCAGGAAAATTTAAATTCAAATCTGACGTCAGACAATTACTAAATATGTGACCCCAACCAAGTAATTGACTGTTTGCCTCAGATTCCTCATCTGTAAAATGAGCTGATGAAGGACATGGCAAACCACTTCAGTATGTCTATGAAGAAAACCCTAAATACGGGTCATGATGAGTCTAATACAACTGAAAAGGACTGACAGACAACTGAGCTTTAATGTCTTCCAGCCCTTTAAATAATCTACGTACAGATGATTTTGAATATGATTTTTTCACAAGAAAAGACACCCCATTGGCAAATGAGGATAAGTCATCTTTCCCATGCAAAGGGCTGCCTTGTGGTTTGTGGATACTAAATGAAAAAAGAAAGAACAAAAGGCCAAAAATAAGGGAAAAGTGCAACACCACAGAACAGAAAGAGCAGGCAGAGGAGGAGATCACAGCTGGGGCTTTTCTGTGTTATTCAAAAAAGATAAGAGCAAAGTCTTTGGCTGCTTCTGGTGTCTTGTTTTTCTGAAAACCCCTCCTGCTGTGCTAATGAGGTGAAAAGTGACCTGCCTGCTTATTTCCTTGCTCCATACTTAGCAATGGTGTGACATGCTGCAAAGACGATTGCGTGTGCCGGGTTGTAGATTAGATCATGCAATACCTACCAGATGCTCTTAAAGTCTTTGAAAAAGCAAATCTGTAGTTGTGAGACTACATTTGCTTCCTATTTAAAATAGAAATTCTTAGGGTAATCTGTGCAGCATTCCTGTTAATTCTATAGGCATTTGCATGTCAGTTGCTTTATAAACCTGTCACCAGTGAGAAACACCCAAATTTTTCAGTTTTCCACTCTGATCAGCATAAGAGATAAGAAGAATCTGTAATCTCCAATCCCAAGCACAGGAAGCATATTTCATTATTTATTGCATTCAGGGACATTTATATTATTATTTTAAATGAAGATTTATTAAATACTCAAAGATAAGAAAAGGCAATAAATTTGTGATTTCATTAGAATGAAAAACTCTTGGTAGGGAAAACTCCTGCAACTTAGAGGATCAGCCAGCTCCCTGGAATAGAGAGATTTGCTCAGGATCATACAATTATTATATGTGAGAAGTAGGACTTGAATCCAGATCTTTTTGGCTTTGAGGGGACAGCTAGGTCCCCTCAGCAGAGGTGGTACAGCATATAAAGTGCTTGATCTAGAGTCAAGAAGACCTGAATTCAGGCACTCAGTCAGCCGCTTACTTGCTGTGTCATCTTAGGCAAGTCACTTAACTTTGGTCAGCTTTATTTTTCTCATCTGCAAAATCTGGATAATAAAAATAACTATCTAGGGTAGCTGTGAAGATTAACTGGCAGAATGTTTATAGAATATTTTGAGAACCTTTAAGAGCTACATAATTGTTAGCTATTATTTTTAACACCTTTAATGTGAAAGGTTATTATTTTTACTCATTAAAATAAACTAAATTCTAATAGAATTTTTTAAAAAAGCTACTAATAGTATATAACATTATTATTACTATTATTAATTTTAGATACTATAATGTTTGAGTATGCTTGATATACCCTGTAATCACACTTACATATCAATTTCCACTGTTTGTTATAGTCTGCATTTTGTTCCTTCTAGAAGGAAAAATTACTTTGTAAGGCATTATTTGTATTTTTTAAGATTTTCTCTCCTAAATTTAGGTTACTTTGCCAGTATTTTTTAAATAAAGCCTCAATTATTGATTTTTGGTTCACATAACCAGAATCCAAAATCTGTGTAGGGAGAGATCATGCTTGCCTGCTTAAATAGCATTGTTTTAAACAAACAAAAGTAGCCAGTCTATTGTTTAAAGTGATTTCTATAACACCAATATAGGAGTGAAATATTTTAAGAGGCAATACAAATTAAAGCAAGATACAGCAAGAAATAGAAGTCTTCCTTTCTCCCACCTCAATAATTACAGAGCATTTTTATCAGATCATCACCCCTAAAAGTACCACCAATATTTCATTGTGGACATAATTTCTAAGCTAAGACTAGATGTATTCAGCCTCATAAAGAGAAATGGATCATTATATTTTAGTGGAAGAAAGTATCATCCAGATCTTGCCCAGGGACATTATGTAACATTATTTCATATTCCTATATAATTATACTCCTTTACTCTGTTATAAAAGTTATATATGCTATGTTGTGCATATATGTGTGAATATATGTGTATATTGATGTAATTTCATGTATATATTATATATAATCAGTAGGAACAGTGAATTCACTTCATGTAAAGAATTGTTTCTTTGATAATTGTTTATGTTGTTCATTATTTTAAATTATGTTTGAAAAAGAAATCCATGAAGCCTGCTCTGAAGTATCTCATTTATACTTCAAAAGATATTTTCAGTGTGGATACTATCATATGTAACAAAAGTTACAACCTTGCCTTAATGGATGGTCTTCATAAGTTCCTTGTTGTTGTTCATTCCTTTCAGTTATATGTGACTCTTCATGACCCCATCTGTGGGTTTTCGTGCAAAAATACTGGGGTGTTTTGATGATTCCGTCTCCAGTTAATGAAGAAACTGAGGCAAACAGGGTTAAGGACTTTACCCAAGGCACGCAGTTAGTAAGTGACTAAGATCCAATTTAAATTCATGAGAATGAGTCTTCTTGACTTCAGCCTTGGCACTCTAAACACTGCACCACTTATCTTCATAAGTGACTCTGGCCAGAATGAATCATCATCTGATGGCCAATGTTTCAGGATCCTCTGATTATTGTTAGATTGCTCAATATGTCTGTAATACTAAATTCGGTATAGTTGGTCAATAAATATTTATTAAATCCTTACTCTATTTCAGGCCATTTGTATGGCATGAAACATGATTGAACTAAGAATTTGAAAGGAGAAGAGGAGGGAAAATGGGTTTATGAACCCATTAGAAACAAATAACTATATCTATCTATTTGCATGTGAACTACAGATGCTTTAAATAGCTATTCAGTGCCCTATAGCCTCAGAGAAAAGCTTGGATAGGGTTATAGAAGTTTAAAATGTCAGGACAGTTTAATTCCTCATTAGTGGTGTTTCAGAATGCTTTCCTTTCCTAATCCTCCTTTTTACCAAGCATGTGAATCCTAATCCCTTGTTAATCCACACCATCCAACTTTTCTGTTCCTGAAACAGAATTTTGAGTGCAACTAAAGAAAATCCTGATATTAAACTGATCTCATGTTCTAAAAATTCCTAGTATATGATTGGACTGAGTCCTAGCCAATAGCAATAACCATTTTGTTTTTCTTTATTTCCAATCCCAATTGCTATAGTGACTGCTCCAAAACTTTCTTCTTTCTTCATACCCCAAACACAACTGCAATCCTCATATTTACAACAATAACCAGCGCAGTCCTCTCTAATGGGCAGAGCTGAGATGACACAGTCAGAATCTGCATTTTTGCCCAGATTACCCCAAATATCTCCTCTATGACAATCTAGAAAATATGCTAGATTAAATTCTCATTGGGAAAGCCAAAACAGAGGCACTTTGAATAATTTTTTCCAGCCCAGGGCAATTGATAAAAATAGGCAGAGAGATTTTTCTGGCTTTGGGCAAAGGCTAATCAGGAATGCATCACAGCAGGGACAGCAAGTAGGAGTATTTTGGGGTCCAGGGATGTTAAAGGGATTGAGATTAAGCATAAAAGAAGGAGGCATTGAGACAGAAAGAGAATCATGGTGACTTCCAAAAATGCTCTGTGAACAAGAACTTGTACCAGTTGGCAAATCTGCTATTTATTATCAAATTCAGAGATGTGGTTTCATGGTAGAAAAGATAAATTGAGAAGGAAAGGGGCCCAAGTTATATACTGAGTGAGGATTAAGTTCTGGAAGCATAGCTGTGTGGCTCTGAGTCCAAGAGCAGAATGGAAACTCAGTTCTAATCTTTAACCCTGTATATAAGCCCATGGTGCGATTACCAGATCTGGAGACAAATACCAAAAAGGAGCCAGTAGTTTAGGTGCTATGAACTTGCAGAACCTTTTAGTGAACTAACGGTGAACTCAAACACAGACAATACAATAGACTCAGACCTGGGTCAAGAACTTGAAGAGTTCTGACCAGGAAGGTACTGAACAGATTTCTACAACTTTGGAAGCACTGAAAACTAGCAGGTCTCTGGATTGAGTTGTGAAAAAAGCAGGACATTAAAAACAAAATCTCAGGATACATATTGCCCCTTCCTCAGAAGTGAGCAAGTTCAGTACCAGTATAAAGTCCAAAATCCTGAAGAAAATGAAGAGATACTGATGATTTGGGAAGTGGCTAACTGAACAAACGGTGGCATAAGTTTTTGGTGGAATATATATATATATATATATATATATATATATTATTTAAAGAAATGACAAGCAACCACGTTTCAGCAAAAAAGCAACCTTGGAAGACTTTTATGAACTTATACAAAAGGAATGAACAGAACTAGAACAGTTTACACAGTAAATGTGTAAAATCTCTCCATAGAGAGATCTAATGAATTCTGAAATGCAGATTGAATCGTACGATTTTCATTTGTATTTCTTGCCCTTTTTGTTGTTGTTTTTCAAAATAGCTAACGTGGAAATATATTTTTCACATTATTTCATATGTGTAATTGATATATTATTTGACTTCTATATAGGTGGGTTGCATATAATAATGCTTCAATATTTTTTAACTGCTAAAATATAGAATTGAATGTAAAAAGAAAAGTAGAGAAACAAGAAAATAATAAATTTTTACAGGAAAAATTATTTGAAACAGAAAGATGCACACAGTTAAAAAAGGAACTGAGTTACAATATATAATGCTTAAGTTGAAGTAATTAAAGCAGTGATAGTGATAAAGTTTTAAGACAAGGCAAAAAGAAAAAAAAAAGAATTGAAAGGAATAGCAAAGAGCTTATAGTTTGCCAAAAAGATACTACAGACCATGAATTAATGTAAGTACCAAATATATTGTTATCAAATGACACAGAATCCACATTCTTTTTTATCACTAAACCCAGAGTAATTTATTTTTTCTTTTTTTTAATGAAAAACTTGTTTAATTAATTAATTTAGAAATTTTTTCCATGGTTACATGATTTGTGTTCTTTTCCTCTCCCTCAATATTCACATTCTTAAAGGAAAAGTAAAATAAGTTACAGGAAGAAACAGTAAAACATCATTACTGGAAGAGCTTCATTTAACCTTCTTAGACTAAAATAAATCTACTTATAAAATAAATAAGAAGGAACTTATGGAGATGATAATTTTAGAGTAGTTATATATGAAAGATCTTTTGGGAATAATGAATGGGAATAGAAAGATATATACATATTTCTAAGCTGAACATTACACCTTTTCAAAATTGTATATTTATTAGGGCATAAAAATGTCACAAACAGATGCATAAGAGTATAAAATGTTAAATGCACCATTTTCCAATTGTAATGGAATGAAATTATGTTCTATAAAGGAAAGCATAGAAGAAATATTAATTGGAAATGAAATAATCTAATCCTAAAGAATGAATAGGTGAAATAACAAGTCAGAAACAACTGATAATTTCATTAAAGCTTCTGATAATTATGAGACAACATAACAAATTTATGGAGTGCAATCAAACCAGTACTTAATTAAAGATTTATATTTCTAAATGCTTACATCAGTATAAGAGGGAAAGGGTGGATTGATGACCTGGGCATGGAACTAGGGGGAAAAATAGAAAATGAAATAAATTAGACCCTCCAGTTAAACACAAAAATATAAATTCCAAAAACCTAGTGAGATATAAAAATTGAAGTTAAAAAACATTAAACTAATAAATAAAAGTATTTGTTTTTTGAAAAAAAATATTCCATTCACTAATTTCATTGGAAAACATTGGTAAAAGGAAATCAGGGCCCAAAATGAAAAAGATGAATTCACACTCAGTAAAGTGGAAATAAAAGACATTATTAAGGGCTATTTTGCCTATCTATATGATAATAAAACTTACAATTTAAACAAAATCGATAAATATTTAGAAAAATAAATTGCTTAGATGAAAAGAACAGACTATAGAATACTTAAACAATCCTTTGTTAGAAAAACAGAATGAACAAGTCTTAGATGAGTTCCCCTCCAAAAAGGAAACAACAGGATGAGACTGATTTACAAAACAATTCTTCCAAGATTTAAAAAAATTCCAATGCTACATATTTTTTTTAAGTTAGGCAAAGAAGGAGTACTACCAAATTCCCTTTATGGCATTAATATTGATTTGATACCCAAACCAAGAAAAGTAACAAGAGAGAAATAAAAATACAAACCAATTTTCCTAATGAATACGTATTGGACAATTACAAATAAAATAGTAGCAAGTAGATTATAGAAATATAGCAAAGAATGATTCATTTTTATTTTATTTGTACCAGGAATATAGGGCTAGTTCAACCATAGGAAAAGTCTAATAATAATTCATTATATCAATAACAAAACAACAAATTCATGTGATTATATATAGGAAAAGATTTTGACAGAATACAACAACCATTCCTAAAGAGAAAAAAAATAGAGTAATAAATAGAGATTTCTGAACTGTCTTCTATCTAAAACCAAAAGTGAGCATTATTAATGATTATTATAAGCTGGAAACTTTTCTAAGAAGTTAAGGAGTGAACCAGGCATTTCCATTATCACCAATTTTCCTATTATTCAGTTTTGAAGTGGAAATGCTAGGTATAACTATGAGACAAGCAAAATAAATTGAAGAAATAAGTAGTTATTAAGGAAAAGAACCATCATATTTATTAAATTATACCTTCCATCTTAGCATGATTACTGTGTACTGTTTCCAAGGCAGAAGAGTGGTAAGAACTAGGCAATGGGAGTAAAGTGACTTGCCCAGGATCACACATTCAGGAAGTCTTTGAGGCCAGATTTGAACTCTGAACTTCCATCTCTGGGCCTAGTTCTCAATCAACTAGCTTATTTAGCTGCCCCCAGCATCAACATTTTTTATATATTAGCAGAAAAACTAAGCAGGAAAAGAGATAAAGAACAATTCCATTTAAAAATCTACAGATGACTAAAAATATTTGTGAGTCTAATTGCCAAGACGTGCACAGGGCAAAACTACCAAACAGTTTTCTCACAAATAGTGAGAGATCTAAATAGAGAAATGTTAATTCCTCAAGGATAAGCCAGGACAATATAATAAAAAGGACACTACCTAAATCAATTTACTTCTTGAGTATCATACCAATGACACTACTGAATCTTCAAAAATTAACATAAAATTCAATCGGAGGAAAAAAAGGCCAAGAATATAAAGGGATTTTTTTTAATGGAAAGGAAAAGGATCTAATATAGCAAATCTCAAAAACTATACTACAAAACTCTAATCATCAGAAAAGTTTTGAACTGGTGAAGAAATGGTTGTTGATCAATGGAATAAACTACATACACAATAAACAAGCAAATTATCACAGCATGCAGTATTTGATGAAGCCAAAGATCTCATATCCTGGGATAAAAACTCATTATTTCACAAACACTGTTGGGGAAAATAAAAACTGGCAGAATCTAGGACTAGACCAAAAAATAATGCTGTATTCCAATAAAATTTCAAAATGCCTTCATGATTTAAATTTAAAGAATAATATCATAAGCAAATTAATGGATCAAGGAAGAAAGTACCTGTTGGATCTATGGATAACAGAAGAGTTTATTGTCAAACAAAAACCAGGCAGTGTCATGGGAGGTAAAATGGATGATTTCAATTACAAAAACAATTTAAAGGTTGTTGGTTTTGTTTTTGTTTTTTTTTTTTTCCCACACAGAAAAGCAACACATCTGAAAAGAAAAGAAAGACAGGAAACTGATTTTTAAAATCTGTACTGTTTCTTTGATCAAGTTTTTATTTTTCAAATAAATATGGAACTAAGTGAAATTTACAAGAAAAATAGCCATTCCCCAAATGATAAATATTCAAAGGATATTAATAAACAATTTTCAGAGGAAGAATTCAAAATGATCAATAGCAATATTTTTTAAAGTTCCAAATTACAAAAAAAAAGAGAAATACAATTAAAACAACTCTGAATATAACACCATATTCACCAGACTGTTTGAGTTGACAAAAAAAAGGAAAAAATGACAAATGCTGTTGGAATAGCAGAAGATAGGCACCTTTCTGAGCTGTTGAGAAGAACTATGGAGTAGTCTGGAAGGCAATTTGCAACTATGCCCTCAAAGCTATTAAATATACTTTCTCTTTGCCTTAACAATAATGATACGAGGTCTATGCTACAAAGAGATAAATGAAAGTGGAAAAGAACCCACATGTACAAACATATTTATAACAGCTCTTTTTGTGGTAGTCAAAATTGGATACTGCACTGACACTCTTCAGTTGGAGAATAGGTGAAAAAGTAATGGTGTATGAATCTTTCTGAATACTATTTTATAATGAGAAATTATGATGGGGATGGATTTGGGGACAAAATGTAGGAGCACTTATAAGGACTGATACAAAATGAAGTGAACAGAATCAGAAGAATAAATCACATGGTAATAATTTTTAAAGAGGTAATAACATTTGAAAGATTTGATAATTCTCATCAACAAAATGACCATTCATAACCCCCAAAGGACTCATGATGGTATATCCTACCTATTCTCCTCCAGAAAGGGATACTGATAGGCTCAGTTAATATTTGTGTATATTTTCTTTTCTTTCTTGCTTTGGGGAGAGCATGGCTAATGTGAAAATTTATTTTGCACATATAGGCGATTTGTAATGGGTAAATAGTCCACAAAAATCATTTATATTTTAATGTTTTCTTGCCTTTGCTCACACTGTTATCTATACCTAGCATGCCCTCCCTAGACCCCTAACAATGTATTAAATTCATAGCCATCTTTAATATTCCAAGAGAAATGCCACCATCTTCTGTAAAAAATCTGCTATATAATCTCAAATTAGTAATAAACATATCCCTTAGGCATCATTTGTTTTGTAACCTTCTACTATACACAAACACACACGCATACATACATACACACAACTGTATTTCAATATAATTGGCTTGCTTTGTAATATTAGATATTTTAATTTATGTTTCTAAAAACATTCTGAGAGGAATCCAAAGGAATCCATGATTTTAAAATGATTAAGAAAACCTGTGATAAACTGTATAATTCTTTTCTAAACTTATTTCTTCCATCATTGCCCCCACGTAGTTGTCTGTCCAGAATTGATATTCAAAATGGTTTATTAAATTATTTTGTGTTGTTTCTTATACAGCATACCATCAATCAATCAACAAATATTTATAATTCATCTACCATGTGTAAGGTACTATATTAGGCACTAGGAACATATAGATAAAAGCAAAACATTCATTGTCTTAAAGAAACTTTCAGTCTACTAAGAAGATAGAACATTATATTAGATGATATATAACATTTAATTAAAATTGATTTATATTATTTATTTCTATGTAATGTTTATATAGTAAATTTAAAGCAATTTAGGAGTAGTGCTAATAAATGAATGTGACCTAGGAAGCTAGTTTCTAAGGCATGGAGGTCAGTTAAAAAGGGATAATATTCATAGCTTAAGGGACAGTACAGGTATGTTCAAAGGAATGAAGAAAGGATGTTATTTACAAGGTATAACACGCAGGCAAAATTAAAGCTGAAATTCTGTGTGTCTATGGCTCAAGAAGGGGTAGATAATAAGATATTAATAGCCTAAAAAGTTAGTGTTCGGTCCTACTGTTAAAGACTTTACATACAACATGTCATTGGTATTTTGTTCTGGAATTACAAGGGAGCCACTGGAGCTTCTCGAGTAGGAGTAATATATGTATTCCAAGGGAGCTTAATTTGTATACAAGGGGTTCAATCTTTCAGTATATAGAGAGAAAGAGTGAGAGACCCCCCTTCTCAAAAGCAGGTTTCAGGGGAGATAGCTGATGTTTAGGGTTGGCTCAGAGAGAGGAGGGGGGGTTTGAAGATTTCCCCCCTTCTGCCTTCCCTCCTTATTAGCTAAGGCTATTCTCCCAGATTCACTCTTGTTCCTCTTGTCCCCCACCTCCACTATTCAAAACCAAAGGGTCTCCCCTTGATCTGTTCATTCATACTTGATTCACACTAGCAGGGAAAGAATGGAAAAGGAAAATGGGGAAAAGGCAGGTCCCTATCTCTATCTAAAACGTTTTTCACTCCCTCCTTGAGTTTGGGGAAAACTCTGACCTTGGCAGCCTGAGCCCTCTGAGAGAAAGTCAGGTTGAATCACCCTGGTTTGGCCCCTTGGCCACAGTTCAGACTCAGGGCAACAGGAGGTGAGGTAAAGTCTTCTCAGGTTTCCTCTTCAATAGTCCTTTCAATTGGGAAATGTTGGGGGGGGGAAGAATTTCTAGTCACTAGCAGGAAAAGTGGGTAACCCTCAGGAGAAAGTATTTTTCTATCTTCCCTCTTTGGATTCTTAAGACTGAGAGACCAACTCCTCTACCAGCCAGAGTCTTCTCCTCCTCAAGATTCCAATCCCTTGGGGACCCTTCCCAGTTGAGGTGATCTGTTTCACACACTCTTCAGCCTGGCACTTTTTCTTTAGTGTCAACCTCTGTCACACATGTTTTTGGTGAATATGCCTTTGGACATTTTGTAGAATATAAAACAGCAACTGAATATAACAGCCAACTGGAAGTTAAGGCTGGAGGTGATAATGAACAAAGTTCTTATGTGAATGGATAGAAGGGATGGATGTGAGGAATTACATATATGTAGAGTTGAAAAGATTTAGAAACTGAATAGATATTACTTGTATAAAAATTAAAATTTTAATCTCTACTAATAAAATATATTTTACAGAGCTTTATTAAAGATCATTAGAAATCAAGGAATAAAGAGGATACAAAATTAAAAAAAAAAAACACTTGCCCATGGCTGGTTAGTCATTTTCAAAATCCCCACTCACCACCATCAATGCTGATTGTACATTAGAGAGGAGGAGTCTCAAAGCCCACTCTCTTTATCATCTGACTATAGGAAGTACATAATGACAGGAAGTCAGTGGGCTCTTGGGATATGTAGTTCTATTTTAGCATAACAGATATTCAATTATACACTTGTTAAAGAAGAGTTGGTAAGGGAAAGAAAAGAGCTGAAAATGAATCAGAAAATGTGAAATAAGCAAAATGATAGAATGAAAATAGGATTCATTATTGAATCAGATAAAAAGAATTCTGATGTTTATTGACTACCAAATTCTAGACAAGTCACTGATCCTCTTGAGTTCTCCATTTTCTTATCATTAAAAATAAAGGATAGGCATCTCAGGTCCCTGCCACTGCTAGATCTGTGATCTTTTGATATAATTAATTTGGTTGACAGAAATAGAAATGTTAAAAAGAATGATGGGCTTAAGGAGGAAATAATGTAGCTGCTTTGAGTCACATTAAGCTTGAGATGCCTATGGAATATCCACTTAGGGATTTTGAGATGACTGTTGAAGTTACAAAAATAATGATAGTAAAAATGATGATGGAATTATATAATGCCTACTATGTGCATAGATCCCGTGCCAAGTTCTTTAATAATGTCATCTGATTTATTTCTCAAAACACCCCTGGGAGCTAGATTATTCCTCATTTTGTAGTTAAGGGGACTAGAGACATACAGAGATTAGTAACTCACCCAGAATCACATAACTAGTCAGTATCTGAGGTCAGATATGAATTCAGGTGTTCATGAATCCAGGCACTTTAAGGAAGCTAGTTAACTCAATGGATAGAAGATTTGACATGAAAATAAGAGGATGAGATAGTAGAAATAATTTTTCAGGATTAATTTTTCTTTGGTTGGGGTTGTTGGTGCATTAAAGATGTGTAGGTCAAGAAATTTTGATGCAGTGGTTCTTACAGTTGCTAGGATGGGAAGTGGGGAGGCATAGAGAAAAGACAGACAGATAGACAGAAACAGAGAGAGGGACAGGAACAGAGAAAGGCTTAGACACAGAGAGAAAGGCAGATAGGCAGATAGCCTTATGGACTAGCAGAAAGAGTCAAAGAAAGGGGAGTTTCTCTTTTCATGCATCCTCATTAACTATAGTTTTCAGCAGCAGAGCTACTTACTAGTTTCCCCACATTATCCAAAACTAAAGAAAGAGTAAGACCTACAGGAAGGAACAGACACACACGTCTCAGTAGACACAGAGAAAAAATAAACAGAGAGAAAATTGCATGGAGGCAAATACAAAATATTTGTAAGTGTGAAAAAAATCACAGCAATCTTTCTCTGATAAAGGTCTCATTTCTCAAATACACAGAGAACTGGGTAAATATATATATGTAAGAATACAAGTCATTTCCCAATATTCAGATGGAACACTTCACACCTATCAGAATGACTAATGTGAAAGGAAAGGAAAATGATAAATGTTGGAGTGGATGTAGGAAAAATGAGAAATGAGTGCACTTTTGGTAGAATTGAAAAGAGATATAAACATTTTTGGGAGGAATTTGAAACTATGCTCAAATGGCTATAAAACTACATAATATTTGACCTAGCAATACTGCTACTAGGTTTGTATCTTAAGGAGATCAAAACCAAAAAAAAAAAGAAAATAGGCATATTTTTAATAAAATATTTAAAAAATCTCTTTTATGATGGCAAAAAAATGGGAAATTGAGGGGATGTCCATCAACTGGAGAATAGCTGAACTTGTGGTATGTGATTGTAAATGGAATAACAAATGACAAGTAGAATGTTTTGCAAGAAACCTGGCAAGACTGATGTGACAAAGCAAAGTGAAATGAGTAGAATCAGAAGAATATTACACATAGTAAAAACAATACTGTACAAGGATCAATTGTAATTGACATATGTATTCTCAGAAATAAAATGATTTAAGGCAATTCTAAAGGATTTAAAAAAAATGCCATCCTCTCTTCAGGGCTAAGAGACCAATGTTCCCTACTACCAATCACAACAAAGCATCACAGGTAAGAGATATGAATGAAATCTTAGATAAATTAGTTAATAGAAATATGGAGAAAAATAATTAGGAATAAAAGAAAAAAAACCTTCTCTTCAGCAGCACATGGCATACATTTACAAAAAATTGTCAAGTAGTAGGGCATAAAAACAAAGATGCAAAAATATCGAAGGAAATACTAGCAAAGAGACTACAGTGAATCTCATGAGGATTATTCATTATGACCAGGTACCATTTATACCAGGAATACAGTGCTGGTTTAATATTAGTAAAACCATCCACACAATTGATCATATGAATAATTATACTAACACAAATCATGATTATATTAATAGATACATAAAAAGCCTTTGACAAAATACAACACTCATTCTTTTTGGAAACACCAGTAAGTATAGGAATAGAAGGGCCTTTCCTCGAAATAATGAGCAATATTTATTTAAAACCATCAGCAAGTATCATCTATAATGGGGACAAGTTAGAAGTCTTCAAAATTAGAACAGGAGTGAAGCAGAGAGTTCTACCAAATTCCTTTTATGACACAAATATGGTACTGATTCCAAAGCCAGGAAGACCAAAAACAGAGAAAGAAAACTGCAGACCAATATCCTTAATGAACATAGATTCAAAAATCTTAAACAGAATATTAATTAAAAAAGACTTCAGCAAGTGATCAACAGGATTATTCACTATGATCGGGTGGAATTTATACCAGGAATGCATGGATGGCTTAATATTAGGAAAACCATCCACATAATTGACTATATCAACAACCAAACCAACAGGAATCACATGATTATCTCAATCAATGCAGAAAAAGCCTTTGACAAAATACAACACTTATTCCTATTGAAAACACTAGAAAGTATAAGAATAAATGGGTCTTTCCTAAAATTAATAAAAGTTTTTATTTAAAATCATTCAGCAAGCATCATCTGCAATGGGGATAAGTTAGGTGCTTTCCCAATAAGGTCAGAAGTGAAGCAAGGATGTCCATTACACTAGCAGTATCAATTAGAGAAGAAAAAAGAAATTAAAGGAATTAAAATAGGCAACGAGGAGACTAAACTACCACTTTGTAAATGATATAATGGTCTACTTAAAGAATCCTGGAGAATCAACTAAAAAGATAAAAAAAAGCTATCCTCTTTCAAAGAAAGAATTGATGGATTCTGAATGAAATCATACTGTTATAAAGTTTTAGAAATTTTTTTTTTGGTTTTGTCTTGCTTTCACAATATGATCAATATGGAAAATTTATTTGCATGACTTTACATACATAACATATATTAAATTGTTTACTATCTCAGGAAGGGGAGTAAGAGGGAGAGAATTTGAAAATAAAAATGAAGAACTATTAAAATTGTTTTTATTTGTAATTAATAAAATGACATATTAAAATAGTTCTGAAGAGAATGGTAAACCATTCCATTACCTTTGCCAAGTAAACCCAAAACAAGTGAGAAACAACTAAAAATGACTGGGCAACAAAAAAAGTATGAGTAGATGAGAATAATATGCTATAAACTTAGAAATGTAGGATAGACATAGGTCGTAAAAAGTTTGTGCTAAATTTATATCAATTCCTGAGGTAATAGGTCGGCACAAGAGTTAATTATGGGATAATTAAATGATTGGCTCTGCACTTTTGGAAAAAAATGTAATCGGTCATTTAAAAGCAACAAGCAACAGAATTCCAACCAACAAACTCATCATCAAAAGCTTTGTCTCTAATCTGGCTTGACTACTACTATCTCCTGGTGTGTTTATTAAAATTAAGGGTGTTTTTCTTTTCCTTTCTTTCTTTTTTTTTACTAGAATACTGTTTGGGGTAAACACTGTGGCAATCTTTTATTATTATGTTCATCTACCTCTGCTTCACCGCCTCTCCTCCACACAAAACCCTGTGTCCATTTGGTTAGTGACTGATTTGTCCCACAGGAATCCGTTGCATATTCAAAAAAAAAATCTATTGGCTAAATTCATTTCATATTTGATATTTAGTGGTTTATAAGCCAGGAACTCACATCTAATCTTCCTTGAAATATTTATCTGCTTAAATTTTAACCAATTTCAGTATCAAAATCTAATACTACCATGATGTGTGAAGCTTGCTATGATCCTCATCTTTACCTTCTACACTAAGTGCTTCCATTTTCACTGCATTTACTTTCTTATAAATTCCATTCAATTTGGATTACCTAATAACTCAAGTGAAACAGCTCACTAATGAGTTAATAAGTTTATTTTTATTTTAAAACATTTTAGCATTATTTATTTTGAACATTATTTTATTTTTTAAATTTCAGTTCCAAATTCTATTCTTCCCTCACATTCTCTCTCCCACCCACTGAGAAGGCAAGCACTGTGATATCAATCCTACTTATGAAATTATTAAAAAATCATATTCTATATTAACCATATATCCAAAAAACAAGAAAAGTAAAGAAAGTGAGAAAAATTATGCTTCAATCTGAACTCAGGATTCATCAGTTCTCTCTCTGGAGGTATGTAACATTGTATTCCTCATGAATCCTTTGTTGTTGTCTTGGATCATTTTATTGATAGTAGCCAAGTGTTTCACAGTTGATGATAACAACATTGTTCAATGATCTACTGGTCTTCTCACCTCAGTTTCCTCATCTGTAAAATAATCTATAAAAAAGAAAGAAATGGCAAATCATCCTATCATCTTTCACAAGACAAATACAAGTGTGATCACAAAAAGTTAGACATTGTGGAAATATACTTTTTTTACTCTTAAAACTAATATGTATATTTTCCATGAGCTACCTAACTATACAGATGCACTGAATATAGAATAAATCTATTTGCAGTTAACAGTCAATCAGCAGCCTAAAGCAAGCCAAAAATTTTGTTCATTACCCATAAACTTTTGCTAGAATCTTGCTCACTCCCAGATACTTCTGTGGTCACTGACTGACCTCCTTGAGCTGTTGCAGTCTAAATGAACTAAACCAGTGTGTTCCCTATTGCTACCAAATATCCTGAAACATCCTGCTTCTGTGTTCCCTCGATTCCTGGGAGTTACTGTCTATTCTCCATTCTCAACAGCTCTCCAAACCTCTCATTTTGTTATGCTAAATAAATTGTCTCATTTCTTCAAAGCCTGGGCATTTCCATTCTAAATGTCCTCAACCATGAATATCTGCTTTTTTCCTTTTAATATATAATCATTTAAACTCAAACAGGATTCCTCAATATTTGAGCAATTCGTTTTTATTGGTCGACAGTTAAAAAACTGATCAACAATGATGCGTGTGTGTCTGTGTGTGTGTATTTTTTGCACTTAGGAGAGGGAAGGTGAGGAGAGTTTAAGCATCTAAAGAAAAAGTCCTGGATCCAGTTGTATAAATCCAGCATATTCAATTTCTACAAATTTAAACACCTAATGAGGAAGTTAAACTTTGTGTAGTTTCCTATAAATTAAGTGTTAATAAGGCATTCAAGCAGCATTATACCTTCAGTGAATAAATTCTTGATCACTTTTTGCCCTTTGGAGTTGAGCTGGGGCATGGGGGATTGGTGGGGAAGGAGAGTATTCAGACCAAGTTGACATAGTAAAATACTGGCACCGAATATCATATTTCCTAAATCCCATTAATATCGAATAAAGTAGAATGTTAAAAGAAATGGTCAAATATTCACTCATTGACCAGTCATTCCATATTAATAGCTTTCAGTTAAGAATTTCTTTTGACCCATTTAAGTTTCCAGTGTTCCATAAAATACCATCTTTTTCTAAGTATGGTTTCCTTTTTTGATGATGTCTTAAATATAGGATAAACTATTCATCTGGTAGAAAGACTTCAGTAAATACTAAATGACCTCCAGCTTGCCATTCAAAGGAAATTATGAGTATTGAATTCTTAATATGAATTTACTTCATGAACCCCATTTTTTGGTTTCCTGATTATTAGTTTCTGTCTTGGATCTTCTATCATTTGTTCATTTCTGTTTGGGTTCCTCTGATCATCTAATTTCCTTCTGACATCTTAATTTCATTTCCTTCATACCCTCTTAATTCTCATGTTTTCTGTTTACTTCCCTACTGTGCTTCGGATCAGAATTCATATTGACTTGTTCTTTGTCCTCCCAGGGTAAGAACTTTAATTTGTTGCAGTCACCCAAACTGTAGTGACTGACTGCGATATTCTCACCTTCCCTTGAACAGCAAATACTGCAAAGAATCAACCTTTGATGAATTAATATGTCTGAACCGTCTCAATCTAAATTTATAGAACTATTTATTAATATTTTAAATATTGTTACATCTTGAAAAAAATTTTAACACTTTACAAAATTTTACAATCCATGTTCTCTCTCTCCTTCCCAAGACAGCAAGTAATAACTTCTATGTTGTATGTTATCATACAATACATATTTCTATGTTCATATTGCAAAAGAAGCTACATATCAATTACATTGGAGAAAAATTCTTGGACAAATTAAAGCAAAGAATGGTATGCTTCAATCTGTATTCAGAATGTGTCAGATCTTTCTATGATGGTGGATAGCATTTTTCATCATGCGTCCCTTAGAATTGTCTCAGATTGTTGCCTTGCTTATGATTGTTATGTCATTCATAGTTGATTTTTATGTAATACTGTTGTTACAATGTACAGCATTCTCAGGTTCTGTTCACATCACTTTTCATCACTTCAAATAAATCTTAGCAGGGATTTTTTTTTATATCAACTTGTTCATCACTTCTTATGACACAATAGAATTCCATTATAACCATATTCCACAACTTGTTCAGCCATTTCCCAATTGATGGACATTCTTTCCATTTCCAGTTCTTTGCCACCAAAAATATTAGCTAGTATATTTTTTGCAAGTAGATATTTTCCTCCTTTCTTTGATCTCTTTGGGATACAGACCTAGTTGTAATATTTATGGGACAAAGGTTTTGAGCAGTTTACTGGCCCTTTGGTCATGATTCCAGATTGCTCTCCAGATCTGTAATATCAACTCACCACTCTACTAATAGTACATTGGTGTGTCCCAGATTTACCACATCCTCTCCAATGTTATCATTTTTTTTTCTGGGTCATATTATCCAATGTGACAGAAGTTACCTCAGAGTTTTTTTTATTAACATTTCTGTAATAGTGATCTATAACACACCATCTATAATTTATTATCCCCCTTATATTCCCTATGTGCAATTTTTCTAATATATTTAACTGTCATTATTAACTTTTTCCAGGACTCATCATATTACCTCATATATTTTCATTTATTATTGTTAGAAATAATGATTTTTCATTTTTTCTTTATGATTCCAGATTACTATCCTGAATGTTAGGCAATTAATTACTCTCAAAATAGTTCTCAATCTGAAAGATGTGAGGTGGTACTTCAGATGTATTTTAATTTGCATTTTTTATTTGGGAATTTATTTTGTATTCTTCTGTATTTTATACACTTCAATCATTTCCTACCACAAATAAATAACTTTTTAGGAGGGATGGAATAAGATAAAAGCTATTGCTTCCAAAAAAGGGTACATAGATATATAGTCCATATAAGTTTTATCATTTGAAATAAATTAATGTAATACCACTATTTTGCCAACTCTGAAAACATTTCTCTCCTGATGATTTGATGGTAACAGAATAACTAGGGCATTTGATTATTGATATTTTGTTTTTACTTATTCTGGCCCTGCTTAAGTCATGAAGTGTTATTTTCTGGATACCACACTTGCTGAAGTAGAGGTGTTTGATATTTATATATCAATGAGCATAATATAGAAGAAATAGCTTGACAAAACAGTAGTCATTTGCTAATTGAAAGATTATGTAACCTGAACGGTGGGTTGAATAATGTTATGGATACTAAGGGGGCTTTAAAAATAATGTTTTTTTTTTTCATTCTCACTGTTAGTGTTTTTCCTTTTTTCACTCGAATACTCATAGTTGTTTGTTCATTGATTTATATATTTGAGTTTAGCTAGATTTTTCTTCAATTGCTTTGTTTTCATAAAAGAACAGTTATATAAAGTTGCATGTGATTTTTTGCTTCTCTTTTAGTGCCTGCCACAGAAACTCTGAAATTAGCTTACCATGTTGACCTATTATCAAGACTTAAAGTTTTTCTCACTATTCTCACATTATTCACCATGTTCTTTTCCACTCAGAGTGTTCCTTGATTCAGAATTACTAACAATGGTCTTTCTATTGATGAGCTCAAAGTGCTTTGTAAATGTTTTATTAATCAGAAAAAGCTATGAATGAAGCGACATACAAACTGTAATTCCTTTGTACAGTTAGTAAATGTTATTGTGCATTTCAGAAAGGATTTTCCAAAGTCATAGCAAAATGTCTGGTTCATAAAAATACAGATGTTCTTGATGTTCAGGTCGAGCCTCTTTCCCAATTGACTGTATTACACTTTCCACAATTTTAGTTCAATTTAGGTAGTAGTTGTCTCTCGGTAACCGAGGATGACTATTGTCTTTGTGCGTTTTTGTGCACAAAGACACTTGTGCATGAAGATTTAAGTGGAAAAGTCGGTGCACAGAGACAGTCCCACTCTCTCGGCGTTGGAAGCCTGGGTCCAGTGGCATGAAAAGTCGTTACACCTGGAGACTTCCTCAGCTGCATTGCTGCATTGGATGGTCGTGTTGTCTTTTGTGCTCCATCACGCCCTAAGCACTCCACAGTGCTTTGCTGCGTTGTCATCTCAGCTGTTGAACCTTCTTGTTGGTTTCTTCTGCCTGTTCCGCCGAAGCAGTCTTCACATGCTGGGTGAGCAAAGCCCTAGTTCACCAGGGGTCGACGATGACCTGATGGCTACCCTCACAAGGTTTGGCTGGCCTGTTGAAGCCGCTGCCTGGGGTGTGGCCGCTGCTGCATGCTAGCAGCTACTGGGAGCCACAAGTGAGAGCTGGGTGTCAGGTGAGGGTCAGTGGCTGGAGAGCTGCCCTAGAAGGGCACGACAAGCCTTCCATATCAGAGATACCATCCCTCCCTGAACACCCCATACACCCCAATTTAGGTATTATAAAAGAAAGCTACATATCATCAGAATCAGCAGCACTTGAAATCTAATTTTTTTAGAAAAGATAAAGTACCATGAAAAATATGAAGAAACAGGAATTTGTATATGGAAGTAATTTTAAAACTATCTCCTATGTACATTGATATATACATTTTCCCTCTGAAGAATTTTCAGATTTGATCAGCATTGTCATGGAAATTTACAACATTTACAACAAGAGATCTTAGTGGGGATTGTAACTGAATAATGGTCTAGACTAGATGGCCTATGAGGTTCCCTACAATTCTGAAATTCTATGATTCTTCATACTAGCTTAAGTTATTTTTAGTAAATTTAGGTCTAAGATTAACAAATGAGGTTTGTAGTCTCATTAGAAAAGTAGGTATCATAAATGTAAAGAACACAGAAATGAAATCTAGTGATGAATAATTGTAATGAATAATCTTGACCCAGAAGAGTTGTAGAATCATCTCACTTGTGCAAAAAAAAAGTAACTCAAGTGGGGGAAGAGCAAGGAGGAGAGAAGATTCCAAAAAAAGAACAGAGAAGGGTTGAGGAGAAACTGCCAGATCAACTCATTCCTCTTCGTGAACTCCTCTGGAGTGGTTGTTCTAAGAGAAAAACTCTGAGACAAAAGGCCTTCTGAGCAGTGACCATCTCTCAGTGAACTCAAACCACTTGGATAGAGATGAAGATAAAAGGAGTGAATGGGACTTTATTATAAAGCCATCCACTCAAAGAAGACTTCTCTCTCTATTCCCTAAAGTTGTCTTGTGAACTTCATGCTACAACTAGGGTAGACAGAAGTAAGGACAGAGATCACAACTGACCAAGGAAGGTCAGGCAAATAGCCTGAACCATCAGGATTTGGGGCTTGAGGAAGAAAGCTATACTTTTCCCTCAGTGAGGGAGAATCAACTTCAGTCATTGACTTTATGTTTAACTCAGTCTCTGAAGGGACATATTCTGTCCCTCCAAAAGACAACTTGTGCTGACTTCTGTTAAATTTAATTGTGGTTGGACTCTAGATATTTTTATAGGTGGTCACCAGGGATTTAATTTCTAAATCCCAAAATAAATAACTAAAGTGAATGGAATTTATTGTAGTTTATAATATTTACAATAGAAGGAAGATATTAAGGGATGAGAGAGAGAAAATTCTGGCTTTTTCTTATACCAGTTAGAATTTCTAAGCCCCAGACAGCGGAAGAAAGTCTCAAGAAGTTGGGCCTTTCCTGGAGGCTTCATGCATCCAGAAAGATAGTCACTAAGTCAACTTTTCACTCACCAACAGAGACAGTCTTAAAGAAGTCTGAGTGTCTCCCTTCCAGTTGCTCCTTTGAGTCAGTGCCCGAATCTCTGAACAAATGTCCATCTTCCCTTCAATTCTAAGTGACTGATCCTTCACTCCAAGCCTAAGTGACTGACTGTCCTCTTCAGTCTTTTTTTCCCCTCTATTTAAAGACCTTTTTCTCTTGTGTCACCTCCTCTAAATTTTCACATTTACCAATCACAGCATACAATTTTCTCCAGGACTGCCCATTCTTTAGTTCTCATCTTCTTTGATTAGATTTTTTCCAGGACTGCCCACTCTTTAGTTCTCACCTTCTCTGGTTAGATTTTATCTTTTGGGGTTACTTAACACCTCTTTTGTTAAGTTCACCTTTTGTAGTTTCTTAACACACTTTTGTGATTAATTCACCTTTTATAGTTACCTAACACCTTTTTGTAGTTAAAATCTATAGATTGTAGCTTACAATTCTAGCTTCAGTATGAGGAAGAGCTAAGTACCTTCATTTTTACAATCAGGAGATAGCTAAATTCATTCTTCACAATTCCCTATGGAAAGAGAGGGAAGGATCAATCCATTGTCCCTCTCCATCTTCTGGCTTTATCCCAACTCTCTCATTCTTTAGAATGGCTGACTCTATTTTCTCATCCTTTATACTTGTAAAGAGATATTAGGAAAATGCATGTAGAATTTTCCAACCAGGCTTACCTTTAGTCACTGTGTTTATAGGTTTAACTATATATTATTTTTTTCATTTTTGTAATGAGGGAGGAATTATTTGGAGCCTTAGGTATTCTTTCTGAAAATAAATGTAATAAGAAAACAAAAGATATCCACAAAATTCAATTGTAAAACTTCTAAGTGTTTTATTGAGATTTCTTGATTACTTAACATGGCTACTATCTTCTTTGTGTCAAACAAGAAAAATTGGGAATGGTAAAATCAGATCAGTCAATTACTATTTGAAATGAGTGGATATTTTGATAAAAGTATTATTGAACATAGCTGAGCTTACTGTCTTGGGTTTTACAGATAAATAATTAATTATGAATAATTATAAATTAATAATTAATTAATAATTAATCAAACATAAAGAACAGTCATTTGCATTTTTGTACAATTTAATTTTAAAGAAATTTGCTATCTGTGGTATATGCATAAGACATTTTCAAAATAGTAGATATAGGGCTTACCTTGGAATATCTGAATTCATGCCATGCCTCTTACTCATAGTGTATTATCATAGGTAAGTTATTTAGTCCCTTAGTGGACCAGTTAACCTCTAAGACTACACATTACCGAAGAGTTACTTATCTGAATTGGTGGAGGGAGTTTCTAGTACTCATAGAAATGAAATGACAATACTAAACAAACAAGAAATGTAAAACAGACTTCAACAAAGTATTGATGAGAAAATGCAATGCAAGTTAATGATAGATCCCAGCAGAATCTCTATTAAACATAAATTCCACAGCATCACAACCTATTTGTTTTAATTTGCAGGCCTGCACTTTGACAAGATACTAGATGTTCTTTCTTAATTAGAAGGTGTCTTATGCAATACATACTTCAAGCCACCAACCTGGATGCTGGGAGAGATGTCCTGGGACTTGCCATTGGCAGACCATGTTCATTAGTATTCAGCTTCATAGTGGAAACTTGGAGAAGGCTGTGTCTCTCGAAAGGAAAGAACACCTGGTATGAAATACTTATTGTTTTGGAGTACACTATGAGGCCAGGGTATTCCAGGGAGCAGAGTGGGATGACTTGACTGCTTGTCAGCATGTCACATCGGACAGGTCATATCAAGTCGTGTATCCTGCCTGAATAATGGAACTATGTATTCCCTTTTAATGGCACCCTATGTCCTTGGTAATGATTAAAATGAGTTTGACAATTATAAGAATTTTTAAAAAATCATTGTAGTGGCCATTTATAATAATTAACCAGTAAGTTAAAAGGCTGTTAGTATCTTTACTAGCTTTATTACAGCAAAGTAGAGAAATGTAGGAAGGAGATAGAAGGTATTGCCTAGCTAAATTCCCTAAGTTTGGATCTGAAGAAATCCAGCTCACTTCTGACAAAGGCTCCCTCAGGTCCCTATCTTGAACCAGAAGTCATGGTAGTCTCTTTAGCAAGAGCCTTAACAGTGCAGAATCAATCTCCAATGCAGAAGTCCAAGGCAGAAGAATCCCTCCAATGTAAGAGATACCCACTCAGCGGAATCCTTCTTTCAGCAAGAGCCACCAAAGCAGCAGAAATCCAAGGCAGAGATACCAACCCAGAAGTCTTCCCTCAGCAAGAGCCACCAAGACAGCGGAATGAATCAGAATGCCCTCAGCTGGCTTTATAAGCAGTTTTCTCTACATCACTTCCTCTCTCTCTGGTTTTCAATTCCTTTCTCTATGGGCTGGTCTATCATGTCTCAGGAATCAACCAGTCTCCCAGTTTGCCTAGAACTGCCTGGGTTTGGGGTGGGGGTTGGGGAAGTGCTTGTGGTATTTTAGGACTAACTAAGTGTTAATGACTAAGTAAGTGGGAAAAGTGGGACTTCAAATTCTTGATTAAGTTAAAATAAACAAAAATAGTTTAAATTCTCTATCACATCTTCCACTAAATGGCATGTGTAACCTCCTGAAGAAACTAATCAAAATGAAAATGGTACCATTTTTTCCTAAATTATGCCAAAGAAAAAGACTTAAATACAACTGTCATGTTTATAATATTTTCAGTTTCAATGTGGTTTATGCAAATTATGTCACTTAAATTCTAAATAATTAAATGAAATAAACACTTTATTTTATCGATGAGAAACTGAGGCTTTGTTAAATTAAAATTTTTATGATGGTACAACTACGAAACATGAAAGGCAAGATTTGAATCTAGTTCTCTTGTGTTGCAACAAAATATTATGTTTCATAATTCTAATCACTGTGATGGTGGGAAGAGAAGGAGCAAATGAATTTCAATAAGGTATATTCTTATTTACATAAAACTGCATTCTGAGAGTGTGTTGGTGTGTGGGCATGGACAGGTATGAATTGTGCATTGTGTTTATACATGTGTGAATGTGTGTGTAGATCTATATTTGTATAGATCTATGATTTGTATAGATCTATGATTTCATTGAACAGCACCACAGAGTTATATAACCCCTTCTAGCAATGCAATTACCTACTAAAATTCAGAGTTTTGTAGGGTCACAAATTGTGGGAGAGAAAGTAGGAACTGAGAAGTTCAAGGCGAAACTTGAACCTATGTCTTTCTTTCCCTGAAGTCAGCTCAATATTTCTTATATAACACACTATCACCAAATAAAGAACAGAAGTATGAAGGTAAATATTTTAGCCTAATTACAATGATTCAAGGCACATTCTATATTAAAAATGTATCTTAAAAGTTGTAACAATTATTATTGTCCTTAATGGATTCCTTAGTACTACTGATCACACAGCTGGCATTACCTTGGCTCCCTTCTCTTCCTACCCAGTCTGACTTTGTAGTCAGAAAAAGTGAAGTCAGTAAACAGTAATCAGATGAGACTTCCCCCACAAAACAGCATGAAATAGAACAACAACAACAAAAAAAGAACAAAAAAATCTGACATTCTCATTAGATGGGGAAAAAACAGAAAACACTGAGACAAAAAGTTATTCCATTTTGACAATAGGATTTTCTAATGCAATTTTCTACCCTAATTTAAAAAATACAAAAACAAAAATATAAACAAAAAATAGATTTCATTTTATAAGCATATTTCTCTAACTTCTGCATAAACTTCACGTCTACCATTTTAAAATCTCTGCACTAAATTGAAAACAAAAAAAAAACTCCCAAATAGTCTGGCACTTAGCACAATTGTAAAATTTAAAATAGTTAAGGGTATAAACTGTAAGAGTTAAAATAGTTGAGGTCATAAACTGTAGTGAATAAAATAGTGGAAGATATAAATTGTAGTAGATATAAGAGTGGGTGAGTAAATTGTGACTGCAGAAGATATGTTTCACTACAGTGTCTTTTTTTTAAATCAAATATAAGGTGGTCGCCAGGGAAATATTCCCAATTATGAATATATCCAAGTCAACTGGGTTTTATAGAGAATTTAATTAATAATACAATGAGGAATTAAAGACAGAGAGAAAGAGTAAGAAAGGAATAATTATGAAGGGCCTCAAGCCAACATGGCCTAGACCTGAGTCTTAAGAGAGAGAGATCAGTCAGTCAGTCTTTTATTACTCACCACAAGGTCTGTCTAAGCAAGGATTCTAGTGACAGAGTCCTCCTCAAAGAGCCTTCCAGCCAGAGACTGTTTCAAAGGAACTCTCTCAAGAGCCTCCAGAGGGACAGAGTCCCCTCAAAGGAGCTCCAGCGAGACCTTAGAGATTTTCCTCCAAGAGCTTCCCTTCTCCAGAGCCTCTCTCAAGAGATTTTCCAAAAGGATTTTTCTCAAGTGATCCTCATAAGAGATTCTCCTCAAAAGGATTATCTTTCAAGAGATTCTGCTTTTTCTTATATAGGGGGTTTTCTCCTATGTCACCTCCCCTAAGTTCTTCCATCTACCAATCACAGTAGACGTTTCCCAAGGGACAGCCCATTCTGAATTCACTGCTGGGTCGACCAATCCCTTAAGTAAGTTTGAACCAGAAAAACTTCTGAATGAGTTTTCACCTCTTTGCTCCTGGAAAGTTTACAAGTTGCCTGACCTTTAATAGGTACTTAGCACCCCATTGTAAAAAATAGGCATGGCTTAAAGAACTTTTTGCCTCATTATAAGTATGGGTTAAAGTACTTTCATTGTTTAGCAAGGAGTTCTCTCCCCCAAAGCAGTCCCAAGTATGGGTGGAGCAGAGGTCCTCCCATTTCTGATCCAAGTAGAGTTCTCACTGTCAAAATGGGGAATGTTCCCAGTAGGGAATTGCTCCAATGGAGAATTCCCCAATGTGGAAATTTTTAACATTCACAAGTCTGAGAAATTTCAAGATTTACACAATGGACACTGCCAAATCACAGATCCCCAGACTCAACACTCAAACCTAGATAACTTTCAACATTTAAAACACAGACTACAGTTATTGACAGCTTTGTGGAAACTCTTTTGAAAGTTTTAAAAAGGATATTCTTAGATGAAGTGCTGCCATAATAAAGTTGTACATGTCTACTTCTTACTAAAGTAGTTTCTTAGGAAATGGAATCTATATTTTGAATTTAGACTTTGAGAAATATGTATTCTGTTTAGGGACCACAACTTATCCTGGAATTCAGTAGGATCTCTACTTTCTTAGAAGTTGAAAAAAGAAAAAAAGTGGACTTTTTTTTCTTTAGTCAGCTTTCCATTATTCCATTGTAAGTGATCCAAAGGCCTATTTATTTTTAATTCTACCATCAGTTGTACCTCCTTACCTCCATTTGATTGCCAACAAAATGTCAGTATTACTTAACTTTTCAATTTTTTTCAAACTACTTTCTGATGGAGCTATGTCATGATCATATATTCTAAGCCAACCAGAGCCTTTAAAATCTATTTTTTCCCCTTCATGTTACTGCTAACTCCTTTTAAAGATCCTATGCTAAAATGAGACATTATGCTATCAGGAAGAGTACATCTGGACACCAAGAATATGTTAGTCTTTAAAATCAACTCATTCATATCACAGGAGGAGCAATTGTAAAGAAAGATGGTAATAATAATAGTATTTAAAACATTTTTAAGAAGATTTGTAAAGAAAAGTTAGTGAGAGTGATAGTAATTATTTTTTAAATAATGAAAAAAATCAATGAAACATTAAAAATATAGAGAAGAGAGTAGAAGTAAGTTATAAATGGATGACAGCAAAGCTGAATAATTTCATTTCTGTTAAGTTTAAATTAATATGCATTTAAAATCAAATTACACATGACAGAAATAAGCAGTTTAATATATAATATTTTCCACTTTTGTGTAATGAGATTTTTATAATTATTAAAGATTGTCAAAATCCTCAAAAAAGAAAAAATTAACAATAAAAATAAAAACTAGGAGGATGAATAGAAACTACTCTAAGGGTTAAACTAGGGTTTTATCAAAATAAGAAAGCAGTTTTTTTTAATAATTTAAGTTTTAATGAAAATATAATAAAGTTGTAAATTAATAGTATCCCTTTAAGCCAGAGAAAAAGAAAAATCCTAGCAGCTTTTAACAATTAACAACTTAGTTTAATTAAAATACTAAAATACTAAAAGAATACAGTAAAGGAAGGAAAAACATAGGAAAGAGGAAAGAGAAATTACTAATCATATAACCTATAAATATGCCTAAAATTCCTAATACTTCCTAAAATTCTTAATAGTACCTCTAACTATCTTCTGAGGACTGTTTCTTCTAACTGGCACAACCTAGGTCTAATCTAACCTACTCTGTCTATAAATTATTCACCAACAACTTAACTTGCTAAAATCGTAGACAGCTACCACTCACTTACTCCTTCCATCAGTTTTCTATAACTACTCAACTTTCAGTAGGCAACTGACAGCAGATTCTTGCCCATGAGATGGACCTCCTGCCCTCTAGAGTTACCAGAGGCAAAAAGCCCTTTAAAAACTAAAGTGAAAAGCCCTCTCAGTAAGCTCAGACCTGCCTTTATATTCTAGCAGCTAAACACCAACCAGCCACTATCAGCAACCAACCCCCAACAAGCAATTGATGTCCAGCAGTCAACGTCCTCCCAATTGCCAGGCATAACTGTCAGCAACCCACTCACCAACTGTCAGCAATTGACTGCCTGCCACTGATGCTGGTTCAGCAAGTTGCTCCACAGTTCCTACTTTCTGTCACTTGGACTGTATAATCCCTACATATCTGTAGGGTAAGAGGACCTCCAGGTCCCCTTTTAAATTAAATAAATTAAAGAATTCCTTTTTACACTACCAAGCTTGAAAGTCTTAAAATATGAGATAAAAAATGGACTACCCTTCAAAGTTCAAAAAAATTCATCACCAAAATATTAGTGACCAGATGAAGACAAAGATGGTGGTGATTGTGGTGGTGGTGGTCTTAGTGATGTTCACTATAGTTTTACAAAAACAAAGCCCCTACTAAGGCATAGTGATATATCAATGTAGAGAATAATTGGCACAGTGAATGAAGTACTAGAGTAAAAGTAAGCATGACAGTAATAGAGACCTGGAACTTTAAGCTTTAGATTCATGAATCTATTATCCTATGATGCCTAACTGAAAGATAAAAGATAAATCTGATAGCTCAGTTCAGGGAATGAACAGGTAGATGATGAATCTATAGAAGAGATATCTGCCCTCAGAGAATGGTCAAAGTTAAGGAATTTCCCTGAGGGTGGTGATTATAATATATATATATATATATACATATATATATGCATATGTATATATATATATATATGAAAGCTTTCGAATTAGAGTGTTCAATATTATACTTTGAATATTCATTTCCACAATGGCAGTTCACTTACAAATAAAGCTCACTGCCTGATTACACAAAGCTGTCTATGCTAGTTTAAGAATGTTTTCCATAAAAGAAATCAAGTTCTAGAGTCTAGAATGTATGGTAAGATAAGTTCAAGGATGTCTTAAGTAGTAGCCATTTGCACTAAAAAAAGCAAGAAGTACATAGAACATTATTCCAACAATGAACCATTTCATCATTCTGGACAATGTCTCCATCTCTCATTTGTTACATCTCCTGTGTTCTCTGCACTTAACATAAGTACTTTGCCTTTTTAGCACGAGGAATGAAGACTTTGGAACATGTTTCATTTTGTCACCATGGCCACATTTTGGCTCAAATTTAATCTGGTTTGTATTTTCCCCTTCATCCTCAGTTTGCACATTATAATTATCTAGTCATCTCTAGGACTATAATATAGTTCTTAGAAAGAAATGCTATTCTAGGGTAATAGTATAGTAGTTTGATATTAGATTTCTCATTTTTAGGCTAAATTAACTTCAGCAATAATTCCTTTAAAAATATCAAACTATCTTCTGAAACATGAGATATTGATCAGCTACAATTAATGGAATACTAGAATCCTTATCTTCCTTCAAAGGTCAGCTTCCATGTTAGCTCCTGTAGGAGAATTTTCCTGATTCTACCTATCTGATAATACTTTACCTTTTTCAAAATACTCTGAAAACTTGTGCAGTATGCATTGTGAAACTACTAGCCCAACTCCTATTCATTTGAATAAGTTGTATCTTCAGAGCAAGACTGATACTTCCCTTTAGGCCCTTGGGATAGTCCCAAATTTTGGGAGATTTTTCTAACACTATATTTTATAATTTACTACTGATGTATTTCCTATCATAATTCTCATAATCAGTTTGATTATCAATTAGTCAATTGTATTTAATTGGTTTTAAAAACATAATATTTTATTACATTATAGTTGATACTTTTAGGGTATAAAAATTAAAATTAATTATGATAATTTCAAATATATTTTAAAAGATTTATTAATGAGCATTAGAAATAAAGGAATAAAAAGGTAAAAAAAAACCACATACCCATGGCTAATCTCCCTATTCAAAACCCCCACTTACCATCCTAGTCTCAACACATGAAGCAAAGAGACCGAAGACCAGCAACACCACTGAATTTATCCCTCTGTCTACAGGAAGTATGTAAAGACAAGAAGTTAGTTGGCTCCTGGGAAATATAGTTTTTAGGGTAACAGATTTCCAATTACATAGAGATAATCACCCCTCAAGTTTGTGACACACTCTCCCATGAATACAGAGTCCAGAAGAAGGTGGGCTTAGTCTTAGAATATATGTTCCAAAAGAGTAATTCACAGCTCTCAAAAAGTGAAAATACTAATGGTAGAATGTTTCTACTCATTTCAGTGGGCAAAATAGGTCTTTCCATTTCTTTTTGAAGTTAACTATTTCCTCATTTTTTATAATATGTACTCTGCTTTATTAATATTCTTTTAAAATTGATTTTATAAGGTCAAACTAAAGAAAGATTTCATATCCCTCTTTATTCCCATAAACTGTACCTCTCAGTACAACCCACAATTGAATTAGCTTTTTTCATTTCATAATATATTATTAAGTCACAATGAGTTTGTAGTCCACTAAAACTTTTTTTTTCAGATAACCTGTGTTTGAACCATTACTCCCTCTTCTTGGGCCTGCAGAGTTGATTTATTGAACACAAATATAAAATTTTGCATTTATTCCTAATGAACTGATTCTTTCACCAAGTTGCTAGTTATCATTCCATTGCTTTAAATTTGTAATTCTGACAAGCATGCTCTGAATGTCTTTATACAAGTCATTGATAAACCATGCTACTAGTGCAAAGGGCTAAGCACAGATCCCTGGGGCAATTCACCACAAATCTCCTGACAACTTATTATATAGTTAGGACTACCCTCAGTCCAGCTATCTGACCAGTTCTGATTTCACTCAGTTGTATTATTGTCATGTACTCATCACTCCATCTTTCCAACAAGAATAATTTCTGATAATTCACCAAATTGCTTCCTAAAATCTCTAGTTAGACTAAAACTTTAAAACTCCCTCTAATCTAATAGTCCATTAACCCTTTCAATAAATAAAAAAGGGCTTTATAAAAGTCATTTTGCTAGAATCTATCAGATATCATGTACTTTTAATGTTGGAAGTTTTATGGAGTCTAGAATCTAAAGCTAATCTTGGATCCCAATGAAGACACTTCCATCAGTTTTTTTTTTTGGGGGGGGATATTATTCAAAGAATAATAGGCAGGAAGAAGGCTAAAAGTCCTCTGGATCCTTTGGTGTTTACACATTCATGCTTTACTTCTCAGGGATTTATCAGGAAGCTCCCTCCTTTCCTTAGCTAGACTCCTGAAATTCCTGGACCAGAACACATTGATACTTTGTAAATGATGCATAGAGCATTGAACATATTTCCTGTGATGCTTATTCAATAAGTATTCTCACTATCTTAAGGTAACACAGCATACCATCTTGATACTTATAGCACATAGTAGGTGTGATTTGATTGATCAGTTCCCAACTGATCCCCAGCCTTACAAATATATTCTAGATATGCTCACATATAGACATTTCTTTCTTTCTTTTCTCAGTATATAGAGACAATAAGTTTTTTTAAAGACAGAACCTCTTGAATTTTTTAAAATATTCTAGGCATCCACCATAGTACATGACTCATAGTAACAATTTAACAAATCAGAAATGAAATGAATAATAATAAAAGATTATAATGAGCTCATGTTTAGAAAACATAAATTCAAGCTTTGGGGATAAGAATTTACTTTTTAGTAAAATTAATGGGAAAACAAATTAGAAAGTAATCTATCAAAAACTAGGTATAGATATTCATCTTACACTATTTACTAAGATAATGGATATATGACTTAGATATAAAGGGAGATATAAGAAAACTGGAATAACAGAGAACATATTACCTATCAGATATATAAAGAGGAGAAAAATTTGTGAATAAACAAGAGATAGAAAGCATTGTGAAAGCAAAGTGGATATTTGTGATTATATTAAATTTAAAAGATTTTGTACAAATGAATGTAGTCATTTTTAGAAGGAAAGCAAGGAGAGTTACTTGGCTCAATAGATTAGAGCCAGGCCTAGAAGTGGGGGTTACTGGGTTCAAATCAGACCTCAGACACTTCCTAGCTGTGACCCTAGACAAGTAACTTAATTCTCATTAAGTCTAGTCCTTATTATTATTTTTCCTGGAAATCAATGGACTGTATTGTTTCAAATAAAGAAATAGGTGTTTTGTTTTGTTTTGTTTTTTCAGAAAAAGGAGGAAATCAGAAAATTGAGGGGAATTATAGACAGTTTCTTGAATATACTGTATAGAGAACTTTGTCAAATTTATAGAAAATGAACAATTCCTCAATTGATAAATGTTTAAAAGATATGAATAGAGAGTTTTGGTGTGAAGAAATCAAAGCCATATATAGTCATATGAAAAATGTTCTAAATCATTACTGATTAGATTAATGCCAACCAAACAACTCTGAGAAATCATCTTAATCCTATAAGATTTTTAAAAACTATAAAAGGGCAAAATCACGAATATTGGAGGGTATGTGGAAAAATGAGGCCAGAAATACAATGTTTTATTTGCAAATTGAACCAACCATTTTGGAGAACAACCTGGAATCATGTCCAAAGAGATATAAAGTTGTATACACTCTCTGACTCAGATATACTACAATTAATTTTATTTCCTAAGGTAATCAGGGGAATAGGTGGGGATGAAATTCTATGATCCAAAATATTTATAACATTTTTCTTTGCAATGGCAAAGAATTGGTGGAATACTACTGTGATATAAGAAATCACAAACATGGTTAATTCTTAAGAAATGGAAAGATCTATGATAAATTATGGAGGACAAAATAAGGAGATCCAAGAGAACATTTTATACAGCAAGAGAAATACTGTTTGAATCATAATGTCTTTGTGTACTTCCAGAGAAAGGATCAATAAACAGAAAAAAAGAAGACATAATTTTGTATATACATATATATTTTTGTCAAATGATTCTTCCTTTAGTGCAGGGAGGGGAGGAAGGGAGAGAGAGATAACCTGGGAACTCTAATGTAACAAACAAACAGATAATTTTTTAAAAGGAAAAAGTAAATGACTTGATTTATTGACTATAAGCTAAAATTACTATGCTAGAGAAATATTTTTCAGTTAATAACAAATGTTTCAAGATTAGATAGACTGGTTTCAAATAAAATAATACCTGAAATTTTGAAAGTACTAAATAGTTACAGGGTATTTTCCTCATAACAATTTGGTCTTGCAAGTATTATTCCAATTTTATAGAAAGGGAATTTTAGAGATTTTTCCCCCAAGGTCACATAATAATAAATGACCAAGCAATAACTTGAATTAGTCTTTCTACTCCAAATCCAGAATTTTTCAAATTTCCTTATTTCCATTCTTAGACAAAGGCTAATAATATCTCTTTTATTTAAATATTAGAAAATATGGAAATCTACCCACCTACATGACTCTAGATCTTAAGAAATCTGAGGCTAATCTCCCCAATTTTCTTTATTCACTGTCCAAACAAAATAACAAAATTATCCAAATAAGATGAGACACTTCTATTAAATCAAAGCAAAAACCAAATTAAGACAATCAACCCCCCAATAAAAATATCAAACAGAGAGACAGCCCCATAATCTCTGAAAAGTCAAATGTTCTTGCTGTGTGTTAGATTCTACAAAAACATATGAGATAAGAAAAGACCATCTCTGTTTCCTAGAGCAGAATCAAGCTACAACTTTCAAACTTTTGTTAAGTTCTACTGATTTAAATTAGAATCATATGTTCACTGACAAGTCAAAATAATGAAGAACTTCAAGAGAGCAAAATAGATACATCCTTCATTCCTATTAAGCCCCAGAAAAGAAATTTAAATAATCAATTGATATAAAATAAATAAAAATAAATAATAAATGACACTAAGAAATTATATCTCCCACTATGAGCAAAAATATATATGTGCAAAACCATCATTTCTGAGATTTATGAAGTCCTAGAATCAGAGTTCAAGTAGCCATGTGTGTTCTTCATATCAAAGGAAAAATAAAAACCTTAAATTCTTAACATCATGGGCCTTAAATTTGACAACTGGGTTACTGAATTGGCATAGAAACACACAAAGGCACAGTGAGGCAAGTTCTAGATTTACTGTCATTTGACCTAGGTTTATTTCTCACTGAGAAATTTAGTACCTATGTATCCCTAGATAAATCAACTGCATTTGCAAGGTCTCAGTATTTTCATTTATAAAAATAAAAGGTAAGAGTAATTTATTTCTGAAGTTCTTTCTAGTTAGTTCTTAAACATACTATTCAAATAAAATCTATAGAAGTTTCAAAGACTTTACATCAGCAGTTCAGTTGCTAAGAAATCTTTGGTATAGAGAAATGAAGACTTATCTAGTCTAGTTTTATATAGTATATATATGCATATATATATACTATTTTTGATTTACCACATATTTATATATATAACTTAATCTGTAACATAACAATATACATAATTTGTTATAAATATGTAAAAAATTATAACAAATATACTTATCCAAGAAAAGTGAGTTCTCACATTAGCTATGACCCCAAATCTATGTCTCATGTTTTTTTTTTTTTCTACTCTATCCCACCACTTCCCCCTCCCCAAGAAGGCAGGTAAAATGATAATGTTTATACAATTTATCCTATACTTTTATGTTCATCAAGTTTTAAAACAAGATCCACATTACTTAAATTAAAGAATAATACATGGAGGAAATAAAATGATGAATGGTATGTATCAATCTGCATTCAGATCCCATGTATTTCTCCTATGATGGTGAACATCCTTTTTCATCATGAGTTCCTTGGAGTTGTCCTGGATTCTTGCCTTGTTGATAGTGGTTAAGTCATCATACATTATTGTTGTTATTATGTACAAAATTATCTTGGTTTTATTCATTTCACTTTGCATCAAGTCTTTCAGGGTATTTTCATGATCGTCTTGTTTGCCATTTCTTATGATACAATAGTATTCCATTATAATCATATACCACAACTTGTTCAGAAATTCCCTAATTGATGGATATCTTTTCAGTTTCTAGTACTTTTCCACCACAAAAATAACTGTTATAAGTATTTTAGAACATATAGGTTCTTTGCCTTTTAACACCCAAGGAAATAAATGCAATAGTGATGTTAGTGGGTCAAAGAGTAACAGTTTTGTAACTCTTTGAGTATAATTCCAAATAGTTCTACAAAATTCACCAGCGATGTGTTAGTGTCTTTATTTTTCCATGTCTCCAAGATTTATAATTTTTACTTTTTAGCATTTTAGCCAATTTGATAGTGTGAGACAATATCTCAGAATTGTTTTGATTTGAATTTTATAGATGAAGAAACTAAGACCCAAAGACTTGGAATTACATGTTCAATCCTCTATTTATTTGAAGTTGATCATCAGTCTCTTCTATTAAACTGTGAACTCCTTGAGAAAGAAGACTTTCTGTATTCTGTGTAACCAAATTCTTGGAATATAGTATATATTTAATATTTTTTTTCATTATTAGTTTCTTTTTGTTATTTTTTTTTACTGACAGCCTTTTCTTCCTAAGGCAAAACATTCCTGATTTCTTCAATTTACTCTTAGATGGCATAATTTTAAGGCCACTGTCTTCTATAATTCCTTCAGATTTTTAATGTCTTCTTTAACATATCATTCCTCAGAACTAAGCATAAAAATCTGTATTTAGACTAGAAAATAAAATTATAATTGGAGTGCCAACACTGTTATTATGGATACTCTAAACCTTTTAATCATTTTAAAATTTTCATTTGCTATCACATCATCTGTTAATATCTCTTTCAAAACAAGAAGATATCAAATATATATTTTTCTATTGTCTACCTTTCCCTTCTTCACAACAAAATTAACATGGAATTTTCATTTGGAATGAGGTAAAGTGGCAAATGGCAGTCTATTTCCTCTGGCCCAGGCTGGAATATTTCTTAGGACAGAGCCTGAGCTCCCCTTTTCTGAAAATTTACAGGCTTACCTTTAATGGTAATTTGGCAATTCAGCAAATTGTTTGATAATGTTGTAGTTAATTTTGGGCTATCTTCTTAGGTTTCCCATATCATGATGAATGAAGAGGGTAAAGGGAGTCTGTTTCTAATCTGCTTCAGAAAGGAGTAGCCATTAAACAATGAAGAGTTGGTAAGTGCACTGCTCTTCAAAGAGACTCCAGACTTTGACATTCTCCTTCCTATTTAACCATTGAGTCAGAATTATTCAGGATCTCCCTGTTATAGAGAGAGGAGTGGTGGCTTTCATTTGATTTTAGGAATCTACTTCTTATGGAGAGATATCAATTTGTTCTGAGAGCTCTTTTACTACTAATCTTTCCCACTGAGAGGGTAAATTCAGGTTTTTCTTTTATTTTTTCAACAGTTTTTTACTTTTGTTAGTTTTTTTAAATATGTTACTTTTCCAATTTCTGTTTCCTTCTATTAGCATTGATTGGGACAAAGTCTTATAAATATTAAGTAGAATTTTATGTAGGTAGCTCTGTTAAGCTTTGTAAAATATCATCTGTGCATTGGATTTGTAAAATGATAGACAACTTGTCTCAAAAGTAACATAGCAATTCAGCTTTAATGGCCTAAACTGGCTCTGTGAATTTTGGTATACTCTTTATTTAAGGGCGATATAACATCCAGAGATACAAACTAAAGTAGAATTGTGCTATCATGAACATTTTTAATTTGAAGACTTTATATATATATATATATATATATATATATATATATATATATATATATACTTTATATAAGTTTACCTTTCTCTATGTCAACAAGAAACAGTTTCTGATCAATTTTCTTTTCTCTATTTCATTCCCCATGCTATACAGAACCATGCTAAATGGACTTTACAAAAACTCATCATGACATTTAGTATGTCATTAAGAACATTATGGACTTTGTTGACATTTTGAGATCAAAGTACTTAGAAGGTATTTGAAGCCATCTCTGAAACCCAAATTTAAGAGTATGGACAAATATTAAAAATGTGTCCCATTCCCTAGTTATTTGCTTAAGACAAATATTTAACTGGGGGGGGAAATGATAAGGGGGCAGTAAAAAGAAACCCCTTCTTTCATACTGGTTTGATTTGAATTAAATATATATCACGAAGTTCTTTCCATCATCTTTGCCTGTCATCTACTGATTGACACCATCCTCCTATGAGAGGAAGGAAGTTAAGTTTCTTCTCCCACATGTCCCAGGAAGAGTCTCAAGTACATTTTTATGAGAAAGTGACAGAGAATAATAATGTCTTTCCATCTTGGAGAACCATTGATTGGACCATTCCTTCTATCTAAATGCCAATATTATCAGTACCATATTTGATTAAAAACTTCCTTTCTCCCTCTTATCTCTATTATAATAAGAAACCAAATGGACCTTTTGTTATATAATTTCAAGTCAACAGGTCCTTAAGAGGCAAGTATACATTTTCCTTCAATGACTAGATCATAAGCTCAGTAATTTATGAGATGTGATCTAGCAAGAGGCTAACATAGTAAGAGACCAGAATGGCTAGCATTTAGATGGTTGTGTAGTGCATTTAATATTCCTGTTACTCCCCATTTCAAGGGCCCAACATCGCATGCCACATGTTTTGCTGGTAATATTCTATAGTTATCAGTTCTTGAGAATCTTAGTTGTTAAAGTTGTGGTTGCCCTAAAGCACAAGGAAGAGATGGGTATATAAGCCTGTAGTGATTACCCATATTAAGGAAATGTCATAAGAGCTAACACCAAGGATATGGTAGTAAATTTTAAACAACTGGTTTTCTAAAACTCATGAGCACTTTTAACTTTAATTATTAACGTTTCCTCTATTACTTTCTTTAGAAAATAATAAAAATCAGTTGATTTGAAAGATTTGTTCATTTCTGAGATATAAATGTTCAAACTCACAATTTAATAACTGACTCATGTGGACTGTCACAAAATGGCTCCCACACACTTATAGATAACACTGAAGAAAAGGGTCATCAGAAAAAGGATATCAGACACTCCACTGTGTAAAGAGGTTATAGATAGTCAGCACTAGTATTTTGCTGGAAGCTTTAATAGGTAAAAAGAACTAGAGAAGAAATCTCATTCCACTGGTTGGATCTTCTGTGATTGACTTATGAAGAAATTTGGACAAAAATGGCATAGAATGAAAAGGGAATTGGGATTTTTATTGATGGGAGGAAATATTCACATAGATTAGGGCCCAAATCCATCACATCAAAACAAAAAAAAATTCAGAATTCATTTTAGGTATTGAGGTTTTCAATCTTCTATAAAGAACTATGAAAATATTTGGTCAAGGAGATCCATTTGCAAACATATTCTTCTAGTTATATAGGTAAATCCTTTTCTTTCATATCAGATTCATCAGAATTGATGTAACAAAATTCCTAACTATATCATGGTGCTTCACTTAAGAACAACTATTTTATAGTATCTGCTATGCACCGGGTACTGTGGCAAAAACTATTAGTATCATATGATCTTCACAACATCCTTGTGAAGCAGTGCTATTAATATTGCCCTTGTTTTATAAATGAGGAAACTGAGGCAAAAGGTTAAATGATTTGTCCAGAGTCACATAGGTAGAGATTGTAAGGCCACATCTGAACAAAGGTCTTCTAAACTTCAGGTCCAATTCTCTATCTACTATTCCATCTAGGTGTCCAATAGAATCATTTTGACCCTACTGGTCAAAATCTAAAGAAGAAAAAAATCCTTTTTGTTCCTTTATTTACATTTTTTAAAGATAAAATTTTCATCAATGCAAATTTAGAATTTTTTCTTTTGTATTTTAGAAGAGATATTTATAGAAAATATCTATATAGTTGAGTTCTTCTACCACAGCTATGATATAGTACTTCTATGACAGATCTGTAAACTACATTTTAAGGTCATCATCCATAAGGGAAGGATTCAAGTGTGCATACTGAGTTATCAATATCTATCTTACCTTAAAAAAGTATATGGCAAATAAGAACTACATAGACTGAACCTAGTACAGTGTTCAAACCCCAAACTAAATAAAAGTACAGGTTTCACAATGGTGAATTGAAGAAAAATAATTGCTAAAATGGGTGTCAGCAACCAAAACAACTGAAATGAAGAAAGTAAGTGTAGAGATTAATGAATCCCACTAGGTTAAGTTCGGTGATAAAGGGAAGTCTCAGTAATAGGCAATAGGGGAAATTTCTGACACATAAATGAACAATTTCAAGTAAATGTTGGAATTGGCAAATGTCCCAGGAAGGTGACCAAATAAACATTAGAGCAATCCAGCCACAATATTGCAGAGAACTGTTAAAGGTGATCAGCTAGCATCAAGGAAGTCAGTCCCTAAATGTTTATTAAATACCAGACACAAAGAAAGCAACTTCTGCCCTAAAGGAACCCACAATCTAATTGGAGGAGAATAAGACAAAACATAAAAAGAAGCTAAAATGGAGGTGGGCAGAGGAGGAAAGTCATCATGAGGGGCATGATGAAGTTTTGTTAGCTGGGTGAGAATGATGTATTGATTATCCCTAAAAGGAGCCTTCATGAGGACTTTCTCTGATATCCACCCACATCTCTCTCCAAATAATCTAAAGGAGGGACATCCAAGGGTGAGTGTCACTGAAGGGCACTGAGTTTTGGGGGCCAATATCATTTGGTAGAAAGATGAGAGAGACAAAGATGAATTCCAAGATATCAGTCAGGTGGGAAACATGGAAGCAGGTAGCATCCAGAGTGACTGGGTTTTATGGGCAGGATTCAATTCTTTGGAAGACATACAGGGAAGGGAATGAAGGCTTGGACCAAAATCTCAAAGAAAGTGTTATAAAAATCAGTTAGGGAAGTAAATCAATATGTACAAGTAGAGGGGGAAAACAGAGATGCAGTTAAAAGGACAACTACAGGGCAACTACAACAAAGGGTATCAGTTGAAAAGACGAGCCCAGTTGCTTGGATCCAATCCAATCCAATTCATTCCAAACAAGTAGTTATTTAGTACTTAATATTTACAAGGTGCCATATAGAGTATTCCAAATCAAGTAAACATAGTTTCTCCATTCAATGAGCATATTTTCTATTGAGGTTGGGAGAGAAGAGATTGGATTTTATGTAATCAGCTAGATGGTACAATGTATAGAGTACTGGACCGAGTCAGGGGACCTGAATGCACACTGGATATCAGATTCTTATTAGCTATATGAATCCAGGCTTAAGCCCATTTTCCTCAGTTTTCTTAACTGTAAAATGATAACAGCACTCATCTCTTAGGGTTATTTGTGTGGATCAAATGGGATAATATTTGTATTATAGTGCTCAGCATATAGTAGGTACTATAACTGCTTATTCTGTTCCCTTCCGCCTAAACATTTACATGATAATTTGAGGACTCATAATGCAGTTAAAATCCCACTTTCTACTAAAAGACTTTTCTGATCCACCTAAGTTGTCATCTCTTTGTGGGTTTTTTTCCAATTCATCCTAATTATATTTTGTTTGTACATAGTTGTTTGCACATTGTTTTCCCCATTAAACTGTGGCATCCTTAAGAGCAGGGGTTGACTTTTGTCTCCCCGGTAATTAACACACTCTCTGGCACATAGATACTTAATGAATGCTTATTAACTGACTGAATGACTGATGAATTCTGAGTGCAATCAATAACAAGTAAGGGCATTGGTGGGTCATTGACCTAAGAATATAAAGCTAGTATGCCTTCCTTAAAAGGAGCTATTTTACTTCCAGGATATGAAGTGAGACCATGCCTTCAAGTAGGAGTGATAATATTTGAGGGATCAGGGTGAGGTAGTGAAAAATTACTGGATTTGGAGTCCAGAGTTCTAAGTTTGAATTTCAAATATACAACTTATAAACCCATTTGTCATTAGATGAGTAATTTTTTTTATGAACCTCATTTTCTTCATCTGAAAAATGATTAGCTTGGATGAGAGGATTACTATATCCTTTCTTACTTTAAAATCCTATGATTATATGAGGGGGGAGTAGGAGACTGGTAGAACATTAGTATATCTCTTATTCTCATCATATATGAAAACAATATGCTTTTTATTCTTTGGCCCCTTCAAGATAATCCTTTAATTGGAATCATCTATATAAAGAACTCAAAGAATACCTTTGGGAAGAGCTACATTTTAAGAAATTGGTATCAGACAAAATGAGGATTCAGCATTCTATTATTAAATCATCATCCTCTACAGAGTCTTCCTTTTGTTGTTTATGAATTTTTAGTCATGTGCAATTCTGTGATCCCATTTGGGGTTTTCTTGGCAAAGATACTGGAGAGATTTGCAAGTTTCTACTCCAGATCATTTTACAGATGAGGAAATTGAGGCAAACAAGGTTAAGTGACTTGCCTAAGGTTATGCAGTCAGTGTCTTAAGCCATATTGGAGCTCACAATTTCTGACACCAAGTCCAGAACTTGACCCACTATGTCCCCTGTCTCCCTCTTCCTCTTCAGTGAAGGCCACCAGGATTTCAAAATTTAAACAATAATGACAATTATTGATGTTCCAGCCAGGCATAAGGACGGATGTCACTAAATAAGGTGAAAAACTATTGATCACAGGATTCTGTTTATGCAAAGTGAATCTCAATCTAGTTTCAAGGGTTGCTTCAGTCATATTATAAAATCTGCATAACATTAAGAATGTCTTTGCTGAGCTAGACAAGGATAGATCCTTGCAAAGGTGCCAACTGCTAAGGACAAAGATGGCCAAAGAAAAGTTGTACCTTTGTCTTGTATATAAAATGACTTACTGTGCATTTTTACCATATTGTAATTGATTAGTCTCCCTCTCAATCCCCTAGTCTCTATAATACTAATACATAATGTCTTAAAAAGAAAGGAAGAAAAATCATTTATTCCATGCAATGACCCATACAATATAATGAGACTCTAATTTAAAAGGGTATAAGAAAGCTCTCTGAGGTAGCTAGATAATGTAGTGGATAGTGAGAGCCCTGTGCCTGGAGTCAGAAAAACTAATCTTCCTAACTTCTAATATGATTCAGACACTTGCTAGGTGTGTGACCCTGGGAAAGTCATTTCATCTTTTTTGTCTAGATTTCTGGGTCTATAATATTAGCTAGATAAAGAAATGACAAACTGCTTATGTATTGTTTCAAGAAAACCCCAAATTTGGTCACAGAGTCATATAAAACTGAACAACAAGGAACCTCTCTGTCTTCCAAAATCACACAATTTTAGAGCATTAAGACATCCAAGTCAAGCAAAGTTCTAAATATGCCACAACCTCTCTGAATCTAATGAAGATAAAAATACTTGTTCTCTCTTTATAAAGTTGTTGTTAGGAAATTATTTTATGAACCTTAATCCTATAGAAATGTAAATTATTTTCTGCATGTGAGGAAGTCAGCCAAGGTGAATAGTTAGTTAAAATCAGCAAAATCTGAGTTCAATTTCCATGTGTAAAAAATCCATATTATTCTTCATAAAACCAGTGTGATGCTTAAATAAAATAATGTTTTCAGAACTCTTCATAAATCTTAAAGTGTCATATAAATCGCAGTTATTATTACGTAATCAATCCAATTCCACCCTTTCCTCTCATTTTATAGCTGAGAAAAAAGACCCCCAAAAAGTTAAATGATTTGTCCAGATACCACAGTTAAATAGTAGAAGGGATCAGAAAGCAGGTCTGAGATTGTCAAACCAGTGTTCTTCCCTTTGGACCATGTTTAATTGAATTTGAGATTAAATGATCTCTTTAATCCAATAAAAATTAACTTCAGATATGATATGTCCTCTCAATCTCTTACAGTTAAATTTGAGAATTCTTATCCATAGGTGTGTTATTTTGAAAGAGTGTTATTTCCATACTGACATGATATCAGGAAAGGTAACATTACAGATATGAGCTCTATCAGAACAAAATTATAAACATTATTAATGACTAAAATGTCCTAACATGTCATCTGTAATTAATTAAAGAAGCTTGGCTTCACTAGTGGGATTTAGTTATGATGTAAATAGTTTGGAGCAGATTCAAGAGGTGTAGAGGAGAGAATGCTAGTCCTGGAGTCATGAAGACTTGAGTTCAAATCTAACCTCAGACACTAGCTTTGGGACATTAAGCACTTACTCCTATTTGTCTCTATTTCCTCAACTGCAAAATGAGATAGAGAAGGAAATGATAAACTAATTCAGTATCTTTGCCAAGAAAATGTCAAATATTGTCACAAAGAGTTGGACACAACTGAAATATGATAAAACAATACCTGAATCTATCTGGGAGGACAAATCTGTTTTTCTTATTTGTGAGTTCCTTTCACAATAATCTACCCCTGTCACTACTAAAATAAGTATTTATTTTCTGTACGATATTTGAATACCCTAAATATATTGAGATTTGGACTTGTAAAATTTGATGACATAACTCAACTATATTAGGCCATATAGGGAAGAGAGATATAATGTGAGAGAAAATAAAATGGTGCTGAATCTCTTGACCCAAAATAAAGTTTTAACATGAGTAGGAAGTATGACTATAAGGCACTATAAGCAAATAGAGAAAGCCAACTGTATTAAGTCAAAATGATAAACTGGTGCAGAGACTTTCTTGGGAAGCACAAAAGGAGAGTGAATGTTCTTGTAGGCTTTGATAGACCTCTTATATTGAGCTGTGGATCTTTGAAGACCATGAACTAAGCAGGGTTCTGAATAATGGAGATGTGTTTATGAGCTATGAATGCTTCTTCAAATTCTTCCCATATTTGCTAATTAAAGAGTTTATCTGTGGGGAAGTCAAGTAACATTGGTTGATGAGGGAGAGTGGCAGAACTGCAGAGATAGCTAAATGATATTGATGAAGAGGACACCTGCTGAAAATTTACAATAGTAGTGAAAAGCAGAGTTTTGTGGGAAAGAAAGCAAGGGCCCGCGATAAGGAGATTGCACTCATTGAGACCTAATGAACTTCAGGAAAGAGAATTATGGAAGATGATAGACAGAAATGGGAACTACTGATGACAGATGATATCAGAAGCTAATCAGAGTTATAAGAAATAAATATCTCTTCTTATAATGAGTGGCTAGAAGGGAGAATATTATAAACTAATTTCTTCTTGTTGGAAGTCTACATAGGATCATAATTCACTGAAATTTAAATGTTTTCCGATAGAAGCTCTGCTATCATTTTTTAAATTTTCTGTTATAAGTTCTGTTTACATTAACTTGTAAACAAAACTTCACATTTAGTCTAGGGAAAATATGTGTATTAAAAGAATTGGTTGCTACCATTAGGGGATGCAAGATACTATGGATCCTATAGCATTTAGATTATAATTGATTATAATAATAGATTATAATTGATTGAAGGAAGCAAATGACCTAAGGGTTACAACTATTCATGATGTCATTGTGGAATAATATTGATTGAACCCATGTTATACAAGATATGGTTATGATTATTAAATTTGGTCAAGCAATCTGAATTTTGCAAAGATGATTACTATCCCTCCAATGAGTAGAGTATAGAATGTTTTTTGTGTCTTACATGCTCAATCATTTCAAGAATAAAATCTAAGTAATTTCTTTCTTTTGCAGAGGTATCTATATGGATACCTCTCTCTATATATAATCCATAAATAAATCCTTCTATGCATATCTACATATGCATACAATAAATACATATGTGTGTATATATGTATATATGCATATGAAGGCAGACACACATATGCACATACATATATATGATTTGTATTTCATATATATATAGTATTTATATCTCATATACAAAAAATAAATTCCAATAAAATGAATGAAATATCTTCAAGGATTTTAATTGCAATTGAATATTTCATCATTGGATAGATGGGGAAAACTGAAGGGAATTTTTACTCAAAATTCTAGGAAAGTTAACATTTTTTTCATCTGTGTAATGGGTCATAAAATGAACTAATATTTTCCTTTTCATTATTGTCCTGACACTCCCACTTCTTCTGAATCATTTTGTTTAAAGGAAAAGACTACATTTAACTTTGTAATTGAAAACATAGCTGAGTCATTGACATTTCAATCAGCCTTTTTATGTAGAAATCACAGTAGGGTATCCTTTTTTACCCAGACTTTACTGACACTAAAATAGAATGCATTTCGATCTAAAAAAGAAAGATAACATGTATAAATACATATGTGCATATATATTTATATTTTTTCTTTAGAACTTCACTTAGATACTATTTATCATAGAATCAAACTCAGTAAATAATGGATTCATCTTTGGTTTCATTCAAGAGGATTTTTTTGCAAAAATATTTAAAAAGTCATAGAATGTTCTGTGGTTCATATCCTAAGACCATATGATTGAAAGGTTCAAAAATATGTTTTTATATTTATGACACTTAATTTTTCAAAGTATGTTCCACTATTTTAATATTCATATATACTATAATTTTATTTTCTATATTTTTATATGTGTGGTCAATAGAAAAGTCTATTTTAGAAATGTCAGACATCACTGAAGCACAGAAGCACTAATTAACTTGTCCAGGTTATTAAGCTTATTACTATTGGAGCTGGAATAAGAATTAAAGTCTTCTAAATTCAAGTCTATTTTTGTTGTTGGTGTTGTTTTTGTTAGTACTACATGCATGTGACTATCTGGAAGAAACAAAGTACAAATACTAAAACAGAGTCTAGGAAGCAAAAACACTATATGTGTGTATGTTTCTCTCTATCATCTTGTTCAATAATTCATTTGTTTCCTATTCTTTGTGACCTCATCTGGAGTTTTCTTGGCAAAGGCACGTGAGTGGATTGCCAGGTTTCAATTTCTTTCTCTATTAGTTTAAGGCAAATAGAAGTTAAATGACTTGTTCATAATCACACAACTAGTGAGTATCCAAGATTGGTTTTGAATTCAAGTCTTCACTCTTGACCCAGCACTCTATCCACTGAGGCATCAACAGCCTTTCAATCATCTACTTGGCAATAACTAATTGGATGCTCTATCCATCTATCTCTCTATAAGTCTATATACCTGATTGTCCAAAAACAACAAAGAAAACCTTGAAAAATAACTCTGATAAACTAATATTCTTTCATTTTCTTCACTGATACAGTTAAGCAGAGAGAAATTTAAACAAACAAAGAACCTTGATTAATTAAGTTGCCTGCTGTTTGGAGTCTCCAGTATCCTGCTGTTCTCAGGGAAAGAATGTTAAGATCAGAGCTACCTGGAAAGTTCAAAATCTGTACTCCCAACTTCCAAACTCAGCAGCATCATTGAGGTATTTGAGAAGCATATTTAAAATTGGGGTTGCCTAATTTAAATGCTACACCAGGTGTTGTATATATCTGTGGGTTGCTAAGGAATGCATTGGGTTCTGTCTGCTAATGAACTTAATGTCGAAACAAATCATGCCATTGTCCAAAATGTTTGTTGTGCCAGAAGAAAGAAAGGACTACTCCATAATGCATATGTTCCATTAATTGCAGAAGAAACTAAAAGGGAATCTGGAGTTTGCAGAGAGCACAGAAGTCATCACATAAAAATGCCAGTATGAGCAAGGAAAGCAAAAGGAGAAAGACAAATCAGCACATTTGCATGCAGGGAAAGGAGAGGCTTTGCACAACAAATACAGGTAGTTGTTGTTTTTATAACAGTTTATTACTTAATAAAAGGTATTATTTCTGCATCTGCCATTAATTCCATCTTTTAACCTAATATCAAGTCATAACAGTGACTCAAAATGATCTGTAATGAAATATAATCAGTGATTTCATATGATATAAAACTTAGGGCCATAATTTTGTTAAAACTTTCAAGTCATTTTTTCTAAAAGACAGATCTTGGAAAATCAATGAAAAATCCATCCTTAGGTCATTAAATTAGCTCAAATTTGCTAACTGCATGCTAAGAAGAGGAGGGGTGAAAGATGGATTGATTTGCAATTCCTACAGTGCAGCTACTCACTACCCAGTATTACTTTCATCTGAAGGGAATATCTAAATGTCTAAAATGATAAGTGATGAGTAAGCACTTTCTGTGTCTCTGGTATAATAAATACAACCATTTATAGCTCATCACAATAACAAATCAGAATATTGAATAAAAGCATATTATGGAAAAGTATGTAATTAGCATAATTAGACATGAAAAGCTTTACCAAAGATCTATTCTTCATCAATAACTTTCAAGTACAAATGCAAAAATATTTTATTCATAAATTGTAGACTTTGGTACACTAATTCAAAGCATTGGCTCCATAGTTATTTACATGGCAGTCAGTTTCCCAAAACCAGTGACCTAATCAAATAAATGTTGGCCTCAATATAAAAGTACTCGGGATAAATAACTCATACCCTCCACATAGTAACTGCCTTAGTAAGCCACTTAGTGTATTCCAATGGAATTGAGAATTTCTTGGATAGGGATAAAAATGAGTACATAGAACAAAATATGCTTAGATGTCGTAGAGCTTGGCATCAAAAAAATAAAGATGTCTCTAAAACAGTGACGGCTGTATATGAGGACTGCTTGTGGTTTCAACAGAAGCACTGTGAAAAATGGAGCTTGTTTTAAATGGATTGTTACTACCCAACTACACTTAGAATTGTTATACTTACTGAAGTTGTTGTTTTAAGTTTGTTTAGAATATGAAAATTTCTTTTTTTTACTCCACTATAAGAACTCTATATGGAAGAAGGAACTTTGAAAAGTGACATTAAATCTAAATATGAAAAAATCCTGAACCAAAAAAAAAAAGGCGAAATCAAAGTAAAAATACTTCTCGATGGCAAGGACTTTTTAAAAAGCATACCCACCTTTCCATGAGGAGAAAATTAATAATAATTAACTTTTAACATTAAAGTTATTACTTCAGTAATAACTAGTTTATCCTAGCAAAGAATGTAGCAAAGACACTATACTGTAGCTGGATTTTAGAGAATGATTTATGATGCATCAGAATGGAAACTGTTGAAAATTTTTTTTGTTATAGATTTGAGCATCAGTAGAGGTTAAATGAATTGCCAATGACCACACACGTAGTGAGGAGTTAGAGGCAGGATCTAAAATCCATGTTTTTGTCACTCCATTTCTAACACTTTCCCAAGACACCCTTCTTCCTATTAAAAATTTACCCCCAAATTGACTTCTTCATATTTACTTTATTGTAATCCTACAGATACATTCTTAATAACAGTGTTAGAGCTTTAGTAGGATAAGATATTAATTTTCAACCTTGGAAATTATCCTCTTGTAATAATCTGCAAGCATCATTAGTATCTCCTATGTGCTAGTAGTTGTTCCCCCCTTCCCCATGGGGAAATAAGGAGTCTTTAATTCAACATAGTCTTCTTACTCAATAACAACAACAAAAAAGTAGGAACCAGCTTCCCCCCAAAGGGTTGTTGGAGGGCCTCTCCCGGGAAGAGGGACTATTAGTCAGTTCCCCAGACTGAAATCAAGGATTAGGATCCTCATGGCTCAGAGGTCATAGTTGGGGTTCTTCTTCAAGATAACAAAGTCCCCCCAGGATGGGAGTGATGGGCAGAAACCTCAGTAACAAGCTCAGTCTGTTCCCCATGAGCCAGCAACACTGGGCTGTCTGGAACCCTGTGATGGTCTTGGGCTTCTCAACTGGTCCACCATATCTACTCCCTGGTCCACATTGATTGATACTGGCAACAGACAGCTCCTTGTTCAAGAATGACTAGCATTTGGGGCTGTGTGAAAGCCACCAATCTTTATAGCACATGAAGGAACTAACAGTTGGCAAAACTAATATGAAAAAAGAAATACAGTCCCTGCCCTCAATGAGTTTATAATCTACTGGGGAATAGGCAACATAGAAAAGGAAACTGAAAAAAAAATTTGGGAAAGAACATAGGGAATGAGAAGAGGGGACTTGGGGTGCATGGTTGAGAAGTCTCAAAGTAGTGTAAGCATGTGAGAGATGAATAGATACCTGAGCTGAAGTCTCTCATGAAATGGAGTTTTGGAGTTCCTGGCCTCACCTTCCAATCAGAGAGGCAGAAGGTAATTATGAGATAAAGTGCTGGAACTGATAAGATCTTTACAGGATGATGATCTTACCCTAATAATGAGCTCCCTGGGGAAGAGTGGAGAAGTTAGTCAAAGAACAACTCCAGTAATACAGAAATTATAACTGAAAACTTTCTAATGACCACTTTGGGCATTATTTTGAGTGGTAACTTTGATTGTCAGTATTTCAACAGTGATATCTCTCTCGCATCATTTTAATTATAATGCGGTAGCAGGAAAGTTAATAAGATTGGCCAAATGAAATCAATGCAAGGGATAGAATCTCTAGTCTTACTCACTATTTTTACCAAAACTTGATTTAGTATAGGTAATGAAAACACTGGCCAAGTTCTGAGAGGATGGTAAAAGACAATTCACTCATCTTCCCTACAAAAGCTATGTGCATATATACATAAGCATATGTATATATGTTGGAAGCAATTATGTATTTCCTAGCATTCATATAACTCTTTAAAGATTGAAAATAGATTTATAAATATTATCTAATTTGTCCTTACAGTAATTCAATGGAACAGGTGGTATTCTTATTCTTATTTTTAGTTAGGGAAATTTCAAGGTTAAGGGACTTGTTCAAAGTCACAAAGCTAGTAAGTGACTGAAGTCACCTGATCATAAGCCCAGTGCTCTACCTACTGCATCTCCTTGTTGCACATCTTTGGCTTTTTATAGGGAATAGCAAAGAAGTTTTGGGATTTTAGAATTATGAATTATATATTCAACTAAAGAATTGTATTTATACTGGATTAGTGAATGCTTCTAATTCTGTTTTCTATATAACAAATAGGAAGGTGTGGGGTTCATGACTATCTCAATCAAAAATGGCTAACCAAATTCAGAATAAAGTTACTCAGTGAAGGAAAAAGACAGGAGATCAACATGAGAGAATCAAAACTACAATGAAAAAGAAAATTTCACCAGTACTTTTCCCATTCCCATTCTTTTTTTTTTAAATATATTTTATTTGATCATTTCCAAGCATTATTCGTTAAAGACATAGATCATTTTCTTTTCCTCCCCCCCACCCCCCATAGCCGACGCGTAAGTCCACTGGGCATTAGATGTTTTCTTGATTTGAACCCATTGCTTTGTTGATAGTATTTGCATTAGAGTGTTCATTTAAAGTCTATCCTCTGTCATGTCCCCTCAACCTCTGTATTCAGGCAGTTGCTTTTTCTCGGTGTTTCCACTCCCATAGTTTATCCTTTGCTTATGAATGGTGTTTTTTTTCTCCTGGATCCCTGAAAGTTGTTCAGGGACATTACACCGCCCCTAATGGAGAAGTCCATTACGTTCGATTATACCACAGTGTATTAGTCTCTGTGTACAATGTTCTCCTGGTTCTGCTCCTCTCGCTCTGCATCACTTCCTGGAGGTTGTTCCAGTCTCCATGGAACTTCTCCACTTTATTATTCCTTTGAGCACAATAGTATTCCATCACCAACATATACCACAGTTTGTTCAGCCATTCCCCAATTGATGGGCATCCCCTCGTTTTCCAGTTTTGGGCCACCACAAAGAGCGCAGCTATGAATATTTTTGTACAAGTCTTTGTGTCCATTATCTCTTTGGGGTACAGACCCAGCAGTGCTATGGCTGGGTCAAAGGGTAGATATTCTTTTGTCGCCCTTTGGGCATAGTTCCAAATTGCCCTCCAGAATGGTTGGATCAGTTCACAACTCCACCAGCAATGAATTAATGTCCCTACTTTGCCACATCCCCTCCAGCATTCATTACTTTCCTTTGCTGTTATGTTAGCCAATCTGCTAGGTGTGAGGTGATACCTCAGAGTTGTTTTGATTTGCATCTCTCTGATTATAAGAGATTTAGAACACTTCTTCATGTGCTTGTTAATAGTTTTGATTTCTTTATCTGAGAACTGCCTATCCATTTCCCTTGCCCATTTATCAATTGGAGAATGGCTTGATTTTTTGTACAATTGATTTAGCTCATTATAAATATGAGTAATTAAACCTTTGTCAGAGGTTTCTATGAAGATTTTTTCCCAATTTGTTGTTTCCCTTCTGATTTTAGTTATATTGGTTTTGTTTGTACAAAAGCTTTTTAGTTTGATGTAGTCAAAATTATTTATTTTACATTTTGTGATTCTTTCTATATCTTGCTTGGTTTTAAAGCCTTTCCCCTCCCAAAGGTCTGACATGTATACTATTCTGTGTTTACCCAATTTACTTATGGTTTCCTTCTTTATGTTTAAGTCACTCACCCATTTTGAATTTATCTTGGTGTAGGGTGTGAGGTGTTGATCTATTCCTAGTCTCTCCCACACTGTCTTCCAATTTTCCCAGCAGTTTTTATTGAATAGTGGATTTTTGTCCCAAAAGCTGGGATCTTTGGGTTTATCGTATACTGTCTTGCTGAGGTCGTTTTCCCCCAGTCTATTCCACTGATCTTCCTTTCTGTTTCTTAGCCAGTACCAAATTGTTTTGATGACTGCTGCTTTGTAATATAGTTTGAGGTCTGGGACTGCAAGGCCCCCATCATATGTGTTTTTTTTCATTATTTCCCTGGATATCCTTGATCTTTTGTTCTTCCAAATGAACTTTGTTATGGTTTTTTCTAAATCAGTGAAGAAGTATTTTGGTAGTTCAATGGGTATGGCACTAAATAGATAAATAAGTTTGGGTAGGATGGTCATTTTTATTATATTGGCTCGTCCTATCCATGAGCAGTTAATGTTTTTCCAATTGTTCAAGTCTAGTTTTAGTTGTGTGGCGAGTGTTTTGTAGTTGTGTTCATATAGTTCCTGTGTTTGTCTTGGGAGATAGATTCCTAGGTATTTTATTTTGTCTAAGGTGATTTTGAATGGGATTTCTCTTTCTAGTTCTTGCTGCTGAGCTGTGTTGGAGATATATAGAAAAGCTGATGATTTATGTGTGTTTATTTTGTATCCTGCAACTTTGCTAAAGTTGTTGATTATTTCAATTAGCTTTTTGGTTGAATCTCTAGGATTCTTTAAGTAGACCATCATGTCATCCGCAAAGAGTGATAACTTGGTCTCCTCCTTGCCTATTCTGATGCCTTCAATTTCTTTATCTTCTCTAATTGCTACTGCTAGTGTTTCTAGTACAATGTCAAATAGTAGAGGTGATAATGGGCATCCTTGTTTCACTCCTGATCTTATTGGGAATGCATCTAGTTTATCCCCATTGCAGATGATATTAGCTGTTGGTTTTAGATATATACTGTTTATTATTTTTAGGAATGACCCTTCTATTCCTATGCTTTCTAGTGTTTTTAATAGGAATGGGTGTTGTATTTTATCAAAGGCTTTTTCTGCATCTATTGAGATAATCATGTGGTTCTTGCTAGTTTGCTTGTTGATGTGGTCAATTATGTGGATGGTTTTCCTAATGTTGAACCAGCCCTGCATCCCTGGTATGAATCCTACTTGATCATGGTGAATGATCCTTCTGATCACTTGCTGGAGTCTTTTTGCTAGTATCCTATTTAAAATTTTTGCATCTATATTCATTAGGGAGATTGGTCTATAGTTTTCTTTCTCTGTTTTTGACCTGCCTGGTTTTGGAATCAGTACCATGTTTGTGTCGTAAAAGGAGTTTGGTAGAACTCCCTCTTTGCTTATTATGTCAAATAGTTTGTATAGTATTGGGGTTAACTGTTCTCTGAATGTTTGATAGAATTCACAGGTGAATCCATCAGGCCCTGGGGATTTTTTCTTAGGAAGTTCTTTGATGGCTTGATGGATTTCAATTTCTGATATGGGATTATTTAAGAATTCTATTTCCTCTTCTGTTAGTCTAGGCAGTTTGTATTTTTGTATATATTCATCCATTTCTCCTAAATTGGTGTATTTATTGCCATATAATTGGGCAAAGTAATTTCTAATGATTGCCTTAATTTCCTCCTCATTGGAGGTGCTGTCCCCCTTTTCATCTTTAATACTGTGAATTTGCTTTTCTTCCTTCCTTTTTTTAATTAGATTGACCAGTACTTTGTCTATTTTGTTTGTTTTTTCAAAGTACCAGCTTCTTGTCTTATTTATTAAATCAATAGTTCTATCACTTTCGATTTTATTAATTTCTCCCTTAATTTTTAGGATTTCTAATTTGGTTTTCTGCTGGGGGTTTTTAATTTGATCACTTTCGAGTTTTTTCAATTGCATTTCCAATTGATTGATCTCTGCTCTCCCTTGTTTGTTAATATGAGCTTTCAGGGATATGAATTTGCCTCTGATTACCGCTTTGGCTGCATCCCAAAAGGTTTGAAAGGATGTTTTGCCATTGTCATTTTCCTTGATGAAATTATTAATTGTTTCTATGATTTCTTCTTTAGCTAAACGGTTTTGGAGTATCATATTGTTTAATTTCCAATTGGTTTTAGATTTGGTTTTCCATGTACCATTACTAATCATTATTTTTATTGCCTTGTGATCTGAGAAGGCTGCATTCATTATTTCTGCTTTTTTGCATTTGTGTGCTATGTTTCTGTGACCTAATGTATGGTCAATTTTTGTGAATGTGCCATGTGGTGCTGAGAAGAAGGTGTATTCCTTTTTATCCCTATTTATTTTTCTCCATATGTCTATTAATTCTAATTTTTCTAAGATTTCATTCACTTCTTTTACCTCTTTCTTATTTATTTTTTGATTTGATTTATCTAAATTTGATAATGGTTGGTTTAAGTCTCCCACTAGTATGGTTTTATTGTCTATTTCTTCCTTCAATTCTCCTAGTTTCTCCATTAGAAATTTGGGTGCTATATTATTTGGTGCATACATGTTGATTAATGATATTTCCTCATTGTCTAGAGTCCCTTTTAACAAAATATAATTACCTTCCCTATCCCTTTTGATCAGGTCTATTTTTGCATTGGCTTTATCAGATATCATGATTACCACTCCTGCCTTCTTTCTATCAGTTGAGGCCCAGAAGGTCTTACTCCATCCTTTAATTCTGACCTTGTGGGTGTCAACCCGCCTCATGTGTGTTTCTTGAAGACAACATATGGTAGGGTTTTGGATTCTAATCCATTCAGCTATTCGTCTATGTTTTATGGGTGAGTTCATCCCATTCACGTTCAAAGTTATGATTGTCATTTGTGGACTCCCTGGCATTTTGATTGCCTTCCCTAATTCTAACCTTTTCTTCTTCGGCTCTACCTTTTAGTCCAGTGATTTACTTTGAATCAGTCCCCCTTGTCCCCTCCCTTGATGTTTCCCTTTTTAGTCCCTCCCTTTTTGTTCCCTCCCCCTCCCCCCTCTCTTTCCCTCCCTTTTTGTTCTCCCTCTCCCCCTCCCCCCCTTGGTTTTCCCTTCTCCTTACCCTTGTTGGGTAAGATAGAATTCAAGATCCCAATGGATCTGGATGTTTTTCCCTCTCAGAGTTGATTTCCCTGAGATTGAGGTTTAAGTAAACCCCCCCCCTCTCTTCCTCTCCTTCTTATAGGAGTTTTCTTCCCCTCCCCTTCCCCTGTGAATCTTTGTGTGAGAACCATTATTCTATTTGGTCTTTCTTTACCCCCTATTTATACATTACATTTTCCCCACATATTAGTATACATAGGTTGATATAAATGTAGTCCTTATAGAAGAGAGTTTGAGTAAAAGAAGATAACATTTTTCCCCTTTCCTTAATATTTACCTTTTCAGGTATTCCTTGCTCTTTGATTTTCGGTATCAAACTTTCCACAGAGCTCTGGTCTTTTCTTTGCAAAAAGTTGGAAGTCTTCTATTTTGTTGAATGCCCATACTTTCCCTTGGAAGTATATAGTCAGTTTTGCTGGGTAGCTGATTCTTGGTTGGAGACCCAGCTCTCTTGCCTTTCTGAAGATCATGTTCCATGCCTTACGATCATTCAGCGTAGAACTTGCAAGGTTTTGTGTGACCCTGATTGGCATTCCTTTATATCTAAATTGTCTTTTTCTGGCTTCCTGTAGGATTTTTTCTTTTGTTTGATAGCTTTGGAATTTGGCAATTACATTCCTGGGAGTTGTCTTTTGGGGGTTTAGTGTAGAAGGTGTTCTGTGAGCTCTGTCAGTGGCTGTATTGCCCCCTTGTTCTAGAATCTCTGGGCAATTTTCTTTGATTATATCTTGTATCACCATGTCCAGTTTGGTGTTTATTTCTGGCTTTTCTGGGAGTCCAATTATTCTTAAATTTTCTCTTCTCCCCCTGTTTTCCAGATCTATCACCTTGTCGGTGAGATATTTTATGTTCTCTTCTAATTTCTTGGTGTTTTGGCTTTGCTTTATTAGTTCTTGCTTTAAAGCCTGGTTTTCTTTTACAGTTTGGTCAAACTGGTTTTGTAGATGCGTGAATTTCTTTTGCATCATTTCCCACTTTTCCTCCCAGAGGGCTTCCATCTTTTTGGTCCTTTCTGATTCAAATTCTTCATGGGTTTGTGGAGAGTTTCTATTTCCTTTGGAAGATTTTGGAGAATTTTCTTGTATATCTTCTTCTATCTGCTCTGTATTTTGTATTTTGGCTCCATAGAATGTGTCCAGAGTCGCCCCTTTCTTCTTATTTTTCTTGGTATTTTGGGGCTTCTGTGCTTCTGTGGAGTTTGTCATCTCTGAACGTGGAGGATTGGCTTTTCTTGTCTTTGTCTGGTGATCAGAGGCTTTAGTCCTGGGCAGATGTTGGTTCTATGAGCGTTCCCTGGGTTAAACTGAATATGCCTCACTGGAACTGGAATGGAAGGGTCGGACCACGAGGCCACACTCTCCCCCTGGCTCGATTTCCGGAAGTTGCCTTCAGAATCGCTGGCCGTGAGGCTGTTTCGTCGGCCTGCGGGGGGATGGGCTGCCGCTTCCCCAAGCTCCGAGAGCACAGACTTTCACTGAGACTTGGATAGCAGGATCCAGCCCGTGAGGCTGTCTTGCCCGCCCTGAGGGTTGCTGTTGTTTTGACCAGCTCTCTGCAGCGGAGGCCCCAGGCAGTAACTTTCACCTGGACTGGGACTTGGGTAGAAGACCCTGAGGGTTGTTGTTCCTCAGACCCTGCTCTCTGAGCCCGGCGCGGCTGCCGCTTCCGGGAGCCTTGGACTCTGCGCTCCTACCCCTGAGGTCCGAGGGATCTCGGGTTCTGGCTTTTAAGGGGAGCCGTACCTTTTGAACCGGGTCCAGGTCCAGGAGGAGGGTTCCCAGGGTCTGTGCTGTTGATCGGTTTGAATTTCGGCGCCTTAGGAGCTTCTAGTTTGAGATCGGTCGGGAAGGGTTTTCCGGAGATCTGAACTTCAGCTTTCTCTAAGCCGCCATCTTAACCGGAAGTCCCCATTCCCATTCTTGTGCTATTCTCAATAATATAAAAAAGTGAGCTTTAAACTCTAAAGTACTGGTGTCCTAAGCTGATATCTTTGTCTTCTAACAAAAGAGATTATATGTTTGTTGACTGAGATTTTTTCTGAGTCTTTTCTGGTGTCTTTTTTATGTTCATAAGGCTTCTTTAAGAAATTATAATAATGCTATGTCTTTACATTTCTCCATTTCTATTTTTTCCATCAACAGATTTTAAAAGTGAGTTGAAATAAAATCTTCTCATTTTTATGGCTTCTAATTTAGCATTGATTTCAACGTTTTTCTCCAACTAATGTTTATGACCAATTATAACCAATCATTTAACATCTATAAAAGCAATTAATTTCATTTGTGTATGTTATTTAATTATTCTAATATCAAGGAATTTCTAACTCTTGACATAAATATTCATTCCTTTTGTTCTTTGAGTTACCATTTGTTTTAATTTTAATTTTTGATATTTATTCATTTAGAATATTTTCCCTTGTTACAAAATTCTTTCTCTCCCCTCTTCCCTTGCTCATCCTGGAGCTGACAAGAAATTCCACTGGATGTATGCATGTGTCATTGTTTAAAACTTATTTCCATGTTATTCATATTTGTAATAGAGTGATCTTCTAAAGACAAAACCCCAGTCATATATCTATCAAACCACATAATCAACCATATGTTTTTCTTTTTCTGCATTTTTACTAAACAGTCCTTTCTCTGGATGTGGATAGTGTCCTTTCTCATAAGTCCCTCAGAATTGTCCTGGATCATTGTATTGCTACGGGTACAGAAATCCATTACCTCTGACTGTGCCACAGTGTATCAGTTTCTGTGTACAATGTTCTCCCAATTCTGCTCATTTCACTCTGCAACTATTCCTGCAGGTCTTTCCAGTTCATATGGAAATCCTCTAGTTCATCATTTCTTATAGCACAATAGTATTCCATCACCATCAAATACCACAATTTTTCAGCTATTCCTCAATGAAAGAATATCCACATATTTTCCAATTTTTGTCACTATAAAAACATGGCAATGAATATTTTACAAGTATTTTTCATTATTATCTCATTGGGGTACAAATACAGTAGTGGTATTGCTGGATAAAAAGGGGGTATACACTTTAAAGCCCTTTGGACATAACTCCAAATTGCCTTCAAGAATGGTTGTATTACTTTACAGGTGCATAGCAATTTTTGATATAGGGTATGAGATGTTGATCTAAACCTATTTTTTCCCATTCCGTTTTCCAATTCTCCCAGTGGTTTTTGTCAAATAGTGGGTTCTTGTCCCCAAAACTGGGATATTTGGATTTATCAAACACTATCTTGCTGCTGTTATTTACCCCAAGTCTATTTCATTGATCAACCCTTCAATCTCAATTTTGCTGCATTCCCTCCAATATATATTATCTTCCTTTACTGTCATATTGGCCAATCTGCTAGGTGTGAGGTGGTACCTCAGAGTTGTTTTGCTTTGCATTTCTTTTATCAGGAGGCATCTAGAACTCTTTTTTCATATGATTATCAATAGTTTTCATTTCTTCACCTGAAAATTACCTATTTATGTCCCTTGATCATTTCTCAATTGGAGAATGGCTTGATTTCTTATAAAATTTATTTAGTTTCTTATGAAGTTGAGAAATTAGATATATGTAAGAGGGCTTTTTTTGTTATAATTTCCCCCAATGGTTTTGTTTGTTAAAAAAAATAAAAATTTTTAAATTTACTATAATCAAAATCATTCATTTTACCTTTTGCAATATTCTCTCTTACTTGGTCTTAAATTCTTTCCTTTTCCATAGATCTGGCAAGTATACTATTCTATGTTCACCTAATTTGTTTATACTTTCCCTCTTTATACTTACGTGATTTGCCCATTTTGAATTGATCTTGATATAGGGTATGAGATGTTGATCTAAACCTAATTTTTCCCATTCCATTTTCCAATTCTCCCAGTGGTTTTTGTCAAATAGTGGGTTCTTGTCCCCAAAACTGGGATATTTGGATTTATCAAACACTATTTTGCTGCTGTTATTTACCCCAAGTCTATTTCATTGATCAACCCTTCAATCTCTTAGTCAGTACTATATTGTTTTGATGATGCCTGCTTGAGTCTGAGATCTGGTATTGTCAGACCTCCATTTTGCCCATTTTCCCCCATTAGTTCTTTTAATATTCTTCAGCTTTAGTTCTTCCAGATGAACTTTGTAATAATTTTTTTTCTAATTCTGTAAAAAAGGTTTTTTGTTAGCTTGATAGGTATAAGAATGAATAAGTAAATTAATTTGGGTAGGATTGAAATTTTTAATATATTAGCTAATCCAACCCATGAGCAATTAATGTTTTTTCTATTATTTAGATCAAGGTTTATTTGCATGAAAAGTGTTTTAGTTATATTCATATAATTCCTGAATTTCCCATGGCAAGTAGTATTCCAGATATTTTATATTGTGTAGTGTAATTTAAAATGGAGTTTCTCTTTCTAACTCTTGCTGTCTGCTTTTGTTGGAAATATATGGGAATGCTGATGATTTATGTGGGGTTTTGTATCTTGCAACTTTGCAGAAGTTATTATTTCCATTAGCTTTTTTATTTTTTTATATTTTGTTTTTTGGATTTTTTTTAAAATTTAGAATATTTTTCAATGATTACATGATTCATGATCCCCCCCTTTGTCACCCCCCCCAGAGCTGATGAGCAATTCCACTGGGTTATACATGTATCATTGTTCAAAACCTATTTCCATGTTATTTATATTTGCAGGACAGTGATCTTTTAAAATAAAAACCTATTATATCCCTATTAAACTATATGATTGATGATATGCTTTTCTTCTGAGTTTCTACTCCCACAATTGTTTCTCTGGATTTGGATAGCATTTTTTTTCCTCATAAGTCCCTCAGAATCATCCTAGATCATTGCATTGCTGCTAGTAGAGAAGTCCATTACATTTGACTGTCCCATAATGTTTCCATCTCTGTGTACAGTGTTCTCCTGCTTCTGTTCCTTTCACTCTGCATCAATTCCTGGAGCTCTCTCCAGTTCACATGGAATTCCTCCAGTTCATCTTTCCTTTGAAGACAATAGTATTTCATCACTATCATATACCACTATTTGTTCAGTCATTCCTCAATTGATGGAAATTCCCTCATTTCCAAAATTTTGCCACCACAAAGAGAGGAGCTATAAATATTTTTGTGCAAAGTTTTTCCCCCTTATTGTCTCTTTGGGGTACAAACCCAGTGGTGGTATGGCTGGGTCAAAGGACAGACAGTCTTTGAAAAACCTTTGGGCATATTTCCAAATTGCCATCCAGAATTCTTGGACCTATTTACAACTTCTTGAGCAGTGTATTAATGTCCCAATATTGCCACATTGCCTCCAATATTTATCACTTTCCTTAGCTGCCATAATGGCCAGTCAGCTAGCTGTACAGTGGTATCAGAGTTGTTTTTATTTGCATTTCTCTAATCAGGAAGGATTTAGAACACTTTTTCATGTGTTTACTTAGAATTTTTGTTACTTCATGTGAAAACTGCTAATTTATATCCCTTAACCATTTGTTGATTGGAGAATTTCATGTGCTAAAAAAAAGGGACAGTTAAGACTTCTCCAGACATCCTTGGGAAATATGAAATAATATAATAAAACCCCCATACCCTTTTATAAAATTTGCAAATTCTTTTTTAAAATTAATTTTATTTATTTATTTTTTTCCATGTTTCCATGTTTCATTTTCTCCCCCTCCCCTCTTTGCGCTACCTCCCAGAACCAACTATCAATTCCACTGAGTGGTACAAATGTTACTTGATACCTATTTCCATATTATTAATTTTTGCGGTAGAGCATTTTTTAAAGCCTAACCCCAAATCACATGCCCATATATGCATGTGTTAAATGCTGTCTTATTTTATGCTTTTGCATTTCTATTCCCATAGTTCTTTCTCCCAATGTGGATAGCATTCTTTTACATAAGTCCTTCAGTAGTATCTTGGCTTGTTGCATTGCTACTAATAACAAGATCCATTACATTGGATTTTTCTGCAATGTTTTACTTTCTGTGTACAATGCTCTCCTGGTTCTGCTCATTTCACTCTGCATCATTTCATTGAGGTTCTTCCAGTTCATATAGAAATCCTCCAGTTCATAATTCCTTAGAGCATAGTAGCATTTCATCATCATCATATACCACAATTTGTTCAGTCATTCTCCAATCTAGTGATACTTCCTTCATTTTCCAAATTTTTGTCACCACAAATAGTGAGTCTAAAAATATTTTTATAGAACTACTTTTCCTTATTATCTCTTTGGGGTAGAAACCCAGCATTAATATGACTAGATCAAAGGGTATACATTCTATTAAATCCCTTTGTGCATAATTCCAAATTGCCCTCCAGAATGCCTGGATTAATTCACAACACCCACCAACATTGCATTAGTGTACTGATTTTGCCACATCTCTTCCAACATTCATTGTTTTCCTTTACTGTCCTATTGACAAATCTCCTAGGTGTGAGGTGGTACCTCAGCTTTGTTTTGATTTCCATTTCCCTAATCAGGAGAGATTAAGAACACTTTCTCATGTGCTTATTGACAGTTTTGATTTCTTTATCTGAAAACTGCCTAGTCAGGACCTTTGACCATTTGTCAATTGGGGAATGGCTTGGATTTTTTTTTTGTACAACTGACTTAGCTCCTTATAAATTTGAGAAATGAAACCTTTGTCATAGGTTTTTGTCATAACTTTTCCCCAATTTGATGCTTCCCTTCTAATTTTGTTTGCTTTGGTTTTGTTTGTACAGAAACTATTTAATTTAATCAAAACTGTTCATTTTATATTTTGATGTTTTCTCTTTCTCTTGCTTGGTCTTAAAATCCTTCCTTTCACATAGATCTGACAGATATAACTATTCTATGTTCACCTAATTTATTTATGATTTCCCTCTTTATATTTAAGTCATTTACTCACTCTTGAGATAATCTTGTTATAGAATATAAGAGGTTGATCTAAACCAAATTTCTTCCAAACTGTTTTCCAAATCTCCTAGCAGTTTTTGTCAAATAGTGGGTTCTTGCCCCCTAAACTGGGATCTTTGGGTTTATCAAACACTAGTTTACTCTGTCATTTATTCCAAGTCTACTCCATTGATCCACACTTCTGTCTCTAAGCCAGTACCATATAGTTTTGATGATCATTGCTTGGTAGTATAGTGTAAGATCTGGTAAAGCTAGGCTTCCATCCTTCACATTTTTTATTAGTTCCCTTGATATCCTTGATATCCAAATGAACTATGTAATATTTTTTCTAAATCTTTAAAAAATGTTTTGGTATTTTGAGAGTTATAGCACTGCATAAATGAATTAATTTGGGTAGGGTTGTAATTTTTACTATGTTAGCTCATCCTACCCATGAGCTATTGATGTTTTTCAAATATTTTAGATCAAGTTTTATTTGTGTAAAGAAAGTTTTTATTTTAGTTATGTTCATATAATTCCTGTATTTGTCTTGACAAGTAGATTCCCAGGTATTTTATCTTGTCTAGAATAATTTTAAATGGAGATTCTCTTTCTAGCATTGCTCCTGGGTTTTGTTGGAAATATATAAGAATGCTGAAGATTTATATGGATTTATTTTCTACCCTGAAACTTTGCCAAATTTTTGAATATTTCTACTATTTTTAGTTGATTTTCTTTGATTCTCTAGATATATCATCATGTCATATGCAAACAGTGATTTCTTTTTCTTCTCTAACTTCTATTGCTAACATTTGTAGTACAATATTAAATAGTAGTGGTGTTAATGGGCATCCATCCCTGCTTCACTCATGATCTTATTGGGAAGGTACCTAACTTATCCCCAATCCAGATGACACTTGCTGATGGTTTTAAATAAATAATGTTTATTATTTTGAGGAAAGGTAGTTCTATCCTTATACTTTCTATTAATTTCTTTTTTATTTTATTTGGTCATTTCCAAACATTATTCATTGGAAAAAAAATATAATTTACTTTTCTTCCCTCCCCACCCTCCCACCACCTCTCCCATAGCCCACGCCCAATTCCACTGGGTATCACATGTGTTCTTGATTAAAACCCATTTCCATGTTGCTGGTATTTGCATTAGAGTGTTCATTCAGAGTCTCTCCTCAGTCATATCCCCTCCACCCCTGTAGTCAAGCAGTTGCTTTTCATTGGTGTTTTTACTCCCAAAGTTTATCCTCTGCTTGTGGATAGTAGTTTTTAGATCCCTACAGATTGTTCAGGGACATTGCATTGCCACTAATGGAAAAGTCCATCACCTTCGATTGTACCACAATGTATCAGTCTCTGTGTACAATGTTTTCCTGGTTCTGCTCCTTTCGCTCTGCATCACTTCCTGGAGGTTGTTCAAGTCTCCATGGAATTCCTCCATTTTATTATTCCTTTTAGCACAATAGTATTCCATCACCAACATATACCACAATTTGTTCAGCCATTCCCCAATTGAAGGGCATCCCCTCATTTTCCAATTTTTGGCCACCACAAAGAGTGCAGCTATGAATATTCTTGTACAAGCCTTTTTTCCTTATTATCTCTTTGGGGTACAAACCCAGCAGTGCTATGGCTGGATCAAAGGGCAGACAGTCTTTTATCGCCCTTTGGGCATAGTTCCAAATTGCACTCCAGAATGGTTGGATCAATTCACAACTCCACCAGCAATGAATCAGTGTCCCTACTTTGCCACATCCCCTCCAGCATTCATTATTTTCCATAGCTGTTTTGTTAGCCAATCTGCTAGGTGTGAGGTGATACCTCAGAGCTGTTTTGATTTGCATCTCTCTGATTATAAGAGATGTAGAACACTTTTTCATGTGCTTATTAATAGTTTTGATTTCTTTGGCTGAGAACTTCCTATTCATGTCCCTTGCCCATTTACTTTCTATTAATTTCAATAGGAATGTGTTTTATATTTTGTCAAAGGCTTTTTCTGCATCTATTGAGATAATCACGTGATTTCTGTTGGTTTGTTTGATGATATGGTCAATTATGTGAATGGTTTTCCTAATATTGAATCATTCCTAGTATAAATCCTTGTGCTTATTTACTGGAATCTTTTTCCTAGTATTTTATTTAAGATTTTTGCATCTATGTTCATTGTGGATGTTGGTCTATAGTTTTTTTTTTCTCTGTTTTTGGTCTTCCTGGCTTGGGAATCAGTACCATAATTGTATCATAAAAAGCATTTTGTAAGACTCCTTCTTTTCCTAGTTTGTTCAATAGTTTGCAGAGTATGAGGATTAATTGTTCTTTAAATGTTTGATAGAATTAACATGTGAATCTTTCTGGCCCTGGGAAACTTTTCTTAGGGAATTCTTTGATGATTTGTTCAATTTCTTTTTTCTAATATGGAATTGTTTAAGTATTCTATTTCCTCTTTTGTTAATCTAGGCAAATTATATTTTTAAAAATATTCATTCATTGCACATAAATTACCATATTTATTGTCATATGATTGGGTGAATTAGCTCTTAATATTTGGCTTAATTTCCTCTTCATTAAATTATCCCTTTCATTAATGACACTGTTAATTTAGTTCTGTACTTTTTTCTTAATTTGATTAACCAATACTTTCTCCATTTTATTTGTTTTTTCAAAGTACCAGCTCCTAGTTTTATTCATTAGTTGAATAGTTCTTTTACTTTCAATTTTATTAATTTCAACTTTGATCTTTATTATTCCCAATTTGGTCTTTCTGTGAGGGTTTTTCATTTTTTCTTTTTATGTTTTCCTTTAGTTCTATGCCTGATCCATTGCTCTCCTCTTTCTCATTTTTGTTAATATAGACATTCAAGGATATAAATTTTCCCTTGAGGACTGCTTTGGGTATATCTCATAAATTTTATGTTGTTTCCTCATTACAATTCTCTTCAGTCAAATCAGTAATTGTTTCTATGATTTGTTCTTTAAAAATAAATGACAGAAATAAAATTTTGGAGAGTTAGATTATTTAATTTCCAATTAAATTTTAATTTGCTTCTCCATGCACAGTTATTAACTTTAATTTTTATTGCATTATGATCTTGAAAAGTTGCATCTATTATTTCTGCTTTTCTGCATGTTTGCAATGTTTTTTATGCCCTATTATATGTTAAATATTTGTAAATGTACCATATACTGCTGTAAATAAGTTATATTCTTTTTTATCCTTATTCACTTTTCTCCATATATTTATTAACTTTATTTTTTCTAAAATTTGATTCCCATCTCTTACTTCTTTCCTATTTTTTTTTTGTTTGATTTATCTAGATCTGACAGAGGGAGTTTGAGGTATAGTTTTACTCTCTAATTTGTCCTTAAACTCCAATAGTTTCTCCTTTAATAATCTGGATACCATCCCATTTGGTGCATATATGTTGAGTACTGGTACTTCTTCATTGTCTAATCTGCCTGTTTTTTAATTATCTTTTTTTTTCTCTTTTAATCAGATCTATTATTGCTTTAGCTTTGTCAGATATCATGAGTGCTACACCTACCTTCTTTTTCTCATTAAATGCCCAGTAAATTCTGCTCCAATCTCTTACCTTTACCCTGTGTGTGTCTACCTGCCTCATGTGTGTTTCTTGTAGAGAACATATGGTTGGATTTTGGTTTTGAAACCACTTTGCTATCTACTTCCATATTATGGGTAAGTTCATTTCCTTCACATTGAGAGTTATGATTACCATCTTTATATGCCCCATCATTTTAATTTCCTCTTTTAATCCTGTTCTTTCTTCTTTCTCTATTTCCTTCCACACCAGTGTTTTGCTTTGAATCAGTCCCCATTTTACCCCACCCTTATTTTGCTCTCCTTCTCACCCCCTCCCTTCTTATTCCCCTCCTATTTCCCATTTCTCTTTAGGATTTTTTAACCATCCTCCACAACCTTTCTCTCCCTTTTAATACTCTCCTCCACACCTCCCTTCCTTATTGCCTTTCTACTTCTCTATAGGGTAAGATAGAATTCTATACCTGAATAAATCTGTCTGTTCTTCCCTCTCAGAACCAATTCTACTGAAAGTAAGGTTATATATTACCTATCACCACTTTATTCCTCCCATTCTTATAATAGTATCCTCCCTGCTTCCATGCACCTCTTTATGTGGTATAATTTACCCTATTTTACCTTTTCCTTTGCATTTCTTTTAGTACAGTCCTCTTTTTTCTCCTTTCTTTTTACTTTTTAGCTCATCATACTAAGCAGCTTAATACCACAACCTCTCTCTCTCTCTCTCTCTCTCTCTCTCTATATATATATATATATATATATATATATATATATATATATATATATATATTTCTTCCATCTACAATGATAATGAAAACAATTTTTAAGAGTTACAGGTACCAGTTTTCCATATGGGAATATAATCAATTTGACCTCATTGAAGTCCTTAATTTTTTCTCTTTCTTATTTACATTTTTATGGTTCTCTTGACTTTTGTATTTGGGAATCAAATTTTCTGTTTAATTCTGGTCTTTTCTTTAGGAATGGTTGGAAATCTTCTATTTTATTAAATACCCATACTTTTCCATGAAAGTAAATAATCAGTTTTGATGGACAGGTATTTCTTGAGTATAGATCCAGTTCTCTAGCATCCCTAAATATAATATTCCAAGTTTGAGGTCTTTTATTGTGGAAGTTGCCAGATCCTATGTAATCTTGTCTGGGACTCCATGATATTAAAATTGTTTCTTTTTGGCTGCCCTTAGTATTTCCTCCTTGGCCTGAAAGCTCTTATACTTGGCTATAACATTTCTGGGAACTGTCAACTGGGGTTTTAATGTAGGTGATAATCTGTGGATTCTTTCAATGTCTATTTTGACCTCTTGCTCAAGAATATCAGGGCAATTTTCTTGTGTAATTTCTGGTAATATGATGTCTAGGATATTTCCCTGGTCATGGTCATGGTCATGGCTTTCAGGTAGTCCATTAATTCTCGAATTGTATCTCTTGAATATCGTTTACATGTCAGTTGTTTTTTTCAATGAGATATTTCATGTTTCCTTCTATTTTTTCATTCTTTTCATTTTGCCTTATCATTTCTTGCTGTCTCATCAAATCATTAACTTCGACTTGCCCAATTCTAATCTTTAAAGACTAATTTTCATCTATGATATTTTGATTTTCCTTTTTTGGTTTGGTCTACCCTGCTTTTCACAGCTTCCAGCCAGTCAGTTCTGGTTTCCAATTTGCTTATTACTTCATTTGATGTCTGTGCCTCTTTTTCCATTTGGACAATTTTGTATTTTAAGCCGTTATTTAATTTTTGTATTACTTTCTTTTTCTCACTTTTCTTATCTTTTTTTTCTTCTAGATTTCTTACTTGGTTCTTAAACTCCTTTTTGAGTTCCTTTGGAACTTATGACTAATTTTCAATTGGGGGGCTGAGTTCTTCTTTTCCTCCTCCTCCTCTTTTTCCTCCTCTTCCTCCTCTTCCTCCTCCTACTTTTCCTCCTTCTCCTCCTCCTCCACCACCTCTTTCTTTCTTTCTTTCTTTCTTTCTTTCTTTCTTTCTTTCTTTCTTTCTTTCTTTCTTTCTTTCTTTCTTTCTTTCTTTCTTTCTTTCTTTCTCTCTTTCTTTCTCTCTTTCTCCTCCTTCTCCTTCTCCTTCTCCTTCTCCTTCTCCTTCTCCTTCTTCTCCTCCGTCTCCTCCTCCTCCTCCTCCTCCTCCTCCTCCTCCTCCTTCTCCTTCTCCTTCTCCTTCTCCTTCTCCTTCTCCTTCTCCTTCTCCTTCTCCTTCTCCTTCTCCTTCTCCTTCTCCTTCTCCTTCTTCTTCTTCTTCTTCTTCTTCTTCTTCTTCTTCTTCTTCTTCTTCTTCTTCTTCTTCTTCTTCTTCTTCTTCTTCTTCTTCTTCTTCTTCTTCTTCTTCTTCTTCTTCCTTCTTCTTCCTTCTTCTTCCTTCTTCTTCCTTCTTCTTTCTTCCTGCTGCTTCTGCTGCTGCTGCCTATTGCTACTGCTGATGTAGCACTGAGCCCCCCCCCCCAGTCCAGTGGCTGGTGTTTTCAAGGATGAGTCTGTAGTGTAGTATATTGCATCACATTTTGCCATGAAGCTGTCTTCCCAGTCTCTGCAGCAACCAAAGTGGTCATGCTGCTGCCCTCACTTTCAGGAACAAATACCATGTTATTTAGGCTTGAATCTCATTGCCAAAGGTCAGGCAAAGCCCTCCAGGGTGAATCTGTGGTTCTTTCAGCCAGTCCCCCAAAATTTGTAGATGGCCTGGGCCCTGGCTTTGACTCTGGGGGTAGGTAAGGGAGAGGATGGTGGCAAGCCTGCCCTTTACCTTGTACAGTTTTGCCCAGTTATAGCATAAGAATCCCTCTTCTCTGCCTATTGAAATAAAATATTCATTTGAAAGGGCTTAGGATGGAAAACACATAGGAATTAATATATAAATATGTTGCTTTTATTCCACAGAGATTACAGGTTTGGGAAAGGAAGTAGGCAGAGAAGGAGTTCTTACAACTTAACCCTTTAGTTTAATACCCCTCACTAATAATCCAATCTTATCTCATCCTAAACTTCTAAGGGCCAGTCCAACAGAAAGTTCAGAGATCTTACATTTAATGTCTTTTGAAAATGAGAGCCTGGAGTCCAGATGAGGAGTCCTAGGTGGTTCAGAGAATGGCTAGAGCTCCCAATATTGTCCCATAGTCCACCTAATGGTATTGAAAACCTCCTATCCACTCCTGCTTCAGAGGGCTGCTTGTAAGATGACCCAAAGATGTCCACAGGAGCTCAGATATGCTTCCCTTTCAGCTGCAGACTCCCAACTGAATTAAACTCTCCCCAGGAGCACAGATCAGCAACCTACAGCTTCTCCAAACCTCCAAGAAAGATCAGTAAACTGTGTCTCCAACCATTTGGCATCTTTCCCCTGCCAGCTCTGAAGATTCTTTGCCTGTCAATCATGCTTATGCACTAAGCATTACATTGCAACAGTCTCCCCTTTGTACAGTCCAAATCATGTTGAAAATATGATTTTTGCATTTATGCACAAAGTAAATTACTTAGAGATTACCTAAACTAAGATATCTACCCTAAACAACAAACAACCCACACTCCACTATCTTTCATGCTATGTGCAATGGAAGATCTCCTTTACTCTGGTTTTGACTTCTATCCTTTTAAGATGCTTTGCAATGATTGTTTTTTGGAAGGAAATTTAGAGAGGCTCCAAGTTTTTTGTGCTACTATGTTGCCATCTTGACTCTACCCCACCATTTGTTTTTAATTTAGATATATAGCAATAAAATATGTAATAAAATTATATAATACATGATTTCTTAAAATAAATAATAAAGTGTAATATGCTTATCCAAGAGAAACAAATTCCCACATAAACTATATCCAAAAATCTATCTTTCTTTTTCCCAACTCTCTCTCTTCTCCCAACCCCTAATAAGGCAGATAATATGATTTGGGCTACACATATATTATATCATACAATAAATATTTTCCAGTTCATCCTATTGTAAACTGTTGTGAAACAAAACAAATATTGCTTATACTAAAAAAGACTAAAAACAATCATGGAAGAAAGAAAGTAAAGAATACTATGATTCAATATGCATTCATACTCCATCTGTTCCTTATACAAGAATGGACATTCTTTTCTGTCATGAGTCCATCAGAGTTGTACAGGGTCCTCGCCTTATCAGTAATAGTTAAATCATTCACTTTTAATCATTTACATGCTGCTACTGTGTACAATATTCTCCTGGTTGTACTCACTTCACGTTGCATCATTTCATAAGTCTTTTTTGTGATTTTATCATTTCTTATGGCACAAGTATTCCATTACAATCATATACCATAACTTTTTTATTAATTCCCTAATTGATGGGCAACCCCTCAGTTTCTAGTTCTTTATCAATGCAAAAAGAGCTGCTATAAATATTTTAGAAAATATAGGACTCTCTTTGTGGTGGCAAAAATTCGGAAATGGGGGGGGGCATCCATCAATTGGTGAATGGCTGAACAAATTGTGGTATTTGATGGTGATGGAATATTATTGTGCTGAAAGAAACAATGAACTGGAGGAATTTCATGTGAACTGGAACTACCTCCAGAAATTGATGCAGAATGGAAGGAGCAGAGTCAGAACATTGTACACAGAGACTGATATGATACACTGTGGTACAATTGAATGTAATGGACTTCTCTACTAGTAGCAATGCAATGACCCAGGATAATCCAGAGGAATTTATGAGAAAAAATACTATCCACATATAGAGAAAGAACTCTGAGAACAGAAACACATAAGAAAAACATATGATTGACCACATAGTTTGATAGGGATATGATTAGGATTTTGATGTTAAAGGATCACTCTACTGCAAATATGAATAACATAGAAATAGGTTTGAACAATGATACATGCATAACCCAGTGAAATTGTGTATCAGCTCTGGGAGGGGAATGGGAAGTGGGGGAGGATCATGAATCATGTATAGCCATGGAAAAATATTCTAAATTAAAAAAAAGAAAAGAAAGGTTCTTTTTCTTTTCCCCTTTATAACCTGAGGAAATAAACCTAATAGAGATATTAGTGAGACAAAAAGTATTCATAGATTATAACTCTTTGAATATAGTTCCAGATTGCTCTCCAAAAAGTTCACAGTTTCACCAACAATGTATTAGTGTCCTTATTTTTCCTCATCCCCTCTAACATTTGTTCTTCCTTTCTTCCTTCCTTCTTTGTTTACTTCTTGAATTTCTCATCATTATCTTGAATATTATAAGCAGAGAAGTGATATACTACATAGCTATCTAATAGTACCATAAAATTCTTAAGTGACCAGAATCATATTGAGAAATATTTGATAAAATGAATAAAAATTAAATGAAATATAGGATCTGTTAATTGTTGCAGTGTACCGCTCTACCTTCTACCTCCTTTTACTCAATGCTCTGTGGAAATGCTATGAGCTATCTTTATATTTTGCTTCTTTAAAAAAAAAATTTCTTCCTTAAATTGATTAACATGACTCCTTTTCTCCACTGAAGAATCTATTCCTTGTTCCTTGAAAACTGTTTTCACATTTGAGGTTACTGACAATGAAATAGATTTTCAAATTTGGCCTAAAATCATTAAAATTTTTTAGTATCCTCTACCAACCTCCCCAGTACTCAGCCATTTTAAAAGTGGAAGGCAGCTAAGTGGTATAGTAGGTAGAGTTATTGTTGTAATTCTGTTAGGTCCTACCCTTTAAGACCTCATTTGGAGTTTTCTTGGTAAAAACACTGAAGTCATTTGTCATTTCCTTCCCCAGCTCATTTTAAAGATGAGGAATTGAGGCAAAAAGCATTTAGTGAGATTCCCAAGGTCACACAGGTAGTAAATGTTTGAGGCCATATTTGATCTTACATATATCTGATTCTGGGCCAAGTTGTCTATCCACACTGAACCATCTAGCTGCCTTTTACTTATATTGGTACAGTAGAATATAAGAAAGTCATTTTTGTAGAGAGGAAAAATTGAGTTAAATTAGTGTTGACATAAATTAATGTGCACAATTAATCTATCTTTATATGGTCACATTTAAATTATTCTTAAAGTAGCATATATCTACAACTATCTACATTTAAACATATATACAAATCATTCACTTAATAACATCATCCATCTCCACTCATTTTTATTCATGAGAAGTCATTGAGGATACATATTTTGACAAGTGTATAATGGATTAATTCTGAATAGAAACAATGCGCATCCAGAATTTCCCCAAAATCTAAACTCCTTTTGATTAGAGATCTCATACCCAAAAGATAAAGGAAGGGATGAATAAAAACTCCATATCTTTTCTCTTGTTATAGACAGTTATAAGAAGTAGAGTTGATAGACCTGTCATTGCCTCAAAATTATTTTAAATGTCTGTATAATAATAATGACCCAGTGAATATGTATGCATATAAGTATATTGTCATCTATTATGTATCTGACTGTATTCTTAATCCAATTCTCTATCACCTGATTGACTGCTGGAACCTTTGGTTTATGCATGATAAGGCAGAATTTGTAAACCTGTGGTGTCTCATGGATTTTTTGATTTGTGTCAGTGGGTGGTACTTTCTCTTCAATCAAGATGAGCCACTATAAGGGCATTTTGTCATTCAATAGTGATTGTTTGATTATACCTCCCACCATTGCATATGACCAGCCTAAAAGTCAGTTAGTCAAATATATATTGAATACCCACAGGATAGATATCATTCTGCTAGATTCTTGGAGGAGGGAATATTAAAAAATGGGCATGGTCCTTTCACCAAAGAACTTTCCATAGGGCAGGCAAGATTAAAAAAAATTCCAATAATAACAGATATACACATCTGCTGTGCATTTTAAAAACAAAATGCTGAAGGTATACAATAAGGAACTATTTTGGAGGACTTGAATTTCTACCTACAGGAAATGAAGTTGCTTTTCACTAATACATTCTTCAATCTTCAAGAAGGACTTTGAATAGTGTATACAAAGTGACTACAGTGATATATGCATTATAAAATAGTATTAATTTCTGACTGAATACATTTCCTTTTCCTCTTTTCTGAAATCAGAGGGAAACAAGTTAATGGAATTATCTTTTTGGATTTACAATGGCAAGTTCCATGACCAACTCCAGTGGGATGAGATCATAGATCTAGAACTACAATTAATCTTGGAGACAATCAAGTCCAATACTTCATTTAATAGATAGGATTGAATGGATGGGAAAACCAATTCAAGGGCACCTACTATGTGCCAGATGCTGTACTAAGAACTTTAAAAAATATTATCTCATTTGATCATCATAACAACCTTGAGAGGACAGTTTTACAATTGAGGAAACTGAGGTTAAAATGACTTGCCCAGGATCACACAGCTAGTGAATGTCTGAGCTGGATTTGAATTAAGATCATCTTGATTCCTGATTCCAGACTCAGTATTTTTGCAACACTTAAACCAGTGCTGCCTGTGGAGCTGATGGGGAAATAGGGAGACAAAGTAATGTAGACATTAGGTATAGGAGAAAGACTTTGAAATAAGGATTTCTAATTCCAGACAAAGCATTTTTCCACAATACCAAAATAACTGAGTATTAAGCATCATTAAATCCTTTGAAGTATTTGATTAATTAAAATATATTGAGTAGGAGAAAACAAATTTCCCTATTTGATAAGAAAGGATTTTCCCTTTCTGAAGATGAAGCAGATTAAGTAACTATCTGAAAGTAAGAAAACCAGTTTCTGAATTTAATTCATGCTGCTTTACTTCCAGTCAGGCATTTACATTTTGGGACATTTCCTTTTGGGAAACTTCATAAATGATGCCTTCAGAAAACATACAGGATATCTTAGGAACCATGATTGGTTTATGCCATTACATTCAGTTACTTTGTAAAGTGCTATCACTTTTGCTATGAAGGCTTCTAACTTTGAGGTAGCCTTTTCAAGGTTACTTATTCCAAAATTTAGGATTTGGCACCCTGTGTTATGAAATGCCATTTTCTGTTCAATTGTTTCTTCCAAAAGGAAACAACTTTCTATAAGCCGATTGGCCTTCTAAATTCTCAAAGAAGTAAAAAAGGCTATTGCCAAAGATTGAAGGGAGATTTTATTTTTCAAAATGACTCATTTCAGAAGTTTGAACTAGGTCCAGCTTTATTGCTTATTTCAGAAATAGGATATTAAAAACATTTTTCAGCTTAGAGAGAGAGAAAGGACTACTTAGCAGAGCATTTGCAGCACTTAATGTTTGTAAATGGTCAGATCTTGTTACTTGATCATGATGCTATACAAGCTCTGAACTGTTGTAAATGGTCAGGCACCTGAATCACAGAAAGATGCTGATGAATAAAGGGGAAATTAGGGCATTAAATGATTAATTAGATGCACTGCTGAAGCAAGATTAAGAGTGCCATATATAGTCAACTTGGTCAACAACTAAAAGGAGTAGAGGTTTAATAAATGTAGGCTCTAACAATTAGAGGAGTTTATTAAACATTAAAACTGTGGGAGAAATGGAAGATGTGTTTCAGCTCAAACTTAGGGTATGGATGTAATTGGGAGCAATAGGGGCTACTCTACTGAGAGAAGAATTAGGCTAACCACTAGGGGGAATATATTTTTGGTGGAAGATTATTTTATTTTTAGTGGAATAATATTTTTAAAAGGTAGGAAAGTGTCACGTGGTATAACTCCTCAGAAGCTAATAAGAACATTACTGAAGAATATATAATAGGAAATACTTAATACTGAGTCCTTGTGGGAAAGTATTATGTGACTGAACAACTTTCAATAAAAAGAATATTTTTTATTTTTGAAGAAGTATCAGTAATGGGACTCCATTACCTCCTGTCTCTGCCTTTCTGATAACTCTTAGATCTTAAGAACTTTCATAACAAAGGAAGGGAAAGAAAAGGAAGAAAAGGAAAGGAAAGGAAAATATTTATACATGTAAAGGTTTGACCTGTAAGTTCAAAAACAGGCAAGGTTGATTTTTTCCTGGTTACTTTCATTCAATACCTTTGGATTGCAATTTGCTGAGCTGAAAAATTCTTTGCCATCTGAGGTCCATAAACTACCTAGCAATATCACACCTTAATTTCCTAAATGTGTTATTGGACATTTATTTGGTCATCTATGAATTTTTCTTAGGGAAAACATCTTAAAGAGTCCTGATTAGGTATGATCTTTAACTTACAAAGAAAAGAACTCTTAACTTCTCATGGCAAAATACTTACTCTGTATGAAACTGACAATACTACATGAGATTTGGGCTCATGAATTAAATGTTTTATCATTATCGCTAAAATATCTCTCAAGACCTTGGCAGCTTTTTATTAGCCCTCAAGAACTGGAACCCTAGGATGGATGGCTCTTGTGTGATAATCCCACCATAGAATAGATAAAAGATCATTGAACTTGGAGTATAAAGCCCCAGAATGGGCCCCAGATCATCCATTTGACAATTATGTCACCACAAAGTCATTTAACTTCACTTAATCTTAGCTTACTCATACTTAAAATTATATCATAATCACATTCCTTACTTCCCACCCAGGCTTCTTGAAAGAATCAAATGATATTATGAATGTGAAAGTACTTTGTAAACCTATGAAGGATCAGAAGCAGAGACAAATTATTAGTGCACTGTACTGTTTAAAGTCATCCCTTAGAGATTTGGGCATCATGGCAGGATCAATCAATGAACCAACAAGTATTTAATAAGCTTTTATTATGTGCTGGGTAGCATAATAAGCCGCACACACAAAGTAAGTCAAAAATCAGTCCAAGGCATCAATGAATTTCCCTTCTGAGATTATATTCCATCAACTCCATTTATGTTTGGATTGTAATTAATTGATTACATGTTACCTCCCTAATTAGACAGTGAGCTACTTGTGGTCAAGAACAGATTTTATATTTCTTTGTATCTCCAGGTATTAATATATCCCCTGTATAGAAAGAATTTAATAAATGTTTAAACTGATTTTTTATAAATAGGCATATATCAGACATATAGAATAGATGAAATCTATTTCTACTTCCTTTCTGATCTTAGAAAAGAATATGATAACACCTGAGAGTATCAGAAAAGGCTTTTTATAGAAGATAATATTTAATCTGGGTCATGAAATAAGCCAGAATTTTTAAGAGAGATTTTTATGTGACAAGATTATTTCAGACACTGTGTAGAGTCATGCAAAAAAATGATCTACATTCAAGTCCTGCCAAGATATTTATTAACTAGATAACCTCTGAGAAAATCACTTTACCACTGTGAGCCTCCCTCTTTTGTAGAGTGGAGAAAATGATGGTACCTAACAGAGTTAGGATGGGATTCTAAGATCATGCTATTTACAAACATTCAGGTGCTGAATAATTGTCAACTATTCTCATCATCATCAATAATGACTTATGTAACTTTTCGTAATTCTAGAATACCCATGGTAATATTCTATATCTAACATCTCTTTGAGTTATTTCTCAATTAGTGTGAAATATACACAAAGTGAAAAAATAACTTTATTCTGTGTGGGAACTCAACATGTGAAACAGAAAGACTCTTAGATTTCTATACTTGATTTAAAAACTATGCTCTGTCATGGACATGACATTTCATATTTTGAGATTCATTCTCTTCATTGTAAAGAGAATGAAATAAAATTGAGGTGCTTGAAAGTCACTTCCATCTCTAAATCCATGATCCTATGGGGAAAAGATGGAATTATACTGTCTTTTATGCTTTTCTTTCCTTGAAGCTCTAACAAAAGTCCATCATGCTAGATAATTGGGTTATACCATCTTCATGGAAACATTCATCATTACTAAAAGTTACTGATTACTTACAACTCTTTAAATTTCTTGAGGGCAGGAATCATGTATAACTAACTGTTCAATATCTTGATCTTGATCATCCAGCAAGCATTTTGACCAGGGTCTTTATGTTAATTATAATCTTATTATATGGCTAATTGTATGTTTAAGTATTGGTTATATGTTTATATATTGATTTTATGTTTATAGGATTAAATATATGTTTATATGATGATTAGTTCAGAGGAGTTTTGTGGATGCTGCAAAGGGCACATAAAGGTCAGAAGATAATACATAAAAAGTTCTAAAATGCCAAAATACATAAAATATATGTATATTATTAACAAAATATTTTATCTTTAAATATAAAAATATGCACAATTTATTTTTAACGGTTTAAATAAGTAAAATGGTTAACGTTTGCAAAAATATGAAAATCATCAGGCAACATACAAAGATTAGAAATGTAGAAATATATTAGAAAATTTAGTAATTCATGAATGAAGTATTGTAAGTACATGAAAGAAAAAAGGAAAAAATCCAACTCTCCTCTGGTACAAAAGGATGGCCAAAAATTTTACACAGATTTTCTAGATCTTGAGTTGCCATCCCCCCAAGCCCCAATATGTGGGACGTATATTACATATATAAGTGTATATATAAAAAGTTACACACACAAACTCATATACATATATACTGGCACATATATGTACACATACAGACCTATATATGTATTAATATTAATGTTCTTGATATGTTTTCACTTAAGTGTTTATGTATAATTGAATCAACCCACTATATCACATGGCTTTCTTTATCACATTGAGCAAATCATTTTACTTTCCTGGATTTGTTTCCTTTACATATGTAGTACTGAACTAGCCCTCCACATATACACATCCATAAAAGTAAGCTATCCCAGTTTTCAAGGCAATCAGTTGGTCAATAGTTTCTTAAATGGGTAATTCTTGTCTCCCCCATGTGTGCTTAGATTTACCAACCAAGCAGAGGAGATCATTTTATTTCAACCAATAAGTACTTATTAAGTTCTTCCATATAGAAGGAATTATATTAGATTCGTAGAGCTCAAAGTAAAAAATGAAATAATTCCTTCTTTAAAAAGATTTGCATTTTGTCTATTTCAGAACAAAATATTTGAAAACAGAGTATGAATCAATTAAAGTGACAAAGAAATATTTACTTCATGATATACGAAATGTAAGGAAATTGAAAGATTTGAGGGGATAAGGACAAGAAGTGGTTAATTGGAGGAATGGTGAAAACCACACTGATTCAATCTTGTGACTTCATTATGTAGCTAGTTGATTTTCCTTTCTATTCAGTTGTGAGTCTATTCCAAATTCTGTCCTGTTAGAAATATCTATTCAATTGTGGAAATTAGGGGAAAAAACACTATTGCTTTATTTGAACCTAGCCCATCATAGCTAGGAAACTAGATCATCTGTACCTGCCATCCAAAGGCTTAGATTAGATTAGGTTAGATTGAACAAAACCACAATCAAATCCTAAAATGTTGCAAGGAATTTTCTCATAATTTCACAAGCCAAGCAACTTATATGTCTTATCTGAAAATGGCTCCATAATGATCAATAAAGTACTGTTTCCATAATCCTTGATTGTTCATAGATACTTGAGAAGGAATTGGATACTTTTTTTTTCATAATTCAGATAATTATCCTTGTTCATTCTCCCCCTCCCAATTTGTGATTCCCCATCTAATTAGAAATCAGATTGCCTAGTGTTTCATTATTTCTTTGAAATAAATTGGCCTTATTTAATTACTTTTAATGCATAAAAATCAATTTCCCAATGTATTCAGGGTCCGACCCTTAGCTCAGGAAGGATCTTTTTCCTGATTTGTTAAGAAACTGGAATGTTGATATGCTCAGAAGATTAAACCTTTCTTTATTTGGTCATTTTATCTTTTACTCATTATATAGGTACCTTTCTAACAGGTCACAATGCCATTGAGGAGTGGGAGGGAATGGGGAAGGTTACACAAAGAATGCACATGCTTCTAGAGCACATTAGTGGCCAAGAAAATTTGTAATTTTAATTCTGTAAAGCCAAAATGTACTTTAATTATTCTCTCTTTATCAGTTCATCTCTTGTGTTTATTGGATACAACTCTACACTGAATAATCCATTTTCTCTGATAGAAACTGTTGTTTGTTGGGCATGAAATTATATTTTCTACACATGGTACTTCCAAATGATATCTCCATACAAAGTGCAGGCTTCAAGATGCTCTCTGCTACTGTTTCCATCAACCAACCAACCAATTAACAAGTATTTAAGTGCCTGTTGTTTGCCATATATTTTTCTAGTTGTTGGAGACTCAAGTAACGTTGAAACATCCACTACTTTTAATGAGTTAGATTCTCAGAGGGAATATGAACACAGAAATATATATTCAGTATAAATCAAGTCATTAGAAAGAGAAATACATATGCATGCTTGTATATTTATCCACAAATAAACACAAAAGTATATATACCTACACATATTAAAAAGTATGCTTCTATATAGGCTACATATATAACATTCATAAAACACATGTATGTATGTGTATGTGTAATTCCATTTTTCCATTAGTATGTTAGACTGGTTTCAACCCTACAGAACATTATTCTCCCATTCTCAGTTACCACTTTATCCCCCACCCCCACTTTTATGTTCATTCAACATTTTCCACCCCATTAATTAGATTGTAAGAATATAAATTATATTTCTTTTTATTATCTGGATTGCTCAGGCCTTAGTATAGTCCCTGTCAAATAGTAATCTTTTAATAAATGTTTATTTAATTGAAATACTGAATATACATGCATTATACACTTACATATATAGTTGTGGCATTGAAGGGTTTCATGCAAAAAAAGATCATGTCTGACACTCATCGTAAAAGAAGAGGGAAATTCTAAAAGATACTCATAAAGATAGAGCATATTCTGCTAGGGAAGATAACTAAGTGAAAAGATAAGAAGACAGGATATGGAGTAGAAAGGGAAACATCAAAGAAAATTACAATCATATACCAGCTGTAAATGGAATGAAAATACCAAAAGGAAGAATATAGATAGTATGTGTTAAATAAGGACTCTGTGAATATGTAGAAAGAGAAGGTCTAAAGGTGGGAGGAGAAATAGAATGTAAAAGATGCTTAACTAAATCAAAATCACTGTAATAAAGAAAAGCACAACTTAAAAAATCACAGCAATAAAGACAAGCTATAGTTAAGTAAAAATTTGTAATACAAATAGCATAAAAGTACAGAAGGCTAGAGAAGGAGCCTGCAGGGATCAAAGAGAAGAAAAATTGCTTTCATTTTAGTTTACAAAACAAAACTGAGAATGAAGAAGTAAATTAGTTAAATATTGAAAGACAAGAGAATTATCATCAATGTAGCGACCAATCATGACTTCTAAAGACTGATGAGTCATACTTCTCACATCTTGGCAGGGAAATGAGGACCTAGAGTCACAGAATAAGTCATTCATTTTCAGACATCTCTAATTTGATTATTTTTTTTTGTTTAATTATATTTACACAATAAGAGTTTCAGGGGGAGGGAGTGAAGGACAAGATAATGGGTAATGATGGATGGGAAAGTAGGGAAGAGAGAAGGAAAGAAAGGATAAATGAAATGAATTTTAATAAATATTTAAAATGCACATGAAAACAGTTCTGGCAAGGCAATTTTGTTACATCTGTGTTAAATTTAGCATATTTAAGTAAACTTAAAATAAATATATTTAATAGAAATTCATTAAGTATATTTTCTCACTATATACTAGCATTACTCTAGAAGTGATTTTTAAATTAATTAAAAATCTAAAAAAAAATAAAATGATATTGGTTAGGACTGGGTTTGGAACTTTTCACATGGATCATCCATTGGAACATCTATCTATCTACATGTATAGATATCAATATCTATATATAGATATCTATGTGTGCATAGGTATTTGTAAATACACGCACATACCTTTATATATATATATATATATACATACATGTATAACACATGTAGATGTTGGTATACTCCCTCACTCTCAGTATTCATAATGTGATTTTCTTGAAGAAATGAAATGAAGAAAAGAAAAGGTTAGGAAATCAGATATGTAGACAATAAATATTATGTCTGAATTTGTGGGTACTTGCATTCTATTATTAAATGTGAAAACAGAGAAACAATGTGTATGAATGTGCTGTATACACTTAATTGAATCAGAAATTTACCTCTTATCTCAAGTAACAATAATGGAAATACAAGTAACCAAAAAATTACTTATGCAGTAAAATATTTAGCATCAATTTGCTAAGTGCACAAGATTGAAAGTGTTGCATTTAGCTTCTAAATTTGCCACAGTTTCATGAAATTTTCCATCACAGTTATGCTCAATGGACATCTTTCTACCTCTTCAGATTATAGGACCATAGAGATAGAGCTGGAAAATGATTTATGATACCACCTGCTAATTTTACAGAGGATCAAACCTTCAGAAAGATTCCAGCATCCCTGAGGTCAAGCAGACAGTAAGCATTAGAAGTGGGACTCTTCTCTGACTCCAAATTCAACAGTCTTTCCACAATTCCATGCCCTGACATAGTGGCAGAATGGTTATTTATTTGTAATAATCATATACCAGTTAAATCTAATTGGCTATGATATTGCCACTGTGCAAAGTTTCAGAGTGGTTATTTTATGCATAGAAATGGTGTCCACTGCATGAAAACCACAAATTCTTGCCTCTACAGTTCTAAAATAATTCAATCATCTATAATATATTTAAAGAAAGGGATCAGGGGAATTGATGAGCTTAATTATAAGAATGAGTTGAGATGTTGAAATAGAAAGAGATATCTAGGTGCTATCGTACAGTATATACATTGCTGGACCTAGAATCTGGAAGATGTCTTCAAATCTAACCTCATATATTAACTAGCTATGTAATCCTTAGACAAATCACATAAACTCTGTCTCAATTTCCTCATCTGTAAAAGGGGATAAAAATAACCTCTAAGTCACAAGGTCGTTGTGAGGATAAAATGAGATAAAATATGCAATACTACTACCATTGTTAAATAATAATAACAATAAGAACAAATTGAACAATTCACTGAATAATAGTCATGGGGCTGTACATTGCTCTTTTAGATCATTGAGTGGTAAGATCTGAACTTAAAATCTGTGATTTAACTGGTATAGAGATATCATAGAGAGGATACTTTTAGTGCAGGCTGATATCATCTCAGTCACTTAAACAGTTGCCAAGAGGAACAATAGAAGTAACACATGCAGGGTGACATAGACAACATGTGTCTGATGAAGGACTTATATCCAGACCTTCCTTGTTCAGAAGTCAACTTTCTAAGAACTATGTAATATTCTTTCTCAGAGAGTTGAAATTATTTTCTCAAAACCAGAGTAATTTGACATAGATAAATGGAAGTTGAACAAATTAATTATAGAAGAGGGAAAAATTTAAAATATGATAAATAACCTTCAAAAGGTGGAAATAAAACTCATGAAGATAGAAGAGGAATTTTTGGGTGTGTGAGGAATATCAAGTACTCCAGTATAGCTGAACTTTAAATGAGTGGAGAAGAGTGGTATTTAAGATTATTGAAAAGATAGCATAGTTTCAGAATGTAAATAATTTAATAAATCCAATACAGTTTTTATACTTATTGAAATATTAGGAAACCACAGGAATATATTTAGTAAGAGGTTAACATACAAAATCAGATCATAACCAGCTGAAAATCACTTTGGCAGCAAATAGTAAATAGGATTGATTACAGTAGGGAGAGACAAGAGGAAGATAAAAAATAAAAGGATATTGCAATAAGTCATGTAAGAGAAGGGTGTAAGGGTATGAAATAGGGTGATTCTTTATAAACAGAGAAAGGGCACTTAGATAATAGATGTAGAGGAGACAGAATCAAGGCTTGACAACTGAATGTACATGTGAGGAAATAGAAGTGAGTAGCCGAGCATGACACTGAGCTTCAGTGCTCTTGACAATAGTAGGGAAGTCTGGAAGAGGATGAGTTTTCAAGTAGATGGGTGCTATTTTGGATATGTGTTTAAGAAAATTATGTGACATTCAGTCAGTTGATGATTAGGAACTAGAGCTTACAAAATAGGCAAGGGCGGGATATACAGAGGAAAGAGTCATCTTCAAAGAGATGATAATCAAACCTAAGTGAAAACTTAGAGAGGAAAAAAAAGTATTCAGGACAGAGTTGGGCACAACCATACTTTGTAGATATGACATGAAAGATGATGGAACAAAGATAACTCATAAGGATCAGGAGACAAATAGGAGGAGAAATAGGAGAGAAGAAATAAGATAACAAATGTAAAGAAGAAGTAATATCACATGGGGGAAGAGAAAAAGCTCTTGGACTCTTTGTTGAGTGATACAAAAATTTTGATGGCTATCTGAGTAAATATTTGTCTGCTATTTTCAAGGGAACATAATGGAAATGCAACCATTCTGGAGGGCACTTTACAATTATTCCGAAAGGGCTTTAAAGAGACTGCCTGCACTTTGACCTAGCCATACCACAGATGGGTTTGTACTCCAATGAGGTAATAAGGAAAAATACATGTACAAAAATATTTATCATTGTGGACTCTGTGCTGGCAAAAAAATTGGAAAATGAGGGGATGCCCTCTGATTGGGGAATGGCTGAACAAACTGCTGTATCTGATGGTGATGTAATGCTATTGTGCTGAAAGGAACAATGAACTGAAGCAATTCCATGTAAATTGGAAAGACCTTCAGTAATTGATGCAGAGTGAAAAGATCAGAACCAGGAAAACATTGTACACAGAGACTGATCAATTGAGGCACAAATGAACATAATAGACTTTTCTACTAGCAGCAATGCAATGATCCAGGACAATTCTGAGGGACATAGAAGAAATAATGCTATTCACATTCAGAGAAAGAACTGTGGGAGAAGAAACACAGAAAGAAACATATGATTGATCACATAGTTCCAAGGGGATATGATTGAGGATGTTGACTTTAAATGATCACTCTATTGCAAATTTTGATAATATGGAAATAGGTATTGATCAATTATGTAAAACCAGTTGAATTGTACATTGGGTCTGGGAGGGGGGCACGGGGGGGGGGGGAAGAAAGAACATGAATTATGTAACTATGGAAATTTTTTCTAAATTAAATTAATTAATTAATTTAAAATGCAGGAATTATCTATTTTGTTTGTTTTTTCAAAGTACCAGCTTCTAGTCTTATTTATTAGTTCAATAGTTCTATCACTTTTGATTTTATTAATTTCTCCCTTAATTTTTAGGATTTCTAGTTTGGTTTTCTGCTGTGATTTTTTAATTTCTTTGCTTTCAAGTTTTTTTATTTGCATTTCCAATTCATTGATCTCTGCCCTCTCTAATTTGTTAATATATTCACTCAGGAATATGAATTTTCCTCTGAGTACTACTTTGGCTCATTCCATAAGGTTTGAAAGGAAGTCTCATCATTGTCATTTTCCTCGATGAAATTATTAATTGTTTCTATGATTTGTTCTCTAAATAACCAATTTTGTAATATCATATTATTTAATTTTCAATTAATTTTTGATTTGGCTCTCTATATACCCTTACTGATCATTATTTTTATTGCCTTATGATCTGAAAAGGTTGAATTTATTATTTCTGCTTTTCTGCATTTGTATGCCATGTTTCTGTGACCTAGTGTATGGTCAATCTTTGTGAATGTGCCATGTGGTGCTGAGAAGAAGGTGTATTCTTTTTTGTTGCTCTTTATTTTTCTCCATATGTTTATTAACTCTTATTTTTCTAAGATATCATTCACTTCTTTTACCTCTTTCTTAATTATTTTTCTATTTGATTTATCTAAATTTGAAAGTGGTTGGTTCAGATCTCCCACTAATATGGTTTTACTGTCTATTTCCTCCTTCAATTCTCCTAGTTTCTCCATTAGAAATTTGGGTGCTATACCATTTGGTGCATACATGTTGATTAGTGATATTTCCTCATTGTCTATACTGCCTTTAAACAGAATATATTTACCTTCCCTATCCCTTTTGATCAGGTCTATTTTTGCTTTGGCTTTGTCAGATATCATGATTGCAACTCCTGCCTTCTTTCTATAAGTTGAGGCCCTAAAGGTCTTACTCCAACCTTTAATTCTAACCTTGTGAGTATTTGACCCGCCTCATGTGTGTTTCTTGAAGACAACATATGGTAGGGTTTTGGATTCTAATCCATTCTGCTATTCGTCTATGTTTTATGGGTGAGTTCATCCCATTCATGTTCAAAGTTATGATTGTTACTTGTGAATTCTCTGGCATTTTGATATCCTCCCCTAATTCTGACCTTTCTTCTTTAGCTATAACCTTTTAAACCAGTGATTTACTTTAAATCAGTCCCCCTAGTCCCCTCCCTTGATATGCTTCCCTTTCTAGCCCCTCCCTTTTTGTTCCCTTTTTGTTTGTTGGTTGGTTTGGGGTTTTTTGTTTGTTTGTTTGTTTTTGTAGGGTCTGTTAACTTCCCTCCCCCCTCTACTTCCTTCCCTTTTTATACTCCCTCCCCTCTCCCCCTCCTTAATTTCCCCTTCTCTCTTACCCTGTTGGATAAGATAGATTTCAAGATCCCAATGGATCTGGATGTTCTTCCCTCTCAGAGTTGATTTCACTAAGAGTAAGGTTTAAGTAATACCAATTATCACTCTCTTCCTCTCCTTCTTATAGGAGACTTCTTCCCCTATCCTTCCCATGTGTATCTTTGTGTGAGAAACATTATTCTATTTAGTTTTTTTCTATTTCTTGAATTATATATTAGTATCCATCAATGATTCCCTCCCTCCCTTTTTCTTTCTCCCCCCCCTTTCTCCATATCATCTTGATGTCCCAATCTTTCCCTATATGTGATTCTTCTAACTACTCTAATGATGCATACAATTTTTGAGAGTTACACATTACATTTTCCCCACATATTAATATATATATATATATGTATATATATATACATATATATATGGTTTCCTATAAATGTAGTCCTTATAGAAGAGAGTTTGAATAAAAGAAAAAGATAACATTTTTCTGCTTTTCCCTTTCCTTCATATTTACCTTTTCATGTTTCTCTTGCTATTTGTGTTTGGATGTCAAACTTTCCTCAGGGCTCTGGTCTTTTTTTTTACAAAATCTTGGAAATCTTCTATTTTGTTGAATTCCCATACTTTCCCCTGGAAGTATATAGTCAGTTTTGATGGATAGCTGATATTGGTTGAGGACCCAGATCTCTTGCCTTTCTGAATATCATGTTCCAGGCTTTACAGTTGTTCAGTGTGGAAATTGCAAGGTTTTGTGTGACTCTGATTGGCATTCCTTTATATCTAACTTGTCTTTTTCTGGCTTCTTGTAAGATTTTTTCTTTTGCTTGAAAGCTTTGGAATTTGGCAATTATATTCCTGGGAGTTGTCTTTTGGGCATTTAGTGCAGAGGGTGTTCTGTGAACTCTTTCAATGCCTATTTTGCCCCCTTGTTCTAGAATCTCTAGGCAGTTTTCTTGGATGATATCGTGTATTATGATATCTAGATTACGGTTTATTTCTGACTTTTCTGGTACACCAATGATTCTCAGATTGCTTCTCCTTCCTCTGTTTTCCAGGTCTGTCACCTTGTCAGTGAGATATTTTATGTTATCTTCTAATTCCTTAGTCTTTTGACTTTGCTTAATTAATTCTTGCCCTTTTGCAAGATCATTGTCTTCCAGTTGCCTGATTCTGACCTTTAAAGCCTGGTTTTTCTTTTCAGTGTGGTCTGTCCTGCTTTTTGAGGCTTCAATCTGTTTCTACAATTGCATGTTTTTGTCCCTCAGATTGCTGAATTCCTTTTGTATTATTTCCCATTTTTTCCTGTCAGAAGGCTTCCATTTTTTTTGATAACTTCCAATTTGAATTCTTCAAGAGCATGTGGACAATTCCCATTTCTTTTGGAATGTTTTGGAGCATTTGTTTGTGTTTCCTCTTCTATTTCTTCTGTATTCTGTATTTTCCCTCCATAAAATGTATCCAAAGTCACCCCTTTCTTCTTGCTTTTCTTGGTGTTGGGAGGCTGTTCCTGAGCATTGTTTGCCATCTCTATGTTTTTTTCCTCCCCTTTCCAATCAGAAATCTGAGTGAAAAGGGCTTGCTCTCAGTGTAAGGGTCTAATGATCAAGGCTTTAGCCTCAGGAAAATTCTCAGTTCTCTGCAGCTGCGCTGTCTTCCCAGGGGAGCCCAGGGTCTGCCCTCCCCTGCCTGACAGTGTTTCAGGTGTTACTGCTCTCAGGTGTAGGTCTTTGATAGTCTTAGTTAACTCCCAAGATGTGTGGGTGCACCTTGCTCACTTCAGGGGATCCCTTCGCACATTTGTTGATTTTAGCAAGCTGGTTCTGGGTGCTCGAGATATGAGTTCCCTTTACCCACCTGCCAGGGTTTCAGGTGTTACTACTCACAGGAGTAAGTCCTTGGTGGTCTTAGTCAGGTCCCTAGACTTGAGGATGCCCATTATTCAGTCCCAGGGTGCCCCTCCCTCACTTGTTGATTTTGGCCTGTGCTGACTTTACCTCTGGTTCTGTAGGTGTGGTGGGCTGGTGGGTGGGGGAGGGTAGATCAGCTTTTTGTTCCCTTATATTGTGGAAATGCCAGAATCCCACCTACCTTCAGTGCTGAGCCTTAGTGTTGGGTCCCTCTGTTCTTGTTAGGATGGTTGTTTTTATTGGGGGGGGGTCTTTTGTGGTCGTCTGTTTCATTGGGTCTGAGGAGATGATGTGAGCTGCTTCTACTCTGTAGCCATGCTTACCCAGAAGTCCAAAATGATGTAATTGTCAAAGAAGTATTGCTTATGATATTTTAAATGGGTAGAGGGAGATTATTAGAAATAGGGAATTTGTAACATTATATACTAAGATGCAATTAAAAGATGTTTGGAGGAATCTTGATGCAAAAGTTGACAAATATATGACAGCATGATACACAATATTTCAGTAAATATTTAACACCTGTGTGCTATGTTTGTGCTAAGTCTTAGAGATAAAGAAGAAAAACGGTCTTTGCTTTCAACAAGCTTATAATCTCACCAATATAACCAAACAAGAAATGTACAGGATAAATAGGAAATTAAGAGAAACATGCTTCAAGAGAGGTTAGGAAAATCTTACTGTATTTTAGTTTGGCACTTAAAAGTTTCAGTTTTCTGGGATTTTAGTTGGGACTTGAAAGATGTCAGGGAATCTAGTAGGAAGAGATGCAGAGGGAGAGCATTCCTAGCAGGAAAGACACTTAGAGAAAATTACCAGAGCTGAGATAGTATCTTAACACTGAAAAAAAAAAAAAGGCCAGTTACCACTGGATTGAATACTACATGGAAGGGGGAATAAAGTATTACAAGACAGGGAAGGTAGGATAAGCCTGTGTTAGGATAATAGACAATTTTGAATTTGACCATGGAGAAGAGAGGGAGCGTCTCGATTTTTTGAGGAGGAGGTGGTGGCCTGGTCAGACCTGTGTTTTAAGAAAGTCACTTTATATGTAAGAGTAGGTTAACCTTGCCACATGTGTAGTCTATAGACTTCATTTAAAAATCCTTTACAAATCCTGAGAAGTTAGGTGTAAAGATAAAGAAGAAACAGTGAAGAGCAGGTTTAATCCTAATTCAGTTTATGGAGAGGACGTATATATGTCTGATAAGAACAAACAGAAATCAAACATTAAATAAAATACATAAGGCTTTTCCCCAGGTTACCTACCACATGGGGAGGAGCTGTTTACTCTAAGTGATTAGGTGAATTCCAGGACAGGAAAGAGTAACCCTCCTCAGGGAAGTGATGTGAGTTTTAATATAGAATCCACACAACTATAAACCAGAGGACAAGACTATGTCACCAATGGGGATTTCTTAATAAAAACAGAAATCTGAGGAATATAGAAAAATAGGAAAACCAAATATTGGAATAAAGATTCATACTAAAGTTCAGTACTGGATCAGGAGTCAAAATATGTGGCATATTGACGGAGTTGACTACTTGTCTGGCTCAATTTGCCTCTGAAAAGCTTTATATCTTTTATAAGTGCCCTTGAATTCCCCATTGCCAACACTATCATGTCCTGACAGGCTAGTAAGGCCCAAGGCCAGACTTACTTTATTGCTACAGGGGGATCAGACAGCCAGAAATGAAAGGGCAAGAGTGGCCAAAACAAAGGATAAAACCATAAAATTGAGAGGACAAAGGAAATTGCATTATCATTGAACTTGGGAAATTAAAATCTTTGTTAAAGGAGACTTCTTTGAGAACAAGAAAATGAAATTTAAAAATGCAGGAATCAAAACAAAGATGGTGAAAGGAAATCTTTATTGATTTCTATTCCAACCTTAAATCTCATTATATTTTTCTTTTAAACTACTTTTCAAAGCACTGAATTGTTAAAGTCTTTTTGTTGTTGTTGTTGTTGTTGTTGTTGTTTGGCAGAGTAAAGAAAGAACAAAACTTGCCTCAATTTCTTCTAGGAGGTAACATTTAGTTAATGATGTAATTAATAGCAAACTTTTTTTCTGTAGCAAAGATGTTTTTTTTTTTTTCCCCACTGATAGAATTTTTAAAAACCATATGTGTATGGGGTTGGCTAGACCAAAGTTCTCTCAAAGTCTGGAGGAAGGTACAGACTTTTATAGAGTTTCAGTAAAAGGGGAGGGAGGGCTTTTAGGATTAGGTAATGTGAGGATTTCTTTTGCCAGCACAAGTCTTATTCTCTCAGTCTTTTGGAATGTACATTAAGATGGGATAAGGGAAAGTAAGGGCACTCTTCATGGCACAGTGACCTTTTGGGGAAGTAACATGGCAAAGTAGGCATACATAACTATTCCATATTTTTTTATTGTAAAATTTTATTTTTCCAGATTACATGAAAGCAAACTTTTAAAAAATATCTTTGCTTGATATGAGATGTTTGAAGGCGAGGTAGCATCATTATTGATAATCATAAACTTCCTAGAAGTAGGCTTGGAATTTTATTCAAATTGGGGTTAGAAGGTTTCAGTTTAAGAGATGGAATTTTAGAGACACTAAAAATAAAGTTGGGTGACCACAGAGGCACTTATATGCCCAATATAAAAAGACAATAGACAGGGAAGGAGGAACAATGGAAAGAACATTAGGTATTTTGAAATGTAGTGGCAACTTGTCTGTTCTTAAAGTGTATATACAACGGATTGTTAAAGTAAGTTAGAGAAAGGAGCTAAAACAGCAAAACCCTTTGATTCAAGGATCATACCACTTAGACATTTACACCAAACAGGTCAAAGACAGAATGAACTCCTATTCAGTAAAATATTTATAGAAGAATCTTTTGTAGTAAGAAAGAAGTAAAAATTTAAAAAAAATGAGATTCACTTTAGATTGGAGTATAGCTAAATAAATTGCAATACATCATTGTAATGGAAGATTGTAATACTATAAGACCCCATATGAGAAATTCCAGAAGACATATAACCATTTTTCAAAGTGAAGGACAGGTAGGGGTTCGTACATAGAATGTTGGACCCGAGTAAGGAAGACCAGAGTCCAGTCTAAGAAACTTTAAAGCTATGTGACCCTAAGCAAGATACTTCATGTCTGTCTTAATTCCCTTATATTTAAATTTGGGATATTAATAACACCAATTAATGTTTGAAGATAATATGAAATAATTATTGTGAATCACTTTGTCAATTTTAATACACCATATAAATGCTATCAATTAAATAACCAGATACAGAATAAAACAATAAACATAAAGAATGCAGCATTTTAAGATGAAAGATCAAATTCAAAAGTGTTTAAAAGGTTAAAAACATACAATTCAAATAATTTTGATTCTTACTGAGCTCAGATTCTTACAAAACTTCCACGTGTTTTGAAGACAAATATTTGTCTAACAATGTCTTCTCTATCTTGTACTTAGGTTAAATAAATGAATAAAAATTGATGTATAGAGAATAAGATCCATATATATTCATTATTTCTCCAAAATGTAATGTAACAGCCAAAAAAGCCCAAACAATGTGATCTTGGTTTTCATTGAGAAGCTTAGCTTTTGGTATAATGAAATAATTCCCCTCTTTATCTTGGTAAAAAAAAATATGAAATATGGGATTTTTTTGTGGGTGCCAAAGTTTAGGAAGGATATTGATAAGCTTGAAGATATCTTTAAAAATGGTAGCAAGACCACAAAAGACCTGAGTCTGTCACTCTATCTGAGTATTGGTTGAAGGAACTGGAAGTTTTTAACCTTGAGAAATATAATTAATATTTAATGGCAGACAGTCATTTTCAAATATTTAAAGGACTGATACGTGAAGGAAGCATTATATTTGGCTCTAGTTATATTTGAACTCAAAATGCAAAAATAGGAAGAAAAGGCCTTCAGTTTATTTTTCTTCATTATTAAATATATTTTTCCATATTACATGCTAATATAAAATTTTTAAACCCTTACCTTCCGTCTTGGAGTCAATATTGTGTATTGGCTCCAAGGCAGAACGGTGGTAAGGGATAGGCAATGGAAGTCAAGTGACTTGCCTAGGGTCACACAGCTGGGAAGTGTCTGAGGTCAGATTTGAACCTAGGACCTCCTGTCTCTATTCCGGCTCTTAATCCACTGAACTACCCAGCTGCCCCCTAATATAATTTTTAATAAATATTTTCTGACATTTTGCAATCTATATTCTCACCCTGCATCCCTTATCTCCCTTCCACAAGAAGGCAGGAAATATATAGGTTCTACATATGTATACCTGTTTCCTTTTTTGTCATTTTGTGAAATAAGACATATGTTGCTTACACTAGAGAAATTTCAAGGAAGAAATAAAGAAAAGAATGATATCCCTCAATCTGCACTCAGACTCTTCCTTCTATCATGATGGATATCCATTTTCATTATGAGTCCCTTTGAACTGTCCTGGGTCCTTGTGTTATTGATAATAAGTAATTCAAAGTTGATCATGTAACATTATTGTTAATATATACAATGTTCTCCTGGTCCTTCTCCCTTCACTTCATATCACTTCATATAACCTTTTCAGGTTTTCTTAGGATTATCTTTGTCATTTTGTTCAACCATTCCACAACTGATAGACATTCCTTCAGTTTTTACTTCTTTGTTACCACATGATGAGATGACATATATATAACAAGCAGATCCTTTCTCCATATCTTTAATCTCTTTGGGATATAGAGTTAAGAATGCACAGTTCTATGTCCCTTTGGACATGGTTCCAGATTGCTCTCTATAATGATTGCATCAGTTCCCATTTCCACGATGTAGTAGTAGCCCCATTATTCCACATCTCCTCCAACATTTATCTTTTTTTTTTAATCAAATGTAAGGTAGAACCTCAGGGTTATTTGAATATGCGTTTCTCTAATTAATTAATTTGGAGCATTTTCCCGTGATTAAAGAAATTTAAGTTTCTTCACCTGACAATTGCCTATGCTTTGGATTCTTATAAATTTGATTCAGTTTTATTTATACTTGAGAATTTACCCTGTACTTTCTCTCTTTTTCTCTGTCTCCAGTATATTCTTCTTTCTTATACTTTGATTTGTTAATATCATTCCATCATATTCAACTTACTCTCTGATCTCTCCTTATATATGCTCCTATAATATTCCCCTAATATCGATAAAGTTCTTAATCATGTTCAGTACCTACCTATACTAAGCACTTTAGATACCTTAGGAACTTCAAATATCACATCTATCTCATGCATCTTAGCTATCATTTTCTTATCAGTAATGTAATCAGCTCAGTCTCACTGTTTTCCTTGATTATTTTTTTAAGTATCTTAAATACTTTAGCAATCTCTTGTACTATAGAAATCTTATGTAGCCTAGTGATTACTTTAGCATGCAAGGAGGTGATTAGTTTAACATCTTTGATTCCCTTGAGTTTCTTCTATTTACTTTTTGACGTTTTTCATTAGGATCAAATTTAATCATTGAATTTCTTTTTAAGCTTTTGTTATTTCTTTAGGAATGCCTAGATGTTATCTATTCATTAAATATACATTTCTTCCCTAGAAGTATTGTTCTATTTTCTGTGTAGGTGATTTTTTTTAATTGTCAGTCTAGATCCTTTGTCATGTAGAATATCATATTCCAATGTCTTTTAGGCCTTTATTATAGAAACTACTAGGTCCTAAGTAATCCTGACTGTGGTTTCCCCAATTTTGGAATTTTTATTTTTCCTAGAGGCTTATAGTATTTTCTCCTTATGCTCAGATATATGGAAGATAGCTATAACAGTGCTGGGATTGTAAAACTTAGGATTTCCTTCAGGAGATGATCAGTAAATTATTTCAATTTCTATTTCCCCCTCTTTTCAAGAACAAAAGAACAGTTTTCCTTGATACATTTTTTGCAAACAAATCTCCAAGTTATTTTTTTTAATTATCACTTTCAGACAATACAATAATTCTTAGATTATTTCTCTGTCATGCATTTTCCAGGTCAGCTGTTTTGCACATGAGATATTTCACATTTATTCTTTTTTTTCAGTCTTTTAATTTGTTTTATTGTTTCCTAGTGTCTTATGTCATTATTATCTTCCATTTTTCCAATTCTATTTTTTAGGGAGTCATTTTGTTCAGTTGGGCTTGGTTCTTACTTTCTTACTGAGTTATGTACCCATTAGAGCTATTGTATTTCTTTCTTTCTGTTTTTTGTTTTTTGATTTTTTAGGGAGGTTTTTCTCCAGAAAGTTTTTGTTCTAAGCTGTTGATTTTTCCTATATTTTTTTTTTCATTTTGCTTTTAATTCTCTTTATGTCTATTGATATTTTTTCAGCTCTTATAGGAGTTCATTTGGGCTTTGCATCCTTTCAAATTTTACTTTTGTATTTATTTGTATTTATTTTTGTATTAATGTCTTCTTCTCAGCTTGAATTTCAGTTATCTTAGTTGATGCCTTTTGCTCATTTTGGGATTTGGGGATCATTATTTATTTCACATGACTTTGCCTATATACTGTAGCTTAGCTCCATTCTTGGGATAGAGGGAGTATTGCCCTACAGTTATGCTATGGTCTATTCCGGTGACTGGTATTCACTCAATTGTCTCAGTCCCAGATGTAATACTCTTCAGAGGTGGCCTGGTTGGTCTGTTATAGAGAAATTTGCAGGTGTTCAGCCCAGATGCTGTTCAAACTGGACAAAGTTGTTTCTATTGCGCTGAGTTAATTTTACTGCTTTCCATGCTGGGTCAAGCCCAGTCTCTGTTACTGCTGAGCCAAGTAGGGTCATAATCATCATACTGCTACTTGTTCTTTGTTGCAATAATCTCTGTTCTTCTTTTCAGAAGGGTAGGCCAACTGTTCTTACTCTGCCACTTGCACACTATCAGTCCAAATTCTTCTGAGGCTTGCTTAGTGCTCTCTCTTCCTATCTCAGTTTATATCCTTCTTTCTGTCCCTTCATGTTGTTCTGGGCCAGAGCACTACTTCCTGTTTTTTCTTTGGTTCTGCCTCACCATGATTCTTTTTGAGGTGTTTTCATTCTTTTGTGACCCTTTGGAGAATGGCTAGTGACTTCCAATTGTTTCTTATTCTACTATCTTGGCATTTGAAAATCAACTCACCCTTTAAATGTCAAAGAATCAAAATTAGCTTTTATATGAATTATTTTTTTTTAATTTGAACAGCTACACAAAGCAAAATGTCTGTCTTGGGAAGTACTGGATTCTTATTAAAAGGTTTTAAATGATACCTAGATGCTCATATTACAGATGTTTTGGAAATTATTCTTTTTCACTTTTGAAGTGAATAAAATGGCAGCTGAGATCACTTCCAATTAAATTCTATATGTCTGGCATTCTGAGTGTGATTCTGGCTGAAAAAATCTTCACACCAATAATTCATAGATCCTTGATGTAGTGACAAAATAAATTTAACTGTGATGTGAGGAATATGTCCTTAAACCTTGAGATTAATGATGAAGATAGTTATGCTCTTTCACAAAATGCAACTAATGGAGTTATAGTATTAATCTTATTATGCCATGGGGTTAAACAAGGAGAACAATCATATAGTTTTATGGTCACTGTGTTAATAATTTAACTGGCCTGTCAATTGAGAGTTGAGAAGATTTTTTCATTGTGAATGGGAGGGATGCTTAAGTTCCTACATGTGAAAAATAATTATTATAAATATAGTAAGAAAACCAGCAATAGATGGGCCAAGGAATTTGAATTCCAGTTCTTTGGATCAATTATATGTTCACCATAGATTTTTTTTTTCTTCTAAAAAATGAAAAGTTTGGACTCGATAGTCACTAAGGTTCTGTCCAACTCTAACAAGTCATGATTCATTGAACATTTTCCCCCTTACAGTATTAGGGCAAAGAGTCTAAAGGCAGCTCCCATATCTTCAGCTATCAAAAAAGTGACCAAGCATGATGAAAGTACAATTCTTTTAGAGTATAATATTTCTATGCTCTAATTTTAAGAAATCTTTTTTTAAGAATCTTCAGACTCTCCATACACATTGCAGAAAGGCCACTAGGAAGGAAGGGATCCCCTGACAAAAAAAAAAAATCTTTAAAAAATTATTCAAAGGAAACCTATAAAAAGATGAAGAATATGTTAGACTGAAGAATAAGACAAGAATAGAAAAAGAAAAGCACAAGAATGTAGTATAAAATATCATAAGTTCTTGTTCATGGAATAATAATAGAAAGATTAGAGAACTGAAGGTATAAAAAAGATCTTTAATAGGTTGTCTGAAATAGAATAAAAAGGACAAAGCCAATGACATTGATAGCAAATCACTGGTTAAAACATCTATCTATCTATCTTCATACATATATACATCCAACTTCATATTTCCATATATAATATCTAATAATCCCTATATATATAATATATAATATATGTTTATGGTATTAAAATAAGTTTTTTTTAAATTATGGATTAAAAACATAGTAATTATTAGAATTTAGAACTGTCATAGCAAGATGTTTGGATCCCATTAACTAATGTAGGGATGTTAGCTAAATTTTTAAAAAGAAGTATTATGGGTCTCATTAAAAAGAAAATAGAAGTAGTAGAAATTTGGTTCTTTGGAATAAAGATTTTCTGGGAGAGGAGAAATGCTGTTCTGTAAATGTGAAAAAGAATATAAATAAGTGGTCAAAGGGTAAGGAACATTATAGAAATGAGGAAGGTAAAAGAAAAATAATGGGAACTGAAGATGCATGAATTTTGGAGTTGATAGTTAATAATTTTTATTTGGAAATATTGATTTGGTTTGGTGGTAGAGAAATAATTGTTACTAATATGCAAATAAGTTTAATAAATGAGTGAATATTAAAATTACATAATCAATATAGATCAAATCACATAATGTGAGTAAAAGTTCTTCAAAGAAATTCAATGTACTACAAGAGCCTCACATTTTTAGCTCACAGTTTTCTTGAATTATTAACAGGAGCAGAACTCTTATTACCAAGTCATACTGCAAACCATCCAAGAATTTAGTAGATATCCTCTTCATAGCTGTCTGAGGCATAGAGATATTAAATGACCTGCATAGGGTCTCAAAGCTATAGACCTAGGAAGTTCTGAATCAAGATTGAACCAGCATTTTTCTGAATCCAATCCCAACATTATACCTACCATGCACATTCTCTTGACCTGAGTCACTGAAGTATTTAAATACCACCTCTTTAGCAAAGATCCATCTATCTACAGCATTCGAGAATTTGTCTATTCCATAAAATGAGATAGCCATATGTGAAAATCTTAGTGAGAGTGTCCTTTCTAAATTTAAGAGAAGAATTAAACTTTTACCTCACATAAGTCACAACATAAAACATGATACTATGAAAAGAGATATGTAGTTGGGGGTCCTCGGCTCAGATACCATTTTGATACTATCTGTATGACTTTGGACAAGTTTCTTCATCTAAATATAGACATTAGGTTAGATAAGCTCTAGGGTCTCTTCTACCTCTACAGCTATGATCCTATATTTTCATTTATTTATTTATTTATTTCATAAGATTGTCATTTTTATTAATAACTTGACCTATCCCATGAGCAATTAATGTTTTTCCAGTTATTTAAATATAATTTTTATTTTATTTTAAAATTTTAATTTTATTAATTAAGAAAATTTTCCATAGTTACATGATTCATATTCTTTCCCTCTCCTCTTCCCACCCCCCTCCCATAGCCAATGCCCAATTCCACTGGGTTTTACATGTGAAATTGATCCTATATTTTTAAAACAATCACAGATCCCTTTTCTTTTCGTTGCAGCAACTGAAAGATTAGAGGAGAAACTATACTATCTAAACCAGTTCCTAGTTAATTTCTTTTTGGTGTAGTAAATAAAACCTAAAAGAAAAATATTGTATATATATATATATGTATATATATATGTATATATGTACATATATATGAAAACCAAAATTTTTCATTGCAAAATATAAACTATCCAAACCCACTATTTTCCTTCTAAGTTAAATCTCAACCCCAGTTTGGAGTGTTTTAATTAGCAGTCAGGTCCTCACTGTGTTTTTCAGGAGAAAAAGGTTGTTATAAGATTTTTTTCCCCTCTTGACCTTCCCTAAAATTATAAGATATGAGCATAAAACATTTTGCAAATGACATTACCTGAGGCTACTTTCAAATAAGGCAGCTGGCATCAAATGGCTACTCTTAAGAGTTGATTCTGGAAGATGACTTTTTATTGATACATTTTCGAATAGATAATCTACTTTCTATCCTCTCCAGTTGTTAGTGACAGATGAGATTTGCTGGGGCCTGCATTTTTCCATTAGGGAGCAAATAGTCTTTTGTTCAACAATTGAGCAGCCAGTTCTCCTATATTGAATTAGGGTGTTCTTGAAGATGGTTTCTTATAGATGGATTCAGAGGGAATACAAAACCTGCCCCGACTGTCTGACATCTCCCACTTTGACAACAATAAATTATGAGCTAATTAAAGAATTAGATTTGTCAGAAGACAGAGAACAGAAGGTTTTCCTCCTATCTTACCAATGCTCTTCAATTGCATGCTTAAAAGGATAGTCCATTATTTCTCAAAGGCTTATTTCTAAAAGTGTGTCTTAAATATTTGGAAGAAAAAGATAACTTCAGTGAAAGAGTAAACTATTGACTGAGCAATTCTTTACACATTTTATCAAGCACTTAATTATCAATCAAGGTCTGAACCTGAGGTAGTTAGATAACTGCTGCTGGAGCCTTTGCAAGGGGCCATGAGGCCATGTCATAGTATACTCTAATGAACTTGTAAGAAATGCAAAAAATTCACTTGAATTGTTCCCAGCATCCAATCCTACATTGGCCATCTGGTAAGGAAACTAGTCTCTGTCATCTTAGAGAAGTTTTATTTTTATTTCTATTTTATTTTTCAGTTGTATGATTGCCACCTTTGGCAACTAAATAAAAAAATCTTGAAAAGCTCAGTGTTTTCAAATAAAATATGAAAAAACATCTTCATTTTTGTCTCACTAAACAACAATATTTAGAAAGAACTGCCAAAAACATTGTTAAGCATAGCATTTTTTCTTGGTGTAGATTGTTGCTATCCTCTGAATGACTATAATTCCTTAGTGTGTTTCATTATATTTTAATTGATTTTTGGTTTTGTTTTCACAATTCTTTTCCAATGTGCCACTTATATTGAGCTTTACCACAAAAAATTAAACAAGATCAAGTCAACCAAGAGACTATTTGAAATAGTGTATATAACATTCCTTGCCTATTGTCCCACATCTCTAATGGGAAGTTTGTTTTATTGTCTGTTCTCTGGGAACAATATTTGGTCATTGTAATTCCAGTGACATCAGTTGAATTTTATTATTTTTCATTTACTAGAATCGTGTATAGAAAATGGTCAGTTCTGATTTTTAATTTTGCATCAGTTTAGAAACTTTTTCTCTGTCTCATTTCTAAACATGTAACTTTTTTTTTTAATTGGAGGATAAGTGGCACAGTAAATAAAGCACAGGACCCAGTCTGGAAGATTTTAATTATAAATTCAGCTCTGTGGGCAAGTAATTTAATGTTGTCTACCTTAGTTTCCTCATCTGCAAAATGGTAGCACCTTTCTCCCAAGATTTTTGAGAATAAAATGACATGATTAGCATTTACATGCTTTAAAGAACTATATAAATGCTATTTATTATTATATCCCAATATATTTAAATGTAATGATATATTGAGCCATTCCAAAATCATCAATCAATTTGATTTTAGGTAGTATTTTTTAAATTTTTATATTAATGTAGAATCCTGCTATTTTTCCATTATATAGTCTTTTGTTTTCTGTCATTGATCTCCTTGGAATATGTCAATTAATCAATAAGTAAGTATATGTTGTATTTCTAGTATTTGCCCAGTATTACAGTAGGTATCAGGGTTTCAAAAAGACACACATAAAATAAGACTGCTCCTAAAGAGTTTACATATTATATTCAAAGAATTGGGGTTATCCAGGCTAAAAGTTATTAATAAATTCATATTTTAATTGATTACAAATTATTTCTCCTGTGCTTGTGCTGATTTATATCTCCAAAATTTTATATAACTGTATTTACCTTTACATAAACTTTCCAACATAGGTTTTTCTCTTTTTCATCTTTGCCATTTTGATTTTTTCAATAGAAACATATATTAGGTGGAAAAACATATATCTAACTTCTTAATCTAGTCTTATGTCATTGTAGGCTCCACTACCTTTCAAAATTTTGGACTTTTTTAGCTTGTCCCTTCATGTCTATATCATATTACTCCATAAAACCAAAAAAAAATAAAGCTTATATTGTAATTTTTGACATTCAATTGCATCTGACTTTTTCTGACCTCATAGACCCTGGCTACCCATGGGGTGTTCTTGGCAAGATTACTGGAGCAATGTTCCATTTCCCTCCCCAGTGTATCCTTTTGTCAGATGATTAAAGGTTAAGTGACTTCTTCAGTGTCTCACAGCTAGGAAGTAGCTGAGACTGCATTTGAACTCAGGTCTTATTAGCCCTAGTCCCAGTACTCTATCCACTGGGTCACTTAGCTGCTCTTAATTGTAATAGGGATTTGTAATTGCAAAGGGTTTTCAGTATCTGTCATCTTCTTTAATTCTTACAAGCTTATAATACCTCATGTAACGGTGAACATATTAGTATTCCCACTTTACAGATGAAGGGATTGAGGCTGAGAATTCTCTTGTCCAAAATTATGAGGTTAGGTTTGTGAACTGAGTCTCTCTGATTCTAAATCTAGGGCATTTGCCATTGCACCAAGGCTGGATTCATCCTGTTTCTGTGTGTGTGTGTGTGTGTGTGTGTGTGTGTGTGTGTGTGTGTGTGTGTAACATTAGCATTACCTCACTCCAATATCTTTCGTACCCTCAAGATATATATTGATACTCATATAGCAAACTTGAAATCTTTTAGATCACTGCTGCATAAGTGTGCAATTGTGGGATTTATTGGTGAATATTAATTTCATTCTACCTTCAACATATGTGTGCAGAATATTTCAGGTCCAGTCTCTTGGATCTTTCATCAATACTTAGCCAAATATATGAGTCAAAAAGCCTCTCAAATTCCCTTTGGATAAAAGATGCTTGAATTCAAAACCTCAAATATGAAAATTTCCAAAAGGTAGCATTACCTTTAAATTATTTGCCTACTATATCTCTTCTTCCTGTCTTTTCAGGGCACAACTTGGCTTTACTAATTTGATTAAAGAACTCACAGCCTTACAAATGGTGAAGAATTACTTAAGAAGGGTACAAATGGTGATTCTAAATCACAATTCAGTTCACTTTTGCATTTTTTTTTTGGTGTGACATTAGGTGTATCATTGTTCCTCAGTGAATTAAGGGAAGTATGTCAGGAACTAATAAGAGTTCTGAGAGGAGCAATGAATTGGGACGAATAATTTGCTTAAATATCCCTTCTCCCTGCTCTTTATTTCCCACCCCTCCTACACATTTTTTCACCTAGCTTTGTATTTAATATGCAATAAAATGGCATTACATATATATAAAACTTAAACGAATCTGTGATCTTATTGATTTGCATTTGTCCTCGACTATCCATGTCTGCCTTGTGTGAATCTTGTTCACATACTTCAATAAATTTATCATTCAGAGTTCCTCAAGAGTTCTAGAAGCCACCCTCCATTTCATTGAACACCCAGTAATGCCAGTGGAATGCTGTTCACTTTAACATGTTAATTCATATATCTAGATCTGATTCTTGAATGTAAAATTAGGACATTAGACTAGGTTGAGTCAAGTCAATAAGTATTTTAAGTACTTACTAAGAAACACAACTCTTGCCCTCATAAAACTTACATTCTAATAGTGGAAGGTAATATATAAAATGAAGCTAAATGAGAGCTAAAAAGATGAAGGTTCCTGCTAAAGAGACATTATAGACAAATACAGGAGGAGGGTTAGAACTACAGTTTTGTATGAAAGTACCTCCTGGATGTTCTGGGAATGCTCATTAAAATAGATAGAGTTTGTAGGAGGAACTAGTGAGAGAGAGAGAGAGAGAGAGAGAGAGAGAGAGAGAGAGAGAGAGAGAGAGAGAGAGAGAGAGAGAATTCTGTGTCTAGTTCAGGGCTTTCAAGGTGGAAAGGTTTTTTTTTTTTTAGGACATTGTAAACAAAATCCAGGAGAGTCAGGAGAACCACCTGAAGAGTGATCCCTAAGTTTTCTTTCAGATCTAGATCTATAAATCTATGATCCATTATTTTTCTTGTATGACCAATGCATCTTCTCTTCCTATCATTCATTTCTTTGATGGCATTTGCTATTCATGCTCATCTGTGAAGTTCCTTTTATGTCAAAGAATATTACCTGTTCAAACCCATCATATATTTCTCCATTACTACCTTGCCTCACATGCACATACATATACTCATTTTTAATACTTTAGGGACTGTTATATTTTATCTCACTGCCATAAAGCTATGAGTTGAAGGTAGATTAGTGTTTGAAAAATTGGGAACTCTGTTTCATATCAAACCTTTTTCATTTTAATAGAAAGTTTTGAGCTCCAATAGGAAAGTGCAGTAGGTGGAAGAATATAATACTGTTACACAGTGATGTCCATAAATGTAGTAAAATTTGAAGAGAGCATTTGAAATACATTATTTTGAATAAATGAGTGGTTAAAAAAGTCTCTAGGAACATAGAATTGTTGCTTTGCCTGTTAAAATATAATTTTGTTTCTTAAATACGTCTTTGACACAAAGTCACCACATTTATTTTGGGATAAAAAATTATATGCCCACCCAACAGGCACAGCTTTAACAAGATTTGTTCAAGTAATAACTGCAGTTTACATTTATATAGCGCTTTATGGCTTCAAAACACTTTCCCATACATTATCTCATTTTGATGCATTATCTCATTTCCCATACATTATCTCATTATCGTGGGGGGAAAATGAAGCTCTTAGAAGATGAGCAATAGATATAAACCCAAGGTATCAGAGTGTTTTCGCTGCTCCCAGTATTTCTTCGAAGAGATTAACAAGCACTGTTGATATGCAACATAATTCATTCTCTCCACTTGATTATGAGATGCTGTATTGTGTCATTTAGGAAGATTTACAAATAAACTTTAAAACCTCAATGAAGGGAATGTGTGTGGAGATAGATCTCATCAAGGCATATTTTATCTGTTGGAAGTATACAGATTCACTGAAGTCCTTGCCAGCCACACCCAACCCAAAATGAGATAATCTATAGAATGAAAACTGAAAGGTACTGGAGAGAGAATTATTGTCACTATAGCCAGTCACTAAGTGCAGCAGGGTAGTTAATTAAACACTTTCACTCCCACTGACAGGCCTACTGCTATACAACATGCTATTCGAGGGGCACCACTGGACCTAGAATCTGACAGAAAACCAGGATGAAACAGACCTACTCCAGACAGATTCAGCTGTTCTTCTTAGAAAGTGAAAATTATGAAAGTCAGATTTAGAGGAGTCTGAGAAATACTCAGTCTCTCTCACATAGTACGCACAGGGCTGGACACTAAAAAGAGAGTATATATTTTAATAGAATCACTACCAAAATTGCAAGTTGAAAATTGATTTGTAGTTGCCTTGGTGTGTGACATAGGGATGTGCAAAGTGTCTCAGTTGTGTGATTTGTCCAATAGCAATGAATCTGCTTTAATTTTGAAAAAAAATATAACTTCGTCTCCTTCTGAGGGAAGTAAGCACTATGGAAAAAGAAAATAAGCAAAGTATAGAATTTTAAGATGGCTATTACTAATATCCTAGAAATGTAAAGTCTCCCTTTTAAAATTCATTGAATTCCAAAAGATCTAGACAGCCACAATGAAAGCCTAACCTCAATTTGCATAGAGGTCTTCTTCCAATCCATTCAAAACCCTTTTGTATATAACTCACATGTTTTGGGGGAAGAAAATGTATGCATGTATGTATGTATGTATGTATGTATCCATATGTGTACATATGTATAGGTGTATATATATGTTTATATAAAATATGTTTATTATGTTTATATGGAATACTTATATATATTATGTTTGTAAATAATATTTATGTTTATATAGAATATTTTACATAGACTATTTTAATATAATGTGTTTATGTATAATGTTTACATATAAAATAATATGTTTATGAATATATATATATATCCTTCTGATTTTTTTGGATGGGGAATCTGAGTCTCAGGGGAGTGTTGAGTAGCAGAGAGGGCATGACTAGTTCCTGGGAGACAAGCAGTCATCAGTATTTGATTCCTGCCCAGAACTTTTCCCTTGACAAGTAATACTCAAACTGTATTTTGACCCTAAATATTCTATATTTCTTAATTATATGTAGAAATTCATATTTGACATGTAAGTGGGCAGCCATAACTGCACAGGGACAAGGGGAACACTCTCCCCTAGCTGGCATGGTGAATGGCAAGGTCATTATGGTTAGGTGGTCATCAGGTTAGCCAGCAGCATGTTGTCTCACCAGGATTCCCTTATGCTTACTTTGAAATATTCTAGGAAATTCCTTTTGCTCACTTCTGCCATTAGACAGTGACCATGAAAAACAGAAGAGTCCCCAAAACTTATAGTTCTATCATGAAACAGTGTGGCCTGATGGGAGAGAGCAATGAATTAGATTCACTAGAGTTGGGTCCAAGCCTCAGTTCCCATGATAATCAAGTGTGTGGCCCTGGAAAGCTCATCTACAATTTCTATTTCCTATTTTATCAGGTAGGAGGAATTTATGTTTGCACTACTCAAAATAACAGAATTGTTGTGAGGGATCAAACAAATAATATGCATTTTAAAGTGTCATATATGTACGTGTAAGTATACATATGTGATATATATATATGTACACAGAGGCATGTATATATCAGGTGCACACATGTGCATATATGTATATATATAAATTACATGGTTTTACATTATAATGCATGCATATATTATAAAAATTTTATATGGGTAAAATGTTCCATGTGTACATATGTTCTTATAAAGGTCTCCATATATATGAGTATAAATATAAATATGTGAAATACTACATAAAAATTTTAATGCATCAAGTGTAGTGTCCAGTCCCCTGGACTCAGATTTTAGTTACACTGATCAGAGTTCCATAGTTTCTCAGTTGCTTGATATAATCTTGTAATTGTATAAATTATTCTAATCATATTGACTTAGATGAGCATCAGCTCATGTAGGTCTTCTCCATTTCTTCTGTAACTACAAGACGTGCTTTTTAGCTAAGTAACTTTGGAATCTGTGCAGGGAAGTGGGGAGACCAATTAGGAGGCTATTGCAACATTTGGAGTAACTGATGTAGAGGGCCTAAGTAAGGTTGAATTTGAATGGGATGATTAGGAGAAATAGAGAGAGAGAAAAGGCAAGATGTGGCAACTGACTGGTCGTGCAAGGTAAGAGAGTGAGGAAATTGCAAACCTATATGACTAAAAATACTTAATAGAACTTCTTGACTCCAGGCCTGGAGTCTATCCTATTCTATCCACTGAGATACCTAGCTGCCTTCCAAAAAGTAACAGTTGATGTGGAACTGAACTTTAAGAGAGGGAACAAATACTTGATTAATATATCTCAGTCATTTGAAAAAGGGTGAAGATTCAGCCCAGATGCTGAAGAGTTCACCAAGTGAGTGACAAGAGACATGAGAAGGACCAGTAGAGAATCCTGGAATATATGTGCAGTAAAGGAGTATAATATGGATAAGGATCAAGCTAAGGAAAATAAGAAGAGTTTTAAAAAGTGTCACAAGAAAAAAAATTAGAAGTTTTTTAAATGTCGAGAGTAGAAAATATTCATGGTTGAGCATATCTAATTCTGTAGATATATCAGGGATAAAGAATAAGAAAATGTTATTAGATCTTATAAGAAATGGACCTTTGGTAACTTAGAGAATAATTCCATTGTATGCTGAGCCCAAAAAGCAGATTAAAAAGAACTGATGATTAAATGATAGACGGAGAAATAGTGGCAATAAATAAAGAGAACTTTCCAAGAGTTTGGCTTAGAATCCATATCAGCTCATATTTATTTCATTTGATGATAACAATAGTCCCCTGAGGTAGGTAGTATTATTATCCCTATTTTACAAATGAGGAAATTGAGGAAAACAGGTTACATGACTTACCCAGGGTCAAACAGCTGATTAGGATCTGAGGCCAAATTTGAATGCATGTGCTCCTGAATCAGGATTCAGTGCTCAGTCCACAACTAATAACTCTCAAAGGAAGAGCAATAGGATGCTACCTTGAGAGAAGTATACAATGGAGGGTTTTTGTTTATTTGTTAGGTTTTTTTTTAGGATAAGGGGAATTTAGACTTCTTTGAAAACAGAGGAAAAGAATCAGTAAATAGGAAGAGATTAAAGATCAGTGAGATATTAGAGATTATTTAGGGGAAGATATGCTCCAGGATAATAGAAGAAATGAGATTCAGGGTTCATGAAGAGGAGTTGGTCTTGATAAAAACAGTCCTCCCCTATATCAGAATAAATAAAGAATGGTTAGTGATGTTAAAAGTTTGTAAGATGAAGAGAATAGAAAAAGAAAAGAAAGTCATCACTTTAAATGGCTTTGATTTTTCTCAGTCAAGTATGAGTTCATCTTCTTCAATGTAGGGGAAAAGGGGCTGACTTCAGAAGAGAAAAAAATGAATTGGGGATGGAAAATGAATCTAAGTATTGAAAACAGAAAACTGATTTGGAAGGAGTAAAATAATTGTCTTGTTGAAAAGAGGGTCCAAAGGAAAGCAAATAACATAAATTTAAAGTGGATCTAGTTATCAGGCTTATGTGCTGCTTCCCATTCAATAGCACCTGAATTACAGTGAAGGACAATGAGGCATATTACCCAGGGGTGAAGCCTGCAAAGTCATGAATATCCATAGCACAGACAGAATAATGTGAATTTGAATTACTTAATTGGTTAAGATTTGGAAAAGATAAGGGGATAATTACCTGACAAATAATGGGGAGTGAAGGAGTTGAAGGTCATGTTAAAGACACAGAATTAGTTTAGGAAAAGGAAGACTTAAGTAGAGATGAAAAGAATATGATTGGATCAAAAGATTTCAGTCATGGATCAAGCCTAACCTGAAATTAAGGTGTATATGCAATTTGGAATGTTGGATATGTAGAGGGAGAAGATTCTCTTATATATCTGGAGAGGATATACACCTACTACCCTTTGTAAACCTTAAAATTTCTTAGACTTATGAATGTTGGAAATTTCCCCATTGGGAAATTTCATACTTGAAAAATTTCCTACTGATAGTAAGAACTCTATTGGAATGTGAAACTCCTTGGCATGGGAGGATCCTTCTCCTCCCTACTTAAGACTACTTTAGGACAGAAACCTTTTGCTAAACAATGGAAAGGGCTTTGAACTATGCTTAAGCATAGAACAGGAAGTTCTTTGAGTCATGATTGATTTTAGAATTGATACAATAGAGATACTTGGAATGACAGAACCAGGTCCTGGAACTTACAATCTCCACCCTACTCAGAGTAACAGGATTTAGGAAGGGCTGCAGCAAAGATCAAGATTTAATTATTTGAGAATATGACCTTCAACAGACATGTGCAAAGGAAATAGACCTCTGGGAGGTCCTGGGTCAAGCTAGAGCCACCATTGGCACAGGGGAGACATCGACAGTGATTGGTAGATGTGAGAACTGAGGGGAGGGGACTTAGATGGTTTGCTTAAAGATAGCAGGGTCTGAGGACAAGAGGAGGAGGAGGTTTTGTTCTGGGAGGTTTTGCTCTGAGAGTTTTGTGCTCTGAAGGAGGTCGGAGGGGAGAGAGAAGGAATTCTCTGGAGAGAGGTCCTGGAGGGAGAGCTCCTGGAGAGATCTTGAAGGAGGCTGTAGAAGGAGAACTCAGGAGGAGTCAGGAGGAGAATTCTCTGGAAACATTTCTTGAAAGGAGGCTCTCTTGAAGGTGGAGCCTGACGTTGGCATGAGAAGCCTTACCTAGAGAGATCTTGGGTGAGTGATAAAACCAACTGACTGATTTATCTCTTAGGACTGAGGTCTAGGCCTTATTGGCTTGAGCCCCTTCATTCTTATTCCTTTCTTCCTTTCTCTCTTTTTCTATTGATTAATCAGTGTATTATAAATTAAATTTCTCTATAAAACCCAGTTGGCTTGGGCATATTCATAAATGGGAATATATTCCCTGGTGACCATCTTATATTTATATAAACCCAAGACACAGTAGAAAACATATTTCAGTGGTCATAATTGTTATATAATTCCCTTGCTCCCAAACATTTTAATTATCACAGTTTATGGCTCCCACTCTCTTATCTACAACTATTTAATGCTCAAAATTATTTTAAATCTAACACCTTTTAGCTACAAGCAGGATATATGGGTATCTTGGAATATTTTGAAACAGAGTTGATTAATTGATTGACACTGAATGCTTTAGCTGGCACCCAAATCCCAATTTTCCTGCTTAATTTTATGTTTTATGAAATTTAATGGGTTGTTATTTATAAAATGGCTTTTTGGTCAACAACAACAATAACACATATATATTTATATATCTGGGAAGAATTTGTTGTAGAATGAAGTGCAAGAAACCGTCCAATCTCTAGCAGGACTTCACTCCATTCACTCAAGGAAAGGTGAACATTTTCTTCCTGACATCCACCACTGCCTATTCTAGTTAGGATGATATGTTTTATGGTGGCTGGGGGTCAGTCATAATACCAGTAGCTCCAGAATACAAGTTAGAAAAGTTAATCCTTAATGAGAAGATTGAGTAGTGCATCCCCTCAAATGTAAAAACATGACAGCAATATTGTAGCACAGATGTGTAACAATAAATCATAAGAGCTAACATTTATAACAATCACTATGTCCCAGGTATTGTGTTATGTCTCATTTGATCTTCACAACATTATTATCCCCACTTTACAGATGAGGAAATTGAAACAGAGGTTAAGCATAGTGTACCTAGTATAAAGCTAATTACCATGCTGAGGCTATTTCTTACCTTGATTCAGGGGTCCCCAAACTCTTTACACAGGGGGCCAGTTCACTGTCCTTCAGACAATTGGAGGGTTGGACTATTTAAAACAAACTATGAACAAATCCCTATGCACACTGCACATATTTTATTTTACATTAAAAAAAAAACAGGAACAAATACAATATTTAAAATAAAAAACAAGTAATTTTAAATCAACAAACTGACAACATCATAATGGCCCCTATAATAGGGGGCCAAAAATAATCTTTCCCAAAAAAATAAGATATTGTCTTATATTAATTTGACGCCCCACAAAAATAGGGTGTGTCTTATAAAACACTCAGTGGCAGTGATGGGATTCTCACAGGAGAGGTTCACTGCTAATGTCACAGGCCAGATCACCACTATCCTATGCCTGTATACAGTACTGGAAGTGATGCTGGGCCTATGACACTGTACAGTGCTGCCTGGGATAGCAGAGGCTGCCACCACTATACCAGGCAACAGTATACACAGTGGAGAATCCCCTCTCCCAGATCGTCACTCACCATGCTGACGTCTTCCATTGTGCAGCCACATAATCCTTTGCGTGATGCCTCATTCTCATTCAGTTACTCTCAGAACAAGGCGCCATGCAAAGGATTATGTCACTGGAAGTAGTACTGTAGGTGAGTGGCACAGAGCTTTGCAGCACCACCACATCCAGTGCTCCTCTCCCTGACCACCAATGAAAGAGGTGCCCCTTCCGGAAGTGCGGTGGGGGCCACATAAAGACATCAGGGGGCCGCATGTGGGCCATGGGATATTGTTTGGGGATCCCTCCTTTAATGTGTCTTACATACAGAATTTTCTGGATGGAGAAGAGGGTTCTTTTTGTAAGAAAGTTTAATATTTCTAATGTCCATCTTCTTGTTGGAGTTTTGATATTCCCCCTTTCCTTTTTGTCTTCCTTGGCCACTAATTTTCCTATAGCTTTCCTATCCTGCCATTTTTGATTTTGTGGACATCTTGCCCAGTCTTCAAACTAATGTTGATCTTTCTTCAATAAGTTTTAGACTCTTCTCTGCCATTCTATTTTCCTCTGAGATAAGTATACATCATTACTCTGATTCAAGACTGTATCTGACAATAATCTCTTTAACTGACTTCTGACTTCTGGGGACTGCTCACAGGCCCAGTCTACCTCTGACTCTGACTTTAACTATTAGTTTCTGCATACTTTTCCCCAAGCTGCCCTTTCTCTCACTTTTCTTGCTTCTTGACCTGTTTCTGTATTCTTTCACTTCTACCACTCTTGACACTTGCCCTAACTCTGTCGGTCTTGACCTTTCCTCTCCTCTCTGGTTTATCCTTCAGAACCTTTCAGTTAATTTATACATTATAGGTCCAGACCATTTTCAATTCAAGTGCACAATTAAACTGGACTACTGCAAGTCGCTATGGCAAAAGATCAAATGGTTTGAAATAATCTCTCTCCCTTAACTCCTCGCCCCTAGTTTAGGGAATCTTTGATGGATGTGAACATCCTGGCATCTTTGTTACAGAAAGGACCTAGTCATGTCACTATGATATTCTTTCCCTTGATGAAAAGATTACATGGTTTTCAAGATTTGAGCAGAATTTCCTAATTCTAAAAAACAAAAGGAGCTGTTTGCAATTTAGTCCACACTATCTAAACCTGGGAGAAATTGAATAAGGTGTTTTATTTTAAGAAGAAAGGCATAATTTTAATACAACATATAGCCTCAATGGAGTGACCATATATATATATATATATATATATATATATATATATACACACACACATATATATATATATATATATACACACACACACACACATATATATATATATATATATATATATATATATATATATATATATATATATATATATACATTTTTCTATGTCCTTGTACAGAATTTCTGGCACTGAGATGTCAGGATTCAATTGCTATTGCCCCATAGTCATTAAAGTTGAAAACAAATCATAGAAGCAGCTAGGTATGGCAGTGAATAGAGCATAAGATCTGGAAGAGAAAGCATTGTGCTTTCATAAGAGGAAAAAGAAATAAAGCAGATACTGTGGGGACTGAATAATAAAAGCTTTTGAAGAAACTTCAGTCAATTAAACATTTTAGGCAAATCCCCAAGACAGTCAAATTGTACATCAGACAAAAAAAATATATTGTCATATGCCTGAGATCTCCCTTCATGTTCATGTCCATCAAGGGTTGGCGAGCTGACAGAGGGAGAAGGAATTGTATCAGACAATTTGTCTTCTGGAGAACTTAGCTATCTCAGTTGTCAAGTTCAGCTGTTTTCTTGAATTAATAGTTGAGTGGCACTATACGGATAAGGTGAGTGAAGGGTTGGGCTGGAGAAATTAGAAAGAATGGGAAAGGTCAAGATCTATAGTTGTCATGCAAGTGCCATAAGTGATGAAAGAGACAATACAAAACAAGGCGGTAATCAAGAATGAATGGGAGATGGAAGAGAAGAGAGGAAAATTTGAGTGATGATGGATACTTGGAATCAGGGATCAGAGTGGAGAACTTCCAGAAGTAAACGTCTCAAGCCAAACTGGGCAGTCATGAACCAGAGTGCACATAGTTATTATCCATCAAAGCCATATACTGAGATATTAAAGAACCTACAGAATACAGCTGGTAGAAAACAATCATTAATTTAAAGCCTGGCCAGTGTGTGTTCTCCCCCCAAAAAAAAGAACATACAAGAAAGATCACAAAAACCTATAACTATAAATAATAAACCGAACATTCATAAAACATTTACTATGTCCCAGGTATTGTGTTACATATCATTTGTTCCTCACAGTATTATTGCCATTTTATAGATGAGGAAACTGAAACAAACCAGGGGTTCAGTGATTTTTCCTGGATTATACAACAGGTAAATGTGTAATACTGAATTTAGCTCATTTTCTGATCCCTAGTTCCATGGCTCTATTCAATAAATCACATTGGGACCCAAAGCAGCAGAAGAAAATAAATGAAATGTTAGGCATAAGAATATTGAGCAAGATGAGAGCTAAAGATGAGGACATCTCGATACAAAAGTGAACCTCTTCCACTTTACAAAATTTTGTATATATTAGCTATAAGAGTAAGTTCTAGGACCAAGGTAGAATCAGTCTGTACTTGGCATACCCTAAACATCTGGTAGTCTGGTCCAGACCATCTGTCACACAAGCAGCCTTTATGAGAGAATCAGGAATTATTGAGGACAATTCAGGTGACATTATTATGGTCCTAGTGAGACTCAGTGCTGGGATAAAGCAGGATATATTTATTGGTTGTGGAAGTTGGGAAAGTGAGGCTTTTCTTTGATGACAGTACCAATTTATACTGTAAGGAAAGCTGATTGCTGCAGAAGACTTTTAAAGTTCCTTAAACAATAAGGAGCTCAAAGAAGTCAATATATAAGGAAATCCATTCAGTCTATTTGTAGGAAGGCCAAACACCAAAGCTCAAACTGCAATACTTTGGCAGCAAAAGAAGAAGACAGGACACATGGAAAAAGACCCTGATGTTGGGAAAGCCTGAAGGCAAAAGGAATCAGGGAGAGCAGAGGATGAAACAGAGAGGGAGAATTATGGAAACATTAACTGGGACTAAGTTCAGGAGAGTGGAGCATAGATGGGCCTGGGGTATTATGGTCACTAGGGAGCATGAAGCGTTAGACCCAATTGAAGGACTGAACAACACAATAAAAACTAATTTATAGCAAATTGAGGAATAAGGTACAAAAGAGAGTTAACCAATGTATAGGAATCACAGGAGTGAGGCCACAAGGACCCAGAAATAGAAAACACTGATCAGCCTGCAAAGTGGAGAGACATGACCATCAAAGCTAGCACTGGCAGAGAATTTCTAAAATCCTTCCAGAGAGAAGGCTGAAGATTTAGGGATTTCCCTGGAGTCAAAGGACGTGGATACGTATGCTGCCTCTGATATTTCTTATGTACCTTTGAGCAATTCATTTAAAGTCTCTGGGCCTCGTTTCCTCCAAATGTAAAGTGAGGGGGTGGATGAGGTCATCTCTGAAGATTCTTTTAGCTCTAAAACTAAGATTGTGATGTGTCCTTCTTAGAAGCATCATGAAAAGTGAGCGGAGGCAAATGTAAGCCTTTTAAAGAAAGTGTAGCATGTGGTTCAATTACACTGTATCCTCCCAAGAGCTTTCAATGACTAGTAGACAATGAATAGAAAATGGAACTTTTGTGGCAACATTTCTAGATGGAGTAGGGACAAGTGTTTATTAGCACCTAGAATACCCAAAGCACTCTACTGAGTTCATGCAAATATTTTCTTATTTGGTGATCAAAATAACCCTTTTGAGTTAGGTACTATTATTCCCTTATTTCACAGTCAGCATAACCGAGGCCAGCAGAAGTTAAATGACTTGCCCAGGGGCACACAGCATTTGTCTCACTTGATTTGAAATCATGTCTGCCTGGATCCAGATCCAGTGTCCTCTCAACTGTATCACCCAGTTTTCTATGATCAGACAATTTGTTTAAAACTTTAATAAGAGAGGGACAAAAAAATTGAATCTTAGCACCTTAGTGCCAAAAATTTCATACAAGGATGTAGAAATGATATATAAAGAATCTTTAAGAGGAATTGGATGAGAACAAATGCAAGATTTTATGTTCAGGGGGTAGCTAGGTAGCTCAGTGTATGGAGAGTCAGGCCTAAAGACAGGTGGTCTTGGGTTCAAATTTGACTTCAGATACTTCCTGACTGTGTGACCTAGGCAAGTCACTTAACCCCCACTGCTTAGCCCTTACCACTCTTCTGCCTTGGAACCAATACATAATATCTATGTCTGTCTGTCTATTTGTCTATCATTTTTAAATAAATAAAAAATAAAACACAAAGTTGTGGGAGCAATACAAGAAGATCAGGGGCTTTCATGCCCAGGGAGCCCCAGGACATAAAACTTCTGGCTAGATAGGAAGTCATGGACTTTCCATTCAACAAGGCTATGGAAATAAACCCAGAATACCCCTGAATGCAAGGACTCTGGAAAGCCATTAGCTTAGAAGCAGTAAGACATGCAGTCTTTCTCCTTAGCTTGAGCCCTGCCTATTCTTCTCTAAGTTACAAGATATCCTGCCAAAAAATCACCAGCGAAAGAATTTCACCAGAAGTCTGGTTGGAGAGTCACCCCCTACTAGGTGGTCCCCAGTGGGCTTGACACAAAGTAGATATCGAGTTTCCTTGATTCATATCCTTCAACGATGAAGTCAGAAACCATCTATTACTATCTACACTGTGTAATTTTTATGCTTCTTTCCCAGAAAAGTTTTATAAGGATTCCTCTCAATATATTACAAGCCATCTTCTTCTTAATATTATATGTTGAGGCTACCAGGGATGTATTCAGCCTTTCCAAATGACATCCCTTTCTCTTTCCAGATGGACAGTCCAACTCATTTTTTATCATATAATCACTCATATTGTTCTTTAGCATTATGTTAGTTAATGTTGCAACCTTCTTATACTTTATGTCCAAAGCCGAAGAGTGGTAATGACTAGGCAATTGGGGTAAAATGATTTGCCCTGGGTCACACAACTACAAAGTGTCTGAGGCCAGGTTTGAACACAAGATCTCTGATCTCCAGGCCATGCCATCTCCAGGGTCATTATCCACCTATCTGCCCTAATATGCTTATATTTTACCATGATCTATCTGCATGACACACATATTCAGTTCAATGGGGGCAGTGTTCTTCTGTATCTTATTTTCATATTGCAAAGCTGATAATGTATATGTATTGAAAACATGGATGATTACTTTTATTGTTTAATAAAATAGTTGTGCAATTTCCCCATTGTAATCCAATCCAAATTTATCTTCATTTCAACTCTGAGCCAAGTACACTAAAGTGTCCATCAGTAATGTCAAGTAGATCTATCTGTGTATCTATTATCAATGTATGTATCTATCTATCTATCAGTCTATCTACCCATCCAGCTATCTATCTATCTGTCTGTCTATCTATCTATCTATCTATCTATCTATCTATCTATCTATCTGTCTGTCTGTCTGTCTGTCTGTCTGTCTTTGTCTTTCTATCTATCTATCTATCTATCTATCTATCTATCTATCTATCTATCTCTCTGCCTGTCTGTCTTTCTACCTACCTATGTATCTATCTCCATGTTCACCTAGCTCTATATCTCTCAATATGTAGATAGATGAATACAAATATAGATATAGGAAAGGCCTCATTTTCCCCAGGGAATTTCTCCCTAAATGAAACCTGCACTGTATCTTCTCCATCCCAGAGATGAATAAACTGGGTAAGCATATATATTCCTATTTATACATTCTTTGATAATTTTTATGATGGAGTCATTGATATTGTTACATCTTCAAAGGAATACCAGCTGATAATGATGACAAATGCCTTACTGCATAAAAATCATGAGTGTTTTTTTTTACCCAATCAAATATTTGAATAAACCAATAATAGAATAAACAATTTGAGCTTATAGTTTAAAATAATATTTCAGTATGACAGTAAAAACATATATAAAATCCTACAGGAATAGCCCCGATGGCAGGAAGGTGATCCTGAGTTCTAGATAGGCATGCTAATTGTTTATATACTGGAAAACTATCAAGAATTAGACCAGTAACAAACTTTCTGTTTCATGAGGACAAAACATAGTCAATTGTTGAATCATACAATACTAATTGATGACTTTTTTGACAAGGCAACCTCTGAAAATTCTGAAATATTTTAAAGTTACTTGTGAGGTTTTCTTCCACTTCTATACTTACAGTAACAAAATTATCAGAAAGTAGTAAGAAGCACATTTTTTAGACCACTGGGTTAATTTTGACTTAATATTATAACTGTGAGAGATCCTTGTCCAGTGAATGAATGGAAAAATTCCACAGTAGTGCTGAATCATAGGAATCTTGACATTTCTTGTTAACAATAAATCTAAAAGAAAGAAGAAAGTTGCAGTCAAATGGACAGACGTCTCTCAGGTACTCCTAAGAGAGGTAAAGAAAGGACTTGGTGGAATAAGTTTTAAGTATGCCTAGAAGCAATGAGAAATATTATTTCATGTGACATTTCTTATTTTGTATTACAGTACTAATAAAAAGTATTTGCAAAATTACCACCATGAAATAGTTCTAGCTTATGTTTAACATTGATTGCTGAGAATGAAGTGGTACAGAAAGTTTTACCAAAAACGTTATTAAGTTATTCCAAGTCAAATGAAAATCAGATTGCAAAGCTAGGAAATGAGAGTTGAGAGAAATATATGGGAAAGTATTGTACAAGAGAAAGAGCAACAGAGATAAAAAAATGGAAAAACTCTGCTAATGTTTCCATAGCAACCTATTTTCATAATTGATGACACCACATTTGGAATTGAACATGTCAATCCCCTATAAGGTATACAAGGAATAGGGGAAAACTCTTGAGAAATGAATCCAAGAAGACAACAGAACTAGACCAAGCACATACAAAAGAAATGTGCAAGCCATATCACAATTTTGAAAGCATTATAGGAGTGATTTTTAGGATATATAAAAGAGAGGAGGATGATTGGGGCAATCACAGATGGTGTTAGTTCTGAAGAATAAAAATTGAAAACATATCAACAATCATCTACCCAGATGCCAATTCCTCATCTATACAAAACCTTTGAGCGAATGATTAACTTATTGGGGGGATTTCTGAAAAAAAAAGTAAGAGAATACTTGGGCTTTTTACAAATCATCTTCTGAAGTTCATCACATCTCATAAAGTCACAGGCAACTGACTGAATGTTGTGGTGAGTAGATTTCAATGTATTTTGGGTTTATTCTTGGAATTTACATTTTTTTAGAGAGTAGTATTTGTAAAATTTATGAGAGAACATGGATTAATGTTTGAATTAAAAAGGATCAGGAATCTTAGATATGTTTAAATCAGTACAATCATAGGAATTCCTACATTCATACCATCACAGATCTATTGAATTATTGAATTACAAATTTATCCTACTGTTCTAAATATCAAGGAATTCTTGGATCTTAACCTGCCTTCATTGGTAATAATTATCTCTTTCAGCATCTTAGAACTGAAAAATTTGACAAGTATTATTCTTAATTATTCTTTTGCTTTATCAAAATGTTGAAATCAATTACAAAATCTCTTGGGAATTAACTAGAGACTCAAATAAAGTTAATAGCAATGCATTGATGATTACATTTTTAGGCTGGTCATACAACTGGTTCTGTATTGAGTTAACTATAGTATATACATGTAATTGTCTTATACACAAGGGTAACAATGACAGATTTTGTTACTTTCTTACAGGAATTCTGCAATAACATATCCATGATATATCACTGCTTTCTGTCTAGTTACTAAAAAAAAAAGATTAGCCATATTTTAAATTAAACTCTTAGTTCTTAGTAAATAGTATTTTCTTTCCAAAGGCTAACAAAGTACTTTTTAAATGATACAGTCTACAGTATAGCAAGGACAAGAAACAGCTGCTAGAAAATTGTTCCAATAAAGGTCAGTTGAAACCATTTCTCTTTGAAACAGACTTTTTGGAGTGCTCTTAAATGACTAGTGTATGTTTTAAAAAGACCATTTTACATGGAAAACCAGGTATAATGAACTAAACCTGCCTCCCCTAAAACTTTACCTCTAACCTTTGACTACTCCTGATTTCACCTGACCAAACATTCTATTTTATAGAAACCAATGGTCATGCATGATATCTGCCCAAACTTCTGGATTTCTGGGTATTGGCTATTGACTATATGACTTTTCTTCCCAACTTGGGAACTGGTTCATTAGTCTAGCTCCCACCAACAATTTTAAGTGGAGTGTGGATAACTATGAGGGATAATTTAGAAGATATTCCTGATTCACCTTTGCGTGTATGATTTTTGGAATAGATAAAGTTCAAGCTTGAAGAGCCCCATCCAGCTCTAAATTCCATGATTTTTTAAAATATAATCTTGAAGAATTTGGATATTACAGTCTCATATTTATATGAGCTCTATCTCATAGACGGCTTCATTTTCTCAGTTTACTTGGCTCATAATTAAAGCCAAAGTGTTTCTTCCCAGAACCTCCCTGCTGTCACTTTCTTTTAATTCATAGACCCTTGAATTATTCTGTGTTATGATTTTTCTTTCTTCTTTTGGATAAACTAATGCTTAAGCTTTCTTTTTGGATTGAGAAAGAGAAAAATCACATGTTCCATGAGTCCTAAGAACATTTCTATTGGCGTCTGACCAAAGCTAAATTTTCTTTAGAGCTATTTACCACATCAAATTGGCTGGTGTTCCTCTAGTTTATCTTCAGAAACTCTTTTCCCTTTTTCTTTATATTTTTTTCATAGATTTGCTCAAGACTTTCCCTAATCCTTATATTTTACAACTCAAGTTCTGGATTATCCTTCGTCTCAATTTTTTTTTACCTTGCTTTAGGTTATTTTAGCAGAATCTGTCCCCTGCTTTTCCCATATTTACTATTTGCATTTCCCCCCATAGTAACAAGTTCCCTTCTAGGGTTCACAGCTCCATTACTGGGACATCTTCCACCCATATGGCTCAATAATAAGTATCCTCTTCTCCCTGAAATCTTGTCTTCTATTTCCTTTCTAACATAACCATTCTATGTCATAAAAATTTGGTCCTATAGACTCTCCATTAACTTATTTTAAATGTTTAGAAATACATACATATATATATATATATATATATATATATATATATATAATCCTGCATGAATATTCTGGTTCTCAATCTAATGTAGTACTACAAATAACAAGTATTGGTGAGGTAGGGTCAAGATGGTGGCATAGAGGCATCAAAAGTTCAGACTTCTGAAAACCCTTCCTTACTGATTACAAACTAAATGCTCCTAAGGGACTGAAAATCAAACCTAACAACAGAACAGAGTCAAGGAACCCTTCTGCTGGACTCAACTTAAGAGGCATGCCCCCTAAAATCCTGAATTTGATAACACTTGGGTTTAAGGAGAAGGAAGAAGGAAGGTCCCAGGACAGTGGCTGGAACATCTAGGCAGCATGAGTGCTGGTCGGGACGAAGTACCTTTCAGACAAATCTATGCCACACTCAGAGTAAAACATAGGCAGTGGGGAAACAGTTGGAGAAAAAGGGCAGAGAGAGCAGCCCAGTTGCAGCAGCAAAGACACTCCATATTGACGACCCCCCCCCCCCATGCTTGCCAAAGTTTTACTGCTGACTCTGCAAGTTCAACTCAGGCTGGGATTAATATCATCAAAGCCTTCAGAGGGCAGGGAAGCTCAAGCTCCAACACCCTTCCCCCACAGACTGCTCTGATAGCCTTCCTAAGCTCCAAGGCTGAAGGTTGATAGAAAACCACAAAACCACAGATACCACACAGAATGAGAGAAGAAAGGGTGCAGGCATCTACAGGGGGGAAAGAAGGGGCAAATATAAGCAAACAAAAGAAAAAGAAAAAAGAAATTACAATTGACAGCCTCTACCAAGACAATGAACAAAGAGCAAATGCAACAGAGAAGGATGAAGGAACACCAAGCAAAAACACAGAAACTCCAGAAAATTGGACACAATCTTTGGAAGAACTCAAAATACAATTCAAAACACAATTAAGAGAGACTGAAGAAAACTGGGAAAGGAAATTAAAAAGCAAGATAAGTCATCTGGAAACAGAAAATAATATCTTGAAAGCCAAAATTAACCAGCTTGAAAATGAGGCAAAGGAGATGAAAGGTGAGGAAAAGAAAATTAAGATGAGGCAGAGAAGATGAAAGATGATCTCCAAAGAAAATCAGACCAGAAGGAGAAGGATGACCAAAAAGCCAAGGATGAAATCCAGTCTTTAAAAAACAGAAAACAACAATTAGAAGCAAGCTACTTAACAAGGCAGCAGGAAACTATAAAACAAAATCAAAAGAATGAAAAATCTGAGGAAAATATGAAACACATTATTCACAAAACAGAAGATTGATAAAGTTATTCCAGGAGAGACAACTTAAGAATCATTGGTCTCCCAGAAGACCATGACAAAATAAAAAGCCTGGGCATCATACTGCAGGAAATTATCCAAGAAAACTGCCCCAATATACTAGAATAAGAGGGAAAAGTGGAGATAGAAAGAATCAACAGATCACCTTCTGTACTTAATCACCAACTGACAACACCCAGGAATGTTATAGGAAAATTCAAGAACTATAACATACAGGAAAAAAATATTAAAAGCTGCTAGGAAGAATTCATTCAGATACCAAGGAACCACAGTGAGGATAAGACAGGATCTGGCTGCATCTACCTTGAAGGACCAAAAGGCATGGAATATGATATTCTGGGAAGCAAGGGAAGTAGGTCTCCAACCAAAAATCAAGTATCCATCAAAACTGACTGTATTCTTACAGGGGAAAGTATGTTCATTTAACAAAATAGAAGAATTCCAAACACTTGTAAAGGAAAGACCAGACCTGAACAGAAAATTTGATGCCCAAGGACTGAACTCAAGAGAGTCATCAAACTATGATTAAGAAAGGGGGAAAAAAAGAAGAACAAAACCAAAAAATACCCTTTTTTTAAGAGATCAAATAAGTTAAAATGATATGTATCCATATAAGAAAAGAGCACATTTGTAAGTCTTAAAATTTCTTATTATCACCTGGGTAGCTAGAAGAATTATCCCTAGAGAGAATAGTGACAAACTATATAGAATGAAATGCCATGACATAAATATGTATATAGATATATGTATACATAAATATATATATATATACACATAAACATATACACAACAAGAGCTAAAAAAGGCATTAATAATGGCAGAAATTTATATATTACAAAGAAGTACATGGCAGGAGGCAGGGAGAACATCAATGCATTGGAAAGGTAAAGAGGTTGGAGATAGGAATTATTCAATTCCTACATGCATTGAAATTGACTCAAAGAGGGAAGAGCAATCAAATACATTGGGGCAGAGAATTGATATGCACCCTATAGGAAAGTAGAAGGGTAACAAATGGACTGGTGTGGAGGGAATCAATACAAGTGAGGGAGAGGGGGGAGGGGTAGTTTAAAATGACTGTAAAGAAAATAAGAGGGGAATAAGCAGGGAGGGGGGTAAAAAGGGAAGTAAAATAAGGGTGGGAATTAAGGGGACTGATTAAAAACAAAACACTGGTATAGAAGAAAAAAGAAAAGAAGAAAAGACAGGACTAAGAGTGGAAATCAAAATGCTGGAAAATACACAGCTGGTAAACATAACACTGAATGTGAATACAATGAACTCACCCATAAAACACAAGTGAATAGTAGAGTGGATTAGAAACTAAAACTCTACCATATGCTGTCTACAAGAAATACACATGAGGAAGGTAGACATGCATAGGGTAAAAGTAAGAGGATGGAGCCAAATCTATTGGGCATCAATTGATAAAAAGTAGGCAGGAGTCACAATCATGATATCTGACAAAGCCAAAGTAAAAATAGATCTAGACAAAAGGGATAGTGAAGGTCATTACATCCTGATAAAAGGCAGTATAGACAATGAGTAAATATGACTACTCAACAAATATGTTCCAAATGGCATAGCATCCAAATTTCTAAAGAAAAAACTAGTGGAACTCAAGGATGAAATAGATAGAAAAACTATACTACTGGGTGACCTAAAACTTCCTCTATCATAACTAGATAAATTAAGCCAAAAAATAAATGAGAAAAAGGTAAGAGAACTGAATGAAATCTTAGAAAAATTAGAGGTAGTAGATATGTGGAGAAAAATAAATAGGGACAAAAAGGAATACACCTTATTTTTATAGTACATGGTACATTAACAAAGATTGACCATATACAAGGGTATCAAATTATTGAAAACAAGTTTAAAAGAGCAGAAATAATAAATTCAACCTTCTCAGAATACAATGCAATGAAAATAATAATTAGTAAGGGTACATGGAGAGGCAAATCAAAAATTAATTGGAAATTAAAAAATACGAGTCTCCAAAATCGGTAAGATAAAGAATAAATCATGGAAACATTTCATAATTTCATTGAAAAAAATTACAATGATGAGAAATCCTTTCTAAATCTATGGGATGTAGCCAAAATAGTACTCAGGAGAAAATGTATATCCTTCAGTTCATATATCAACAAATTAGGGAGGGCAGAGTTCAATGAAATGGGCATGCAAACTAAAAAACTGGAAAGTGAACAAATTAAAAATCCTCAGATTGACTAAATTAGAGATCCTAAAAATCAAAGGAGAAATTAAGAAAATTGAAAGTCAAAGAACTATAGCTTTAATAACTAAGACTAGAATCTGGTACATTGAAAAAACAAATAAAATAGACAAAGTGCTGGTCAATCTAATTAAAAAAAGAAAAGAAGAAAACAAAATTGACAGAATCCAAGATGAAAAGTGAGACCTCACCTCTAATTAAGAGGAAATTAATGCAATCATTAACAATTATTATTCCCAATTACATGGCAATAAATATGGCATGTAGGTGATATGGATGAATATTTACAAAAATATAATTTGCCTAGACTAACAAAGGAAGAAATAGACTCTCTAAACAATCCCATATCACAAAAAGAAATTGAACAAGCCATCAATGAACTACCTAAGAAAAAATCCCAATGTCCAAATGGATTCACAAATGAATTCTATCAAATATTCAAAGAACAAACAATTCCAATATCATACAAACTATTTGACAGAATAAGCAAAGAAGTAGTTCTACCAAATTCCTTTTATGACACAAATATGGTACTGATTCCAAAGCCAGGCAGATCAAAAACAGAAAAAGAAAACTACAGAACAATCTCCTTAATGAATATAGATGAAAAAATCTTAATTAGAATACAAGCAAAAAGAGTCCAGCAAGTGATCATGAGGGTTATTCACTATGACAAGGTAGGATTTATACCAGGAATGCAAGGATGGTTCAATTTTAGGAAAACTATCCACATAATTGAGCATACTAAGGAAACTGACAACAATCATATGAGATGCAGAAAAAGCCTTTGACAAAATACAATACTCATTCCTATTGAAAACACTAGAAAGTATATGAAAAGAAGGGTCTTTCCTAAAAATAATAAACACTATATATCTAAAACCATCAGCAAACATCATCTGCAATGGGCATAAACTTGAAGCCTTCCCAATAAGATCTGGAGTGAAATAAGGATGCCCATTATTACTTCTATTATTCAAAATTGTACTAGAACACTACTATTAGGAATTAGAGAAGAAAAAGAAATTGAAGGTATTAAAATAAGCAATGAAGAGATCAAGATATCACTCTTTGCAGATAATATGATGGTCTACTTAATGAATCCTAGAGAATCAACTAAAAAACTACTTGAAATAATCAACAACTTTAGTAAAGTTACAGGATAAAAAATAAACCTGCATAAGTCATCAGCATGTCTATATATCTCCAACACATCTCAGGAGCAAGAATTAGAAAGAGAAATTACATTTAAAATCACCCTAGACAATATAAAATACTTAGGAATCTATCTGCTGAGACAAACACAGGAACTATATGAACACAACTACAAAATGCTCTCCACACAATGAAAACTAGATCTAAATAATTGGAAAAACATCAATTGCTCATGGGTAGGATGAGCTAACATAATAAAAATGACAATCCTAGCCAAATTAATTTACTTATTTAGTGTCATACCCATTGAACTACCAAAAAAACATTTTTACTGAATTAGAAAAAACCATAACAAAGTTCATTTGGAAGAATAAAAGATCACGGATATCCAGGGAAATCATGAAAAAAAAAAAACTGGTGAAGGAAGGAGGCCTTGCATCCCAGATCTCAAACTATACTATAAAGCAGTGGTCATCAAAACAATTTGGTACTGGCTAAGAGACAGAAAGGAGGATCAGTGGAATAGATTTGGGGAAAGTGACCTCCGCATGACAGTCTATGATAAGCCCAAAGATCCAAGCTTTTGGTATTAAAATTTACTATTTGATAAAAACTGCTGGGAAAATTGGAAGACTGTATGAGAGAGACTAGGTTTGGATCAACATCTCACACCCTACACCAAGATAAACTCAGAATGGGTGAATGATTTAAATATAAAGAAGGAAACTATACGCAAATTAGGTGAACACAGAATAGCACACATTTCTGATCTTTGGGAAAGGAAAGATGTTAAAACAAATCAAGAGCTAGAAAAAAACACAAAATGTAAAATAAATAATTTTGATTACATCAAATTAAAAAGTTTTTTGTAGAAATAAAACCAATGCAACCAAAATTACAAGGGAAGCAACAAATTGGGAAACAATCTTCATTACAAAAAGTCTGACAAAGGTCTAATTACTCAAATTTGTAAAGAGCTAAATCAATTGTACAAAAAATCAAGTGGGCAATGACATGAATAGGCAATTTTCAGTTAAAGAAATCAAAACTATTAAGAAGCACGTGGAAAAGTGTTCTAAATATCTTATAATCATATATATGAAAATCAAAACAACTCTGAGGTATCACCTCATACCTAGCAGATTGGCTAAAATGACAGCAATGGAAAGTAATGATTGCTAGAGGGGATGTGGAGAAGTCGGGACATTAAAGCATTAGTGGTGTAGTTGTGAATTGATCCAATTCTTCCTGGAGGGAAATTTGGACCTATGCCAAAAGGGTGCTCAAAGACTGTCTGCCCTTTAATCCAGCCATAGCACAGCTGGGTTTGTACCCCAAAGAGATAATAAGGAAAAAGACTTGTACAAGAATATTCATAGCCACACCCTTTGTGGTACCAAAAATTGGAAAATGAGGGGCTGCCCTTCAATTAGGGAATGGCTGAACAAATTGTGGTATATGCTGGTGATGGAAAACTATTGTGCTCAAATGAATAATAAAGTGGAGGAATTCCATGTGAACTGGAATGACCTCCAGGAAGTGTGCAGAGTGAAGTTAGCAGAACCAGGAGAACATTGTACACAGAGACTGATACACTGTGGTACAATTGAATGTAATGGACTTCTCCATTAGTGACAATACAGTGATCCTGAGCAACTTGGAGGGATCTAAGAGAAAGAACACTATCCAAAATCATAGGAAAAATTGTGGGAGTAGAAACACAGAATAAAAACAGCTGCACCCTTACATGTGTCGAACGGATATGATTGGGATGTAGACTCTAAATGATCACCCCAGTGCAAACATAAATAACATGAAAATAGGTTTTGATCAAGGACACATGTAATACCCAGAGGAATTGTGCATCAGCTACAGGTAGGGTAGGGGAATGGAAAAGTAGGGAGAGGGAAGGGAGGGAAAGAATATGATTCTTGTAACCAAGGAATGATGAAGAAACCAAAGAAATAATAAAAATAAAAACAAATAACAATTATTGGTGCAAAACAAAAACATTTTGTTATAGCATCTATGACCATTGTAAAAATAAAAATGGTAATGACGAGCTACATAAAATTAGGTCATAAAACTATACCAGAACTATTCAAAACTGTTTGGATACTTTTGATAGACGTAACCAAAAGTATCCTCAGTAATGAAGTGAAGCTCAAATGAGAACTTTCCATCAGGATCAGGTGCAAGGATGCTAAAGAGACTTATTTAAAAGATTCTAAATCCACCCAAATAAACTCCCTGGTTCCACAAGGAACCACTTCTCCTGTGTTTCACAGGCTACACTACTCCTCCTTATCTGACTAATGAAAATTTATACTACCTAAATAAAAACTACCATTATTATGCTTATAATTCTTAACTTCACCTTCAAATTATAAAATAGCAAAGGCTAACTGGTTGAGTCTCAACAAGAATCAAGTTAGGACTCTGAGACCAGGTTTTTCTTTGATCTTCTCAGAGTTAAACAATCTTTAAAAAAACACAATAGATATTCAATAGTGTTTCCCAAGTTGGGATAGGAAAATACTGAGCTGCTTCAGATCTTTCCCCCAGATGGAGACAGAGAGAGGCAGAGATGTTACCTCCTCCAGCCCTAAGAGAATGTCTCTGAGTGTGTCTCTACCAACTGCCAGAGACCAACTCCCAACTGCCAGAGAGAGAGTAGTTGACACAGAAAAATGGTTATAACTGTCATCAAATGAAATTAATGTGCTCTCTCAGCTCTGCTGCAAACTCCAATTCTTCTCTCAAGCAGCCACTTTACTTCTTATCTCTAAATTAATAAAACAAATACTTATTTTCTAATATCATCCTTACAACATGAAGGAGGAAATGGCACTGCTTTGAAAAATAATCAGTTTAGTCTAATCAAATACTGTATGAGGTTAGATTTATCTAAAGTCTAGAAAGTCTTTTAAGGACTTTATTTGAGCTGCTGAGAGTTGTCATGTGCAAGGGTATCATCTTTTCTGATATTCTCCAAAGTTTATGCTCTTTTCCGATTCATTAGAAATAAATATTATAAGTCACTAGTTTTAAAATATCTTTAAATTGTGTTTCATCTCAGTGGAATTGTGCATCAGCCAAGGGAAGGGAATAGATAGAGGGGAGAGAAAGAATATGAATCTTGTAACCATAGAAAAATATTCTAAATTAATGAAATAAAATTTTTTTCAAAAGAAAAAATAAAATGTGTTTTATTTCATTTCTACACAGCATTTAAAAATTGACCTGGCCTTTTTTAATAGATGCATGTTATCTTCACTTTAATTAAAATTCATGGGAAATTATATATCTCTGTCTCTTTTGTTCATTTTATTTTTCTCACTTTTTATTTTCTCAGTTATGTAAAAAAACAATTTTTGACAATTGTTTTTGGACATTTTAGAATTTTGATTTTTTCCTTTCCTACTACTACCCTCCATCCCTGAGGCTGTGAATATCAGTATCCCTTTTAAATGAAGAATCTTTTGGTTCTGAGAGAACGTTTGACTTATTTTTAAGAGATTTTTTTTTCTTCCTGGGCCATTTTATTCATCTGAGGAGAATCATAATTTCATTTCTAAAATTATTTTATTTTATTTTTATTCATTTGAATACCTTTATTTAGTCAATTTAGACCATTATTCCTTGGTTACAATGATCACATTATTTCCCTCATTCCCCTCCACCCACTCTTCTCTCAGCCAACACACAATTTCATTGGGTATTACATGTGTCCTTGATTAGAATCCATTTCCATGTATTTGGTATTTGCACTAGGACATACATTCAGAGTCTACATCCCCAACAATATGCCTTCAACCCATGTATTCAAGCTGTTGTTTTTCTTCGGTGTTTTTACTCCCACAGTGTTTCCTCTGAATGTGGATAGTGATTTTTCTCCTAGATCCCTGAAGATTGTTTAGGGACATTGCATTGCCACTAATGGAGAAGTCCATTACTTTCGATTGTACCACAGTGTATCAGTCTCTGTGTACAATATTTTCCTGGTTCTGCTCCTCTTACTCTGCATCAATTCCTGGAGGTTGTTCCAGACTCCATGGAATTCCTCCAGTTTATTATTTCTTTGAGCACAATAGTATTCCATCACCAACATATACCACAATTCATTCAGCCATTCCCCAATTGAAAGGAATCCTCTCATTTTCCAAGTTTTGGCCACCACAAAGAGCGCAGCTATGAATATTCTTGTACAAGTCTTTTCCCTTATTATCTCTTTGGGGTACAAACCCAGCAGTGCTATGACTGTATCACAGGGTAGACAGTCTTTTATTGCCCTTTGGGCATAGTTCCAAATTGCCCTCCAGAATGGCTGGATCAGTTCACAACTCCACCAGCAATGAATTAATGTCCCAACTTTGCCATATCCCCTTCAACATTCATTACTTTCCTTTGCTGTCATGTTAGCCAATCTGCTAGATGTGAAGTGATACCTCAGAGTTGTTTTGATTTGCATCTCTGATTGTAAGAGATTTAGAGCACTTTTTCATGTGCTTATTAATAGTTTTGATTTCTTTAACTTTTAAGAGATATTTTAAAAAACAATGGAAGTCTTTAAAAATTCCCATAGAGTGACTTTTCATATATAGATTAGTAGTCCAAAATTATTTTACACAAAGTATAGAATATAGATGAGATGTAAGTGGATGAAAAGAGTCTTACTAATTTATGAAGTATGAAAGACAAATAATGTGGACATCTAAACAGTTTGCAAACTAGGTAAGACTCTGGCTTAATGATTTAACTGTAAAACATAGAAAATGAATCCCACTTAGTTACCTAAATAATCTTAGGAGCTTGAAGCATCTTTACCCCAATTGTTTTTCATGTCAATTGGAAGCATTAAATTAGACCATGTAGGTACAAATATAAAATGTGCAAATTCCTTGTATTATCAAAATATTATTTCATTTAAAATAGAATTCTATTAAGTATAAATTTCCTCTAGTTTAGCTAAAACAATTTAATTAGAAATCTCAAGTCTAAAGAAAAGTTTTTCAGATTTATAAATAAAAGTATGAATCTGATATCTAAAGAATTAGTTTTCTATAATCTTCATTAGCTAATCTATACATTTCAGTAAATGCTTTCCCTTACTTATTTATTCAATGCTATATTTTATATCAATCTGCTGCCTTTCACTCACTTTCTATTCTTCAATGAATCAGTTAAATTCCAAAAACTAGCCATCTCCACAACATACAGTCTGATAAACAGAGGTCTTTTCTTGCTCTAGAGAATTGGAAGAAAACTTAAAAGAAGCCATTTCTAATCTACTGCATATTTTTCTTTTTTTTTTCTTTTTACTTTTGGATTTAGTACTTCAAATAGAAACATAAAACAACTTTGCTTCCATATCATATGTATGTTTAATCAAATATTGCCTATAATGTACAGGTTAACGTTTACATACTTGTATTGGAGTTTTGACTCAGTCTGTATGAAAATCATATTCTCTCTTAAAATTGTAACTATCCTGTGTTTCTGCTCATTGAAAAACAAAGAAAAGTAGGGGCTTAAGTAGGGAGCAGTAAATTTCTGATATACAATTGGTTATCTGACATATTAATTCTTGAATTGTTGATCTTTTAACTTATCAATTTATTTGTTTTTGAGTAAAATATCTGTTACTGGAGGTGTGTTGCATTTATCAATTTATGGATCTTCCTTCTAGTCTCTTTTACATGCTTTTTAGATTATTTCTATGCAAGAGATTTGTATAAGCTTAACGTAAAATTTGCACATCTTTTTACTTTATACCACATGATCAGTTTAGTGGCAAAAACAGAATCACTTCAGGCATACCAACTAAACATGCTCAAACAAATGAGCATAATAGTGCATCTTAGCATAATCTGTCTTTGGAATTTTCAAACATTTTGCATTGTAAAAGCAAAGAATGCCCATTCTGTGTCTTTACTTTTCCTAAATCAGAGATCTCTAATAGAAATATGTTTAAGACCCAACTTCAGATTTTTCACCACAACCAAGGTAAATATCCTAGGATCTTTAAAGCATTCTTCACAGTTAATTTTAGAAGATTCTAGTGAAAAATTATCACAAAGATTGTTTAAAAAGGTGTTATTTAACATATTGTTGTTTAGTCATTTTCAATCATGCCTGAAAGTTTGTGATCACATTTGTAATTTTGGCAGTGACACCCAAGTGGTTTTCCATTTCCTTCTCCATCTCATTTTATTGACAAAGAACCTGAGACAAACAGGGTTAAGTTACTTGCCTAGGGTCATGCTACTGTGTGTCTGAGGCTAGATTTGAATGCAGTAAGATAGTCTTCCTGACTCCAGGCCTGGCACTCTATCTATTTGCTGCCTAGTAGCCCCTAATATTATCATAATATTATTTAAATATGATATGAATTAGAGCAATATTAAAAAAAATAAATCCTTAGGTATAATTGTTTATCTTACTCATCTTTAATTGTTGCCAACCACTAGCCTTAATTTTATTTCAGAGTTGATTAGAATGCATTTCTCCAATTTACACTAAAATTTTCATAATATTTGACCTTTCTGTGACTCATCCATTCCCTCCCCCCAAAATTTTTTTGACAGCTCCATCAAATTTCTAAGGACATATCTTTTCTTTTTTCTGAAAATTTTGCAAAAACACTGATAAAATATTTTCTTTAGAATATCACAAAATAGTTTTTAGAAGTATATTTTTACCTTTTACAATATTACATTTTCATTTTACAAGCAAGCAACCATAATTAGATTCAGTGACTTGGCCCAGGGTCATACATAAGGAAACCTAGCTAATGTCAGAATTAGGATTTGAAAGTTGATTTCCTGATTCTAGGTCCAGTGTATTTTCCTACTGTACCATACTGTTTATAGGACTTCAAATTATCATAATCAAGAATGAGAGGAAAGGGATATTTATTAAGATTCATTTCTGATGTCCAGAATTGATTTCCCAACACTCTCACAATTTTTTTCTTAATACTTGGGTTTCCTACATGTGTTTTCTTTTACTGACAGAAGCAAAATAAAGACTATTGACACATGTACTCAATGATTCTGCCTTAATTATCTTTCCTTTCAATCAATGAGTCATGATTTCCCGCTACATTCCTTCTCAACATACTTTTTGAAGACATAGCTTATTTCCCCCAACATTTTAAAATAATGTTCGTCTTCTCAATACTAGATGCTGCAGCACTCTTTGAGGAGGTCTGTGGTTTTTTAAATCACAGTTTACATCACTCATTAATTTAAAGAGTTTTTAATAATATTTAATTTCATAAGAATCTTTCATAAAAAGATTATCTTCTTGTACTTGTAAATCTGTAATTTAAATATGCTTTCTATATTACGTCATCTTGAAGCTAAATATTCTCTGTAAGTAACTTATCTAGAAGCATATAATGAAACAATAGAACTTCATTCCAAGGGGGGAAAAAGTACAGTGTCCAAGAACTCTTTAAAGAACTTCTCTACTCCATAAAAGTGAGGCATTATGTTTCTTTTGTAGACTTATAACAATTACATCATTTAAATAATTTAGAAAATGAAACAGAATTCTTTTCCTGAGAAGCATTAAAATTATATATTGAGTGACTAGAGAAAAAGCCAGTTTCCTCATTAAAGAACAATTTCCAGCTTCATTGATAATACCAAAAAAATCAATAAATTTTTACTTAGTCAAAACGTTGTCTAAAATAATTTTAAAATGTGACCTTATTTTCTAGTTTGATCAGCTTTAACTCATGTGCAATGTCCATGAAAGGTTATTGTCTTTCAGTCCTTTTAACAAAGACTATTTCATATACTAGGCTAAATTCTATCAAATCAGTAGGATTTTGCATCCAGACTTCAATCCCCCATTTAATATTTCCATCATATAAATGAAACATACAAAATCTTTTCATTATTTCTCTTAAAGCTCTCAGTAAAATTTAAGATGACAATCTTGACCCTCTTGTTCTTTCAATCTATGTAACATGAAGTATGTACTTGAAAAGGCAAAAGCATTTGAACAGTATTATAAAAGCTTACAAATGTATATCCTTTCCTGTACTAAATCAGAGAGCAGACCTGCATTTCTTTGTTCTTCTATTACAATGAATGGATTTTTGTTTGAGTGACTTGATAGCCATTTTGTTTCCTTTATGACTGAAATTACTTGGCAGTCATCATGCTGCTAAACCCTATCTGACTACAAACACATAAATAAGTTACTGAGAATCAAAAATCAAGAAATCTTTAAAAGAGTGCCTGATGGGGGAATCAGATTTTGCATTAATTGATGCATTTCTCCTTTGTTTCTCTTTGATTTTTCAAAGAGTCTAAGTTTAAAGTGATCACAGAGGGATAATATTTCACAGTCATAGAGGGAGAAGTTATACATTGAAGACTAAAATTTTGGAAGAGTGGAGATATTTATTCTTGTGCCAGTGGCTATATACTATTGGCACATATTCCCCACCTTTGGCCAGAGATTCTCTGTTATAGTAGACAAATCCACATTCCATCACCAGAAGGAGGTCAGGGATAGACATGGTGGTTTTGCTAGTAGCATTGGGACTGGTAATATAATGCCTAGGAAGAGATTCAAGGCACACAACAGAGAGGGTAGATGAAGGAATGCATTGGGGTAGAAGAAGCCAGATTATGTTGACAGAACCAAAACTAGCTCTGACACATGGCATTACCTCAAAAGTGAATGGCATCCCCATTGTCTATTCTAATTAGATCCAGATGGCCATAGTCTCAGTCTAAGCATAAGTAATTTATGACAATTCCCAAATCCTCATTTTTTAAACCTAAAACACTGCAAAATTGTGGACATTTTGGTTGCACTAATTCAGACCTAAAGGCAGTGATATGCTGGAGCTAGATCATAAATCCTCACTATAGACAATTGTTAAATTTTCATTGGGAACATTAACACTTGAGAAATTAGAAAATGTTATAAAACATAATGTTTTATTATTTTGTTGAATATCTAAACTAAAGAAAGGAATAGAGATAATATTAATGCACATCAAACTTAAAAATCCATCAAATGTATTTTTAAAAGAGAGAACCTATTGTTAAACATTTTCTAGCCAAAGGAGATGAACAGTTTTCAGAAGAAATCAAAACTATAACTAGTAACATCACAAAAATGCTCTAAATCATGACTGTTTAGAGAAATGTGAATTAAAACATAAACTTCCAAGATACCACTTCACACCTATCAGACCAGGTAATGTGGAAGAAAAGGAAAATGATATATGCTACAGGGAATGTGGATAACTGTGGACACTATTACATTGTTAATGGAATTGTATAGTGGTTCAACCATTCTTGAGAACAATTTGGAACTGTGTCCAAAACACCAAAAAACTGGACATGTCCTTTCACCTAGTATTACAACTACTAGGTCTATATGCCAAAAAGATAAAGGGAAAATGATGTATTTGTAAAAGTAAAAATCTATCTACATATATATATAATTATATTTTGAATATATATAACATATATATATATCAGTTCTGTTTGTGTTGTCAAAGAATTACAAATTGATGTAATGTCAATCAACTGGGAAATCATTTGACAATTTATAGCATATGATTGGAATGGAATGCTATTGTGATGTTAGAAACTATGAGCAGGATGGTTTCATAAAAATGCAAATATTATATAAACTGATGTAAAAGGAAGTGAGCAGAAACAGGAGAATACAGTACACACTAACACCAATATTATAATGATGATCAAATGTGAAAGATTTAGATACTCTGATCAAGGCAACCAATCATAAAAATACCAAAGGACCCTTGATGAATAATGCTATCCACCTCCAAGGGAAACTGATAAGAGTCTGAGTTCCACTTAAACATATTGTTTTCAGTTTATTTTTCTTGCAGTTTGTTTAAGGAGTGTGCATGTGGGCTTTTTTTGCAACATGACAAATATGTAAATATGTTTTACATAACTTCACAAATATAATTGATATAATATGCCCTTTCTGGCATGAATGTCATATGTTTGCCATCATGGCTCTATTTCATGATGGCTTACATTATGAAGTTAGAACCACAAAGATCTGAGTTTCCTGTTGTAAACAATAGATAGGTGACCAGGAGAAAGTCACTTAAACTCTGTGCACATTAGTTTATTAATATATAATATAAGGATATAAATAATTTCATTACCATTGTTGCATTGTTTTTTTATATTTTATTTGATCATTTTCATGCATTATTCATTAAAGACATAGATCATTTTCTTTTCCTCCACCCCACCCCCCATAGGCATTGTTTTAAACAAAGTGCTTTTTGAGTTTTAAATTTCCTGTAGTATTTTTTCTCTCCAAAACTAGAGAATAACTCCAAATTCCATTTGGAGCTTAGAAATTTATCCCATCATAATTCATTCCTGTTTTACTTTAGCACAGATATAGATAGCTCCATGAGATTTATACTGTTACTGCCTTGAGGTAAGTCTTTTTTTTATAATAATGATTTTTTATTACAAGCTTGAATTAATATGTGTGGGTATATACATACACATATAAATATATGCATATGTACATACATTCACAAATATATATATATATATATATATATATATATATATATATATATATATATATAAAACTCTCTATCTACAGACAGAAAATGAGTTTATTTTTGATTTGTGCACTCCCCTCTGAACTTCGGACCAAAGTGTAACCAAGAGTAAAATAATTTGTTCCTCCTCCTCATTACTTCTACCTCAAAATAGAAAACTTCATTTTATAAGAGAAACACATGAGTTTTCTGTTCAATGCCTGGACCAGGTGTCCCTAAGATAAGTGCATAATCTAGATTTTCAGTTCCTGGTCACCTTCTCTCTTTCTATTAATTTTTCTGAGAATAGGAAAGAGATTAAAATAGCCAAAATGGACTTTCCATTCAAGTTTTAGGATACTTAAGTTAAAAAATCTAGTCATTGATTTCTTAGATGGAGATTTCCTTAACAATTTAAAACTTTTAAAGGGGAATAGAACTATACCCAAAACAAATTCCATGCAATGGGTGGACAAGAGATTTGTACCTGAACAAATGTTATATTGTCTTAGAAAAGTAAAAGTATGAAATGAATGAGGAGAAGGCCTTCAGCAACCCCAAATTATTTTTATGTTAAAGATAAAGATGATGGAGCATTTTAGTGTTTCTGCCTAGTTCTTTGATGTAATCTTCCTAATGGATTTGCCTCCTTCAAGTCTCTTCTCAAACCAATCCATCTTCCTTTCAACCACTAGGGTTTTTCTAACATGTATTATCCAATCATGTCAGCACTCTAACTCAGTGTATGCTAGTTGCTTTATATATATATAGGCTGCAGGAGAAAATACACAATGTTCTGTTTGTGATTCAAAGTCCTTCATAAACTAGCTCCTTCCTACCTTCACAGTCTTCTGACACTATAATCACTTGACAGGAACTTTTTGAACCAGAGACATTAGTGTTCTGACTGTCCCATGAGCAAGATGCTCTATCTTTGTCTCAGTATTCCTTCACTTCAATTCTAAATGGTTCTGGCTTTCTTTAAGATCAAACTAGAATCCCCATCTCCTACAGGCAGTCTTTACCAACCCTTATTAATTTCAATACTTTTTATCTGCTAATCATGTCATGTTCATCTGTACATAGCTTACTTTCTATATATTTGTTTGCATCTTTTCTCTCCCATTATTTTATATTTTTATATTTTGTATAATTTGTAATTTATATACAAACTTATATAATTTATATAATAATAAAATTATAAAATATATAACAATATATTTCATATAATATGGATTATATAATCCATATTTGATTATAAACTCCTTGAAGGTAGAGATTGTTTCTTGCCTCCTTTTTGTGTCCTCAGGACTTACATTAACTGGCATATTTTGGTTGTTTAATAGATGTTTAGATTTAATAGATGATTGATTCATTTGTTCAAATGAGTCCTTTGTATCATAAACAATTTCTAGAAAGGAGAAAATAAGATTATCTCCTACTCTGATACCCTTACTGAATATTACATAGACATATGGGAGGGAGAGGAGTCCCTTTGGGTGAAATTTGGATAAAAGTTATATTTTTATGAAAAATATGAAATTGTATTATAAATTTTATTTAAATTTTTGTTTATTTTTATTATGAAATTTTATGAAAGATTTATGAAAGAATTTGGAACAAAAGAAAAAAATGACCTCATTTGTGTTCAGTCAGTGAGAGCCCAAAGTCCTAGGCAATATTCACAAGTCATTATTTCTTTTAAAAAATTCCATTTTTATTGTACTGTAATGATCCAATTCATAGTACTGTATATCTCACTAATTATTTGTTTGTAATAATATTAAGACTTTTCATAGCAATATTTACATAAATTTTATGTGTGCCTTGGGTAAATTAAGTCCTGAAGATTCTATGAATGCTGTGGTAATTTTGAATGGAATTATCTTTTATTTTTGTTTTGTCTCAATTATTCTTAGTACTGTATAGAAACATCATTAATTTCTATGAGATTATTTTGTCTTTTATTACTTTTTTCAAATCAATTCATTATTTCAATAAACTTTATTAATTTTCTGCTATTTTCTATGTATATATGCTGCCATTGCATCTGTAAATAAAGCTAATTTTAATAATTTTTTTCTGATGTGTTTTCCTTGCATTTTGTTTTAATATCTTATTTCAAAATCAATTATTTTTTCCAGTTCTCTGTCAAATGAGTTTGAGAGGAATGCACATTTTTACTTTACTCCAATTTGCAATGAAAAAATAGTATTTGTTCTTGTTATTAAGAGCTTAATATTTTATATATATCTGAGTATTTAAAAAAGCAATTCTTCCATGCTTGTGGTTTTTTTAAACATATATGAGTGCTGTATTCGGGATTTTTCTGTACCAGTTGAAATTATATTGTTTTGGTTTTAATTAATTTGTTTATAGGCTTAATTGTCTCCATTGTTTTCTTAGATTTGAAACATTATTTTTAAACCCTTACCTTCCTTCTTAAATTTAATCTTCCATCTTAAAATGAATACCATGCATTGGGTCCAATGCAGAAAAGTGGTAAGGGCTAGTTAATGGGGGTTAAGTGACTTGCCCAGGGCTACACAGTCAGGAAATGTCTGGGGCCAGATTCAAAACCAGGACTTCCTGTCTCTGGGCCTGGCTCTCAATCCACTGAGTCCCCTAGATGCCCCCCCCCCCCATTGAACCATTCTTAATTCTTAGTAAAAAGCCATTTTTCTCAGTGTTTTTTTTCTGAATATATCACTATTATTTCCTTTGTGGGCATCTTATTTAGAACTCATATCAAAATTCATTATTGATTGTGGGTGTCCTATGCATACTACTGCACTATTCTAGAACTGTCAAGTTATTCAAGTATTCTATGTCATTTTGTAATTATGCGAAGACATTAACTAAATTGTACATTCACTCTGACCTAGAATACAATCTATTAGCTGCCCAAAACAAGCCAAAGAGTAAAAAGGTCCAAGGTATTCCAAAATAGTCATAGCAGCACTCTTTGTGGTAACAGTGTGCTAGAAACAAAATAGTGAGCATCAATTGAGAAATGGCTGAGAAAAAAATTAAAATACTGTCACAACAATAGTATATGAACATTATTAACATTATGTATAAAAATAAATGATATATATGAATTCAAAGAACTATGAAAAGATTTGTATGACCAGATGAAAAGCAAAGGAGAAAGAAGAGAATAGACTTTCCATTGACTATAAAAATATAAATGAAAGCATTGAGAAAAGTAAATTGAATTCCAAGTAACTAAAAAAATAAGTTAGTACAGTAATAACCTCAGAGAATATATGATAAAATGTATTCCATCCCATTCCAACCCTTCCCTTATTGTCAGCAAAATTGTGAGTATTACCTACTAGAAAAGAACATTGTGCGCATTATGACCTATGATTACTCTGTTTATTTTTTTATTAACTTGTATACTTATTTGACACACACAGGAAAGTTCATTTTAATCAGAATGGCCTTGAAATGATGATAAGGATAAAAAGTCTCAAAATAGTGAATTTTTTCTAACAGAAAAAATAAAGAAAATATGATTAGAGACACATATCTATCTTTCTCTTGCTTCTCAAAGTTCTTCATTATATTCCATTTCTCAAATATAGGAACAGTGTTGATATTTAATATGAAATCCATAAAAAAGAACATAGATTAAGATTTGGAAAGGACATTAGTCCAACTGCCTCATTTTGCAGATGAGGATATAGAAGCATAGGAGGTTAAGGCTCAAGGTTACATTTGCAGACCTGAAGTTCTCTCACTCTACAACCATTTCCAATAAAACCAAATAATTTTATTTACTTTCACTTTTAGTAGTATTAAATGGTATTAGATCTCATGCAATGGCATATATATTGAATATGTATTATCTAAGGCCAACTCTAGTTAGATTCAAAAAATTTAAACATTGAATTGGTTACAATATATTAATTTATTGACCCATTCTTCAAAGAAAAGGACTCCAAACTATGGAGTGGCTGAGATTTACATAGGCAGAGGGAGAACCCCTACAGATGACATCACAAAGCCTTCTTTTATTGAAGTGTCAAAGAATGTCTCCACTTGGCAAACAAAAGGAACCTGCATCTTGATTATTGGGGAGAAAAGGGATAGTCTCTCATTATGCACCATTGCCAAGCAATATGGAAAATGTATGCAGTGCCTCATCATTGGACTTCAGTTAACAATGACCCACAAAACACTGATGGTGCCTCTATTTCTCTTACACACTGAAACTATAAAGTATGAGTGATCATTTTTTCACTCTTTATCCAAGAGTAATAAGACCTAAAGCATGGAATAACTCCTGTTCCCTTCTAAGGTCGTTCACCATAATTTATGATTGAAAGAGGAAAAATTCATCTGCATTTCACCTACATGACAAGGAAGTCATGGGAAGCAAATCCCCAAAAGTCTATAATAGCAAAATCAGGAACATGAATCATTATCCTTGCATTTGTAGGCTCCGGAGATTTTCAGGTACATGGTTTCAGAGAGTTGCATCAAATGCTTTTTTTTTAGCAAAGTCACAGTGCCCATCTACATGAGCTAGTTCTGATTTTGTCTTGTCACTAGATTTCAATGACTGGAAGAGAAAGTGAGGCTGAAGACTTTGTGCAACACTGTTCCACTCAAATCCATTTCACAGGAAAGTCAAGCCATTATCTCATGATCTCATTGTTCCTTTTCCAAAACAAAGGATGAGCAATAATCTTGCACCCAGCAGGTTCTCTGGTGAGAACTATTTGGCAAAATTTTGAAATTTGTGTTCATAATTCACTTTTTTATATTCTTTTCCTGCCTCCATAGGCCACTCTTCCCTTTTAAATATACACCCCGTCTTTTCAAGAGAAAAGTGTCTCTGTATTATATCTACTTCTTCCCTATCAAATCCTGCTCTCAGAAAAGGCCGTATCAGTCATTTATTTCTTAGTATGAATTTAAATCAATTCATAGCCTCCCCAAAAGGGTAACAGGGTTTTCAGTCATATTGAATTATGAATGTAAAAGCTTTGATCCCCTATTGAAGTAAATGCATATTATACCTGAAATCATATCCAATATTGGAATGTTAGTCTTGATTTTTTTTGTCATAATAGGGTTCTCCATCACAGTCAGATAAATAAAATAATCTCTAAAATAATACTTACCTGTGAAAAGGCATAAAGGAGTAGTTTTAAAAGTCATTCAGGGAACACAATATATTTATAAAATATTAATGCCATTCATATGCTCACAGAGAGGCAAGACATCAAAAAGATAAACTTGTCCACCTCTTTGCTTTTGAAACTAAGAAAACTGAGGCTCAGAGAGATGGTCCCACAACTGATGAATGAGAGATTATAACCCAGGTCCCCAGTCTCTCTGGTCTTTGTTCTTTTCCTCCCCTCTTTCGTGCCTCACTATAAAATGCAGACATGATGTTTCTTGAAGTGAATACAGCCTGGAATAAATCAAGCTCCAACTACTTGCATTACCACATTTGAAAAGAATCCAATGGGTCTGCTCCTGCAGAATTATGCACTGTCTACTCACACAAAAGAAATTAAGACAACCTGTGAAAAACAGGTCTTCAACACGCTGTAACTCCTGCTGCCAGCCAAAAAAGGCAAATCATTTGCTCTTGTAAACAGGTGAAAATACTAAAAATAACCACAAAATTAGAAACTTGTCCATCTCCCAAATTGAATAGTAATTCAATTTATTCAAATAATGTTTAATTAACTACTTTATGCAAGTCACTGTGAAGTCACATAACCCCAGCCCTCAAAAAGCCAGTGATCTAATTGTGGGATACAAAAATGGTATAAAATAAGGGCTATATGAAAGTTACAACCAGAACTCCTTTCTATGTGACCATATATTTGGTGGCAGTGTGAAATTATTATGAAATTTATTTAATATAGTAGAATTATTTATATATTCCTTAACAGATAAATATAATGTAATTATCATAAATAATACTAACATTTATATCATGACTTAAGTCTTGTATATTACTTTTTTCACAACAACCATGAGGGACACAATGGTAAGTAGTAGTAGTAGTAGTAGTAGTAGTAGTAGTAGTAGTAGTAGTAGTAGTAGTAGTAGTAGTAGTAGTAGTATAACTATTTTGCAGATGAGAAAACATGCTAAAATAGGCACATTGACTAAGCAATGGATAAACAGTTAGTCTTGGTCAAACTCATACTTCTGCCTCCAAGCTTCTTGCTCTTTGTGCTATACCATTGGTCCTTCTAAAGGAGTGTCAGACAATCACTAAATAAGTGTGCTGCATACAGTTTAAAATGTTACAGTGTAGGCTGGACATGGAAATGGAAAGACATCAATCCATTTGGGAAAGGATGCTACAAAATGAAGAAATTCTTTCTCTGCAATGGTCTTCTAAAATCGATAATCTTGATCTAAGCTCCATAGTCATACCCTGCCCAATACCTGGCATATGCTATTCTATCTTGCAGTTTTTTTTCTATTTTGCAATTCTGTAATGCTAACTCTATCTTCCACTTATTACCTTATGTAAAAAATAAAGTGTAAGAAATATAACATTATGACTCCCTTCTGAGGTAATGAAATGACCTATCTTATAATGATCTTAATAGTTTATGAAGAGCTAGAATTTTTTTATATACATTGTACATTGGCTAACCCTTCCTCACAGGCACACTGACAGTTACTAGTTAAATGTGCTCCAATGGATTGGTGGGCTTAACATTTCTGAATCTCAGTTTAATTTGCTAAAGTAAAATAGGAAGTAATACATTTTTAAATATCTGAGGCAGAATGGTAGAGTGAGTCACTAAACAAACTGTAACAAATCAGCTCTGGATGAAAAGATGAAAGTAGCCAATTGGATTAAAAGGAAAAGGGTGGAAAAAAGCCCTTAACTTCAAGGTGATTACATTCTACTGTTGTGTCAGAGGTAAAAAGATATGTAAATAAAGTCAGTTTAAGGAAGGAAACAATAATAACAACTGGGTGGTGACACTTGGAAATTGGCACATGAACTGAACCTTGAAAGATGGTTACAATTAAAAAGATAAAAATAAGGGGGGGGACAGGAATTTTAGTAATGAGGGCCCACAACAACATATGGAAGCAAGAAATAGAGTCATGAATTCAAGAATAAAATACATACCAGTCTGTCTAGTATGTAGACTGGAGAAAGAGGGAGAATTGTAAAATAATCTGAAGTGGTAAACTATAGTCAGAACATGTATTACCAAATTTAGGAGTTTTAATTTTAACCTTGAGGAAATAGTAGTCCATTGAAGATTATCAAGTATGAGAGTAACACAACCCTTATTGTACTCATTTATTATGGGAGGCTGTTATTAAGTATAATGATTTTATGACTTTAAAATATGGAATGACAATGTAAAACATGGAATTAACACAAGATATACATAGGACAAAGTAAGAGAACTGAATTTTTTCTCAAGGAATCCAAGTCAACAACAACATATACACTCAAAAAAGATGTGTCATTAATTACTCTTATATTTGTCTCCTAGGAGCAATAGTGTCTCCCTAGGCATTATCTTTTCTCATGTGGAGAAAATTGGGGAAGTTCAGAATGATGCCAATTGTATATTTATATCTGCCAGTGCTGGATCTTCATACATCTCCAGATTTTTATATCATTCTGTAAGAACTGACACAGTTGTCTGTTTCCCACTGGGATTCTCTACCTTAACATTCAGTACTTAACAAATCATGAGGGAATTTGCAGATGTGATTGCTGAGCTCTGTCAGTGATCTTTGAAAAAAAAATGGAGAATATAGCAAAATGAGCCCTTGGTGGATAGCAGACTTTGCATTTAAATTTAATGACCCCACCATAAAACAAAATAAAACAAATCACCACCACAAGCAACAACAACAACAAAATTACAGGGGAACTGAAAAGAATATCTTTCCTGTCTATAGATTCTTTAGAAAAATTCCAAACCAAACAAGAGATAAAAGAGGCTGTAAAATTAGATTATCTTCATTATAAGAAATAAAAATGATTTTGTATAAAAACAATGAATTTGAATATAATATGTTAGAATTTTATTAATTAATATCTAAAAGGAATAAACAAAAATATATGAGGAAAAGAATCAATTTCTAAGTATTCAAAGGAAGTAAGTATATATACTTTTGAGAAGATGAAATAAAACTGATTCTGATATAAAAGATTCTAAATTTTAAAGAGACATTTAAAGTTAATAATTACAAAGTCACACATAAAAAATTAGCAAAGTATACAAAAAACAGAAAGCCAGCCAATATTTGGAAGGGATGTGGGAAGACAGATATACTAATGCACTGTTATTAATGCTATAAATGTATACAAGTATTATTCTAGAAAACAATTTGTAACAATTCTGGAAAAAATGGAAAAACTGATAAACTTTTTCACCAAGATAATATTATCAGTCATGTACTCCTATAAATTTCAAAGAAACAAATATCACTTACAAATGTATTCAGAGTAGGACTTTTTGTGATAAAAAATTTTACCAAAAAAGGGTGCTAACCTTTAAGGAATAGCTGGATAAATTGGGGTATATGAATCACAGAACAGAATTTGAAAGTTAGAAAGTACCTCAGAAACCTCCTAATCCAACACAGAATTGCTCATATTAATGTAATTAACAGTTGATAACAAGTCTCTGCTTGAACACCTCCAAGGAAGAAAAAAAATTCATAATCTCTAAAGACAAGTCATTTTGCTTTTTTATTGTCATTCAATTTTTTCAGTTACATCCAATTCTTTATTGTCCCATTTGTAATTTTCTTGGAAAAAATACTAGAGCAGCTTGCCATTTCTTTCAACAGCTAATTTTACAGATGAGAAAACTGAGGCAAACAAGATCAAATAACTTGGCAGTATTGTGCAGTTAATAAGTGTTTGAGGCTAGATATGAACTCAGGAAGAAGAGTCTTCCTAACTTCACTCACTGCTCTACCCAAAGAGCCACCTTGGTGTCCATTTTAGGTTTAGATAGCTCGAATTCTTAGAAAGTTTTCTTTACATCAAGTCTTTGAAGCTTGGTTTTCTAGTATGGGGTAAATGGAACAAACCAAATCACTCCTCTATAGGATAACTCTTCAAGTAATTGAATCCAGTTACCATTTTCTCCACACAATCACTCCTATCCTGGTCCCTTGCTCTTATTTTCTCCTGGCTAAATATGGTAAGATTCATCTGGTCTTCATCAGTCAGAGATTCAAGCCCTTTTGCCATCTTTGTTGTCCTTCACTCAAAACTCCTCAGTTTGATGTAACACCATAGTACCCAGAATTCAGTATCATTCTCCAAATGAATGGCAAATGCAAAGGAACATTATTAAACTAAAAAATGTCAACTATGAAGAATTCTGAGGTATAATTTGGAATACAGTCACAAATGACATGCAAAGTGTGTGGAAATAAAAGAATTGCATAAACATTGACTACAAACATGTAAAGGCAAATGACTCTTCATGACAACAGAACTCAGACCCTTGGGATGACCAATATTGATTCCAGAGAATAATCATAGAACAAATCTTTCTCCTCTTGACGAAGAGGTAATCCACCTGACATGATCCTTAAAAAAGATAGCGTGGTAATGTAAGTGATCACAGTCCCCTTAGGATAGGGACTATAAACTCTAATTGTCATTTTCAAATTGCTTTTATCTTTTGAATTGCACCAGTAAATTAGTAAACATTCATTACACACAAACTCTGTGCCAGGGACTGAGTATACCAAAACAAAAATGAAACAGTCTCTGCTTTCAAGGAAGTAAAGTTAGATTGGATTACATTTCCTAGCAAGGTAGCACTTTTTCTTCTACAATCATTATGGCACACCTGGGAATCTGCACTTAGAATACTGATGTAACTTCTGAAAACTTATACAGAGCTCAAGAGGTCTGAAATGAGTTGTACACATTAGAAAGCCTGCATTTCCTGGGTTTGTATGGTGCTATTAGCAAGTGCTCTCTACCCATGCATAATGGAAAACAGGAATGTTCAAAGCCTCTTCTTTAATTGAATAACAATAACTCACAGTTTCTATATAGGCCTTTTCATCTGCAAAATGCTCGTTTTGTCTTTTTAATAACATGTCATACAAGAATTTTTCCTTATGTTGTGAATGGGGAAATTGTGGCTCTGAAAATTTAAGGCATTTGTCCATGATCACAAAGCTAATAATTGTCCAATCTAATATTTGAACCCAGACATCCTGAGTCAAAATCTCAAATTTAGTTTTTACTATGTGGTATCATTATTCTGGTGCTAACATCTTCATGGCTCTGATCTGTACATCACTTTAAAATGTGTAATGCACTTTCCATATAATATCTTATGTGATTCTCTTAATGTCTTTATAAGGTAGTTATTATTACCTCCCTTGAACAGGTGAGAAAACTAAAGTTCAATGAATTTGAGTAATTTAGTAATATCAAAGTTACTAAGTATTTGAGGCAAAATGAAAAACCCTGTTTTTTTTTTCTAACCAGACCCATTGCAAAATCCTCCATAGCCTTTCTGTATTAGTGATGCATTCTTATTAAAAAATTAGTCGAATTCCACAAACACACTGTGTATCCTGCTAAATCAAAGGCACTGTTAAATCCTAATAAGACTAAAAATTGAAAATGCTCATACTCTTAAATGAATTCCATTTTACTAGTAGTCTAAAAGTTCTTAGGAAAGCAGATAAAAGGCAATTTGAAAGTGGAGTAATTGTTAACAATTGGGTCAACCAGAAGAAGCTTTGTGGAGTAGGAAGATGATGAGCTTAGAGATTAATGAAGCTAAGAATTTTTAAAATTCAGGGGCCAACAGGAAATATATAACTGAAAAGAGGTAGTGAACCATTGGGGAACAGGGAAGATTTGAGTTTGACAAGAATATAAAATGTATGAAGAAGAACAAATATGCCTCAATATTCCTATGGAAAAGGTGAAACCATATAAGCTAGTGTGAAGATTGGATTTTAAGCTATCTCCTGATTGTACCAATGAGCATACTTAGCTCTTTCTTTATTGTGAAGATAAAATTGTAATCTCCTGATTCTAACAGTGAAGGTACTTAGATCTTACTTTATAGTGAAGCTAGAATGTTAAACTACAATCTATTTTAGATTGTAACAACAAAAGGTGAATTAATCACAAAAAGACATTAAGTAATTGCAAAAGGTGTACCTAACAAACGAGGTGTTAAGTAACCTTAAAAGATATAATCTAACCAAAGAAGTTGAGAACTAAAGAATGGGCAGTCCTGGAGAAAAGTGTCTGCTGTGATTGGTAGATGTGAAAGTTTAGAGGAGGTAAAAAAAGGTCTTTAAATAGAGGGGGAAAAAAACTGAAGAGATACAATCAGTCACCCCTGGCTTGGAGTGAAGGATCAGTCACTCAGAGCTGAAGGGAAGACATATATTCAGAGATTCCTTTGGAGATTCGGGCACTGACTCAAAGAAGCAACCAGAATACAGACACCCAAACTTCTGTTAGACTGTTACAGTTGGTGAGTGAAAAGCTGACTTAGTGACCCTGACTTCCTGGAGGCGTAAAGCCACCCAGAAAAGCCCAACTTCTTGAGACTCTCTTCCCCTAGCTAGAACTTAGAAATTCTAACTGGTATAAGAAGCCAGAGTTCTCTCTCTCTCTCTCTCTCTCTCTCTCTCTCTCTCTCTCTCTCTCTCTCTCTCTCTCTCTCTCTCTCTCTCTCTCTCTCTCTCTTGCTCTCGCTCTCGCTCTATCTCTCCTTAATATCTTCCTTCTATTGTAAATATTGTAAATAAACTACCATAAATTCCATTTACTTTAGTAATTCATTTTGGGATTTAGAAATTAAATCCCTGGTAACCACCTGTATAAAATATTCAGATTCCAATAACAATTTACATTTAACACTAGTTAATCATTGAATAAGATTAATTCAGAACTCCTTAAATATCCATACTCATTAATTAATTAATTAATGGTTGATGTCAACTTATAAGAGATCTCCTATCGATTGCTTTAGGGTTCTGTCCTTGAGGATGCATTTCTTATCTTCATCAATGAAAATAAATAATTATCATTATTATTATAACTACAATTATATAGTGATATTTATATGTGATAAATTTCATTTTTATCCTAAACCTGTCCTTCTTGTAGCAAAGAATTAGAAGTAAAATGGGTACTCAGAAACATAGTGGGATATAATTGTGCCATAAAAAATAACAAAATGAATGTTTTGAGAGAAACTTAAGAAGATTTAGTGATGAACTGATATTGATGTTATACAGTTAAGAAGAACTAAGAGATACTGAAGTTATGAACTGATACTGAGTTAAAAAAAACTAAAACAAATTTTTATTCATTGAGTGTAATTTAAAAGAAAACAATTTAGAAGGATTTAAGAATTCTGATCAATGCAATGATCAATATAAACTCCAGATGACTGATATGAAATGTTTCTGATAGAGATCTAATAAAGTGTATATTTAAAATAGGAAATCCATTTTTGAATATGGTCAGTAGCTGAACTTGTGCTAATTAATCACACATATGTTAAAAAGGAAGGTTTTGTTGGTTAGAGAAGTTTTTTAAGGGATTTGAAGGTAGCAGTGAAAAAGATGCAATATTAAAACTATAAAAAAGTACATAGAACATAGAGTTCATAAAGGGATACAACAAGTAGGTCATTGATGAAACTAGGACTAATCACATGCAAACACACATGCATGAATACATGTACACACATATACTTGTATGCATACACATTTTAATGATTTAAAATAAGATTTGCATATTAGAAATGAACAATTTCATAAGCAAATCTCTTTTACTGATCTTTATAAATTTCATGTTTATTTAATTTCCTAATTTTATATATTTTCAAGCAAATTTTAAAGAGAGATTGACAGAAGGGCATACATATCTTCAAGAAAAGAAGAAAAGTCCTTTTCTGAAGTATTGTGTTTGGTGTGCTGACCACATTTTAAGAGACCTAGATAAGACAGAGAATGTTCACAAAAGGTCAAACAAATTGCCAAAATACCCATTCTCCATTTAATCTGAAGTTTATTAGATGGAACTAAATCATTTTACTTTGATAAAGAGAAGACTCAGGGGGAAATGTGATGGCTGTCTTCATGTATTTGAAATAGTATCAAGTGGCAGATGGATTAAATTTGTTCTGTTTGATGAAACTAAGGAAAAATTTTATGAATTCCTCTGATAAAGAATTAATTTCTCAAATATATAGGGAACTGAGCCAAATTTATAAAAACAAGTGTCATTCCTCAGTTGATAAGTGGTCAAAGAATAAGAACAGGCAACTTTCAGAAGAATAAAATTTATCAATAGTCAAATAAAAAAAACATTACTGATTAGAGAAATCCAATATAAACTATCCTGAGATACCATGTCACATCTATGAGATTGGTTAATATGACTGAAAAGGAAAATAGCAGATGCTGGAGGGAATGTGGAAAAATTGGGGCATTAATGTGCTGTTAGTTGTATTGAGGACTGGTCCAACCATTTAAGAAAATAATCAAATTACATTCAAAGATTCATACAATTATACATAGTCCAATACAACACCAATATAATTTAATTGCATGAAGATTAATTACTCTTTTAATGTTATTACTTATTGCTTCTTTTTGAGATTGCCCTTTCCTTTTTTATTTTTGTTTTGTTTTTCTGTTATCTTTTTTTTCTTTTAAACATTATTTTATTTCGTCATTTTCAAACATTATTCATAGGGGAAAAAAAAGATCATTTTATTTTCCTCCCCCACCCCCTCCCATAGCCAGCGCAATTCCACTGGGTATCACATCTGTCCTTGAACCAAACCCATTTCCATGTTGTTGGTATTTGCATTAGGATGTTCATTTAGAGTCTCTCCATAATCATATCCCCTCAACCTCTGTAGTCAAGTAGTTACTTTTTCTAGGTGTTTTTACTCCCACAGTTTGTCCTCTGCTTCTGGATGGTGTTTTTTCTCATAAATCCCTGCAGATTGTTCAGGGATATTGAACTGCCACTAATGGAGAAGTTCATTACATTCGATTGTACCACACTGTATCAGTCTCTGTGTACAATGTTCTGGCTCTGCTCCTTTCACTCTGCATCACTTCCTGAAGGTTGTTCAAGTCTCCATGGAATTCCTCCACTTAATTATTCCTTTTAGCACAATAGTATTCCACACCAACAGATACCACAATATATTCAGCCATTCCCCAATTGAAGGGAATCCCCTCATTTTCAAAATTTTTGTCACCACAAAGAATGCACCTATGAATAGTCTGGTTCAAGTCTTTTTCCTCATTATCTCTTTGGGGGTACAAACCCAGCAGTGCTATGGCTGGATCAAAAGACAGACAGTTTTTTTTATGGCCCTTTGGGCATAGTTCCAAATTGCCCTCCAGAATGTTTGGATCAATTCACAACTTCACCAGCAATTAATATCCCAACTTTTCCACATCCCCTCCAACATTCATTACTTTACTTTGTTGTCATTTTAGCCAATCAGTTAGGTGTGAGGTGATATCTCAGAGTTGTTTTGATTTGCATCTCTCTGATTATTAGAGACTAAGAACATTTTTTCATGGGCTTCTTAATAGTTTTGATTTCTTTAACTGAAAATTGCCTATTCATGTCCCTTGCCCATTTTTAAGTTGGAGAATGGCTTGATTTTTTGACCAACTGGAGTAGCTCTTTATAAATTTGAGTAATTAGACCTTTGTCAGACATTTTTGTAATGAAGATTGTTTCCCAATTTGTTGCTTCCTTTCTCATTTTGGATGTGTTAGTTTTGTTTGTACAAAAACTTTTTGATTTGATGTAATCAAAATTATTGATTTTACATTTTGTGATTTTTTTCTAGCTCTTGCTTGGTTTTAAAGTCTTTCTTTTCCCAAATATCTGACAAGTATACTATTCTGTGTTTACCTAATTTGGTTATAGTTTCCTATGTTATATTCAGGTCATTCATCTATTCTGAGTTTATCTTGGTGTAGGGTGTGAGATGTTGATGCAAACCTAATCTCTCCCATACTGTCTTCCAATTTTCCCAGCAATTTTTATCAAAAACTGGGATCTTTAGGTTTATCATAGACTGTCATGCTGAGGTCTTTTGCCCCAAGTCTATTCCACTGATCCTACATTCTATCTCTTAGTCCATACCAAATTATTTTGATAAGCACTGCTTTATAGTATAGTTTGAGGTCTGGGACTGCAAGTTCTCCTTCCTTTGCATTGTTTTTTTCATGATTTCCCTAGATATCCTAGATCTTTTGTTCTTCCAAATGAACTTTGCTATGTTTTTTTTCTATGTCAGTAAAGAAGTTTTTTTTGGAAGTTCAATGGGTATGGCACAAAATAAGTAAATTAATTTGGGTAGGATTGCCATTTTTATTATGCTAGCTCATTCCACCCATGAGCAATCAATTGTTTTTCAATTTTTAGATCTAGTTTTAATTGTATAGAGAGTGCTTTGTAGTTGTGCTCATATAGCTCTTGTGTTTGTATTGGCAGATAGACCCCTAAGTATTTATATTGTCTAGGGTGATTTTAAATGTAATTTCTCTTTCTAATTCTTGCTGCAGAAATTGGGGGAGATACATAGAAATGCTGATGACTTATGCAGGTTAATTTTGTATCCTGCAACTTTGCTAAAGTTGTTGATTATTTCAACTAGCTTTTTGGTTGATTCTCTAGGATTCTTTAAGTAAATCATCATATCATCTACAAAGAGTGATAGTTTGGTCTCCTCATTGCCAATTTTAACAACTTCAATTTCTTTTTCTTCTCTAATTGCTACTGCTAGTGTTTCTAGTACAATGCTAAACAATAGAAGTGATAATGGGCATCCTTGTTTTACTCCTGATCTTACTGGGAAGACTTCTAGTTTATACCCATTGCAGATGATGTTTGCTGATGGTTTTAGATATATAGTGTTTATTATTTTTAGGAAAGGACCTTCTATTCCTATACTTTCTAGTGTTTTCAATACGAATGGGTGTTGTTTTTTATCAACGGCTTTTTTTTTGCATCTATTAAGCTTATCATGTGATTTTTGTTGGTTTCCTTGTTAATATGGTCAATTATGTGGATGGTTTTCCTAAAATTGAACCATCCTTGAATTCCTGGTATGAATCCTCCCTGGTCATAATGGATAACCCTTGTGATGACTTGCTGGAGTCTTTTTGCTAGTATTCTATTAAGGTTTTTGCATCTATATGCATTAGGGAGATTGATCTATAGTTTTCTTTCTCTGTTTTTGACCTGCCTGGCTTTGGGATCAGTACCATGTTTGTGTCATAAAATGAATTTGTTAGAACTCCTTCTTGGATTATTCTGTCAAGTAGTTTGTTTAATATTGGGATTAGTTGTTCTTTGAATGTTTGATAGAATTCATTTGTGAATCCATCTGGACCTGGGGATTTTTTCTTGTGGAGTTCTTTGATGGCTTATTCAATTTCTTTTTATGATATGGGGTTGTTTAGGTAATCTGTTTCTTCCCCTGTTAGTGTAGGCAATTTATATTTTTCTAAATATTCATCCATATCACCTAGATTGCCATATTTCTTGCCATATAATTGGGCATAGTAGTTTTTAATGATTACCTTAATTACTTCTTCATTAGAGGTGAGATCTCCCTTTTCATCTTGGATACTGTCAATTTGGTTTTTTCTTTCCTTTTTTTTTAAATTAGACTGATTAGTATTTGACTAGTTTATTTTTTTACAAAGTGCCAGTTTCTAGTCTTATTTATTAAATCAATAGTTCTTTGACTTTCAATTTTATTCATTTATCCTTTGATTTTTAGGATCTCTAATTTAGTCTTAATCTGAGGATTTTTAATTTGATCGCTTTCTAGTTTTTTTACTTTGCATGCCCAATTCATTGACCTCTGCCCTTCTTAATTTGTTAACATATGACCTCAAGGATATAAATTTCCCCCCCGAGTACTGCTTTGACAGCATCATATAGGTTTTGAAAGCATGTCTCATCATTGTCATTTTTTCAATGAAGTTATTAATTGTTTCTATGATTTGTTTTTTAATGAACCAATTTTGGAGGATCATATTGTTTAATTTCCAATTAATTTTTGATTTACCTCTCCATGTACCCTTCCTAATTGTTATTTTCATTGCATTCTTGTCTAAGAAGGTTGCAATTATTATTTCTGCTCTTTTGCACATGTTTGCAATGATTGTATGCCCTAATACATGGTCAATTTTTGTGAATAGATCATGTGCTGCTGAAAAAGAAGTTATATTCTTTTTTGTCCCTATTTATTTTTCTCCACATGTCTATTTACTATAATTTTTTCTAAGATTTCATTCACTTCTCTTACCTCTTTCTTATTTGGGGGAGGAGGGTTGATTTACCTAGTTCATATATAGGAAGTTTCAGAACTCCCCTAGTATAGTTTTCTATCTATTTCATCCTTGAGCTCCTCTAGTTTCTCCTTTAGAAATTTGGATGCTATGCCATTTGATGCATACATATTGAGTACAGATATTTCCTCATTGTCTATAATGCCTTTTATCAGGATATAATTACCTTCCCTATCTCTTTTAACTAGATTTATTTTTACTTTGGCTTTGTCAAATATCATGATTGCGACTCCTGCCTTCTTTTTATCAGTTGATGCCCAATAGATTTGGCTCCATCCTCTTACTTTCACCCTATGCATATCTGCCTTTCTCATGTGTGTTTTTTGAAGAGAGCATATGGTAGGGTTTTGGATTCTAATCCACTCTGCTATTCACTCGTGTTTTATGGGTGAGTTCATTCCATTCACATTGAGAGTTATGATTACTAGCTGTATATTTCCCAGTATTTTGTTTTCTACTCTTGGTCATGCCTTTTTTTCTTTCACTATTTCCTTCTACACCAATGTTTGTCTTTAATCAGTCCCCTTAGTTCCCACCCTTAATTTACTTCCCTTTCTACACCCTGCCCTTATTTTCCCTGTAGTCTTCCTAAAATTACCTCCCACTTTCTCCCTCCCTTATACTGCTTCCCTCCCCACCAGTTCATTTGTTACCCTTCTACTCCCCTATAGGGCACAAATTTATACTCTGCACCAATGGATTGGATTGTTCTTCCCTCTTTGGGTCAGTTTCAAAGCACATGAGGTTTTAATATTTCCTATTTCCAACCTCTACCCTTCCAGTGTATTGAAGCTGTCCCCCCTGACTCTATGAGCTTCTTTGTGACATATAAATTTACCTCCATTTGTTTCTTTTCCCATTTCTTTTAGTATTAACCTCTTTTTTTAGCTCTAGTTGTATATATATATATATATATATATATATACATACATACACAGACACACAAGTATGTGTATTTATGTATGCATATATCTAAATACCTATTGATGTCTTGTCCTTTCATCCTATACAGTTCGTCAGTGTTCCCTCTAAGTGTAATTCTTCTAGCTGCCCAGGTGATAACAACAGTTTTTTAGAGTTGCCAATGACTTTTCTCATAGGGATACATATCATTTTAACTTTTTGAGTCTCTTAAAAACATTTTTGTGGTGTTTTGTTTTGTTTTTCTTTTTTCCCTCATTTTAATTACCTTTTGGTGATTCTCTTGAATTCTGTTCTTGGACATCAAATTTTCTGTTCAGGAATGGTCTTTTCTTTACAAATTCCTGGAATTCTTCTATTTTGTTGAATGACCATACTTTCCTTTGCAAGAATATAGTCAGTTTTTCTGGGTAGTTGATTCTTGGTTGTAGACCTAGTTCCCTTGCTTTCCAGAATATCATATTCCATGCCTTTTGGTCCATCAGTGTGGAGGCAGCCAGATCTTGTGTTATCCTCACTGTGGTTCCGTGGTATCTGAATGACTTCTTCTTGGCATCTTGTAATATCTTTTCTTTGGTCTGGTAGTTCTAGAATTTGGCTATAACATTCCTGGGTGTTGTCAGTTGGGGATTAAATACAGGAGGTGACCTGTGGATTCTTTCAATCTCCACTTTTTCCTCTTGTTCTAGAATTATGTGGCAGTTTTCTGGTATAATTTCCTGTGGTATTATGTCCAGGATTTTTCTTTTATCATGGTCTTCTGGTAGACCAATGATTCTTAAATTGTCTATCCTCGAATGATTTTCTTAATTCTCTGTTTTTTTAATAAGATGCTTCATATTTTCCTCATTTTTTCATTCTTTTGGTTTTGTTTTATAGTGTCTTTCTGCCTTGTGAGGTCACTCAATTCAAGTTGTTGTATTCTGGTTCTTAAAGACTGGATTTCTTCCCTGGCTTTTTGGTCTTCCTTTTCCTTCTGGTCTGATTTTCTTTGGAGGTCATCTTTCATCTTCTTCACCTCATCTTCATCTCCTTTGCCTATTTTCCAGCTGGTTGATTTTGGCTTTCCAGACACTATTTTCTGTTTCCAAATGACTTAATTTAGTTTTTAGGTTCTTTTCCCAGTTGTCTTCATCCTCTCTTAATTGTATTTTAATTGTATTTTGGGTTCTTCCACAGCCTGTATCCAAATTCACTGGGTTTTCTGATTTATTGTTTGCTGGTCTTGCCTTCTCTGTTCCGTTGGCTGTGTAGAAGGTGTCTCTTGTAATTTCTTTCTTCTTTTTCTGCTGTTTGCTCATATTTGCCTCTTCTTTACTCCCCATAATTTGCTTTTGCTCCTCTCATTTTTTTTGGATTTTGGCTTTCTGTCAGTCTCCCCTCTTGGAGCTTTGTTAGATCTCTCAGGGCAGTCTCTGGGGGAGGAGTTTGAGCTTCCCTGTTATCTGGATGCTTTTGATGGAATTAAGTTCAGCTGGGTTGGACTCTATGTGCTCTGAGGCCAAAACCTCCTGGAAGGCTGGAGCCAAATGGAAGGTCTCAGCCTCCCAGGCTCTCTCCAATTCTCTCCAGTTGCTTCCCCGCCACCTGTGTTCAACGCTCTGAGCCTGGCACAGCCCTGCCCACATGGTACACCCTCTAGTCCAGTGCCTTTGCCCACCCAGAGGTTCCTGTCCTTGGTGGAGGCACAGCACTCTGAGGGGGGAGGGGTCCTGGCCTCCTTGAGCTCTGAGGACTCCTGATGGGATTAGGTTTAGCTGGGTTGGGCTAGATGTGCCCCGAGGCAAAAACCTCAGTAAGGCTGGAGCCAAATGCAAGGACCCAGTTGCCCAGACTGCCAGTTCTTTGATCTCTCCCTCCGGCTGCCACCCTGCCACCTGTGTTGGACACTTTGAGCCTGGCCCAGCCCTGCCCAAAAGGTACACCCTCTAGTCCAGCACCTTTGCCTGCCCAGAGGTTCCCACTGCCACTGGGGGCTCAGCTCTCTGGGTAGGGGGGAGGTTCCTGGGAACTTCCCTCTTTCCCTTAAACCTGAGTGTTCTTAGATTCAGGCTTTTGAGGGGATTACCTTTTAGATTGAGTCCAGCAGGAGGGTTCCTTGGCTCTATCTTGTTGTTAGGTTTGATTTTCAGTCCCATAGGAGCATTCAATTTGTGATCGGTAAGGAAGGGTTTTCAGAGTTCTGAACTTCTGCTGCTTCTAAGCCACCATCTTGACTCCACCCCCTGCCCTTTCCTTTTGTGTATTAGTGTTCCTCATCTCTTATTCTCTCTTCCATTTCTTTGGGAAGATTTGTCACCATGTATTCAAGTTTTGTTTTTCTATTCTACCAATTATTTCTGCTATGTTGGCCATAAATTCTGCTTCAGTGATTTGCATTTCTCTCTTGAACTATTTTCCAGAATTCTATAGTATTTTCTGCTATGTCAATGTTGGCTTAATTTCCTATTTCTTGAAATATTTATTTCAAGCTGTTTGGACTCACTTTTGTCTTAATTGCCATCTTAACTCCCATATTAATACTCTCTTTAAATTTAGCAGCTTATAACAAGAGTTTTTAACTGAGTTTTCTTCCTTTAGATATCTTTGGTAATTTCAGGTAAAAAAAACAAAAAGCGAAAAACTGTTTTATATTCCCTTGTCATTCATTTTCTGAGTCTCTCCCCTTTGATGACAGATTTCCTGAAGATTCGACCTTAAAACTGTCTAAGCATCCCCATAGGTTGGGGAATTTATTTTTTACTGACCTAATTTCCACTCTATCAGACTTTTAAAGGAGACAAAAATGACCCTAATACTAAGCTATCCACCTTTTCCCTTCAGGCCTAAAGCAACAACCCTTCCTCCTCAACTTCCACACAGGCATACACGCATATTAGTGATCTGATCAAATTCCTTCTGTTCTTTAAGTACTTTGGCTGAGTGCTGCTATAGCACAGAAATCTTCTGCTGCAGGCAAAACATGTTTCTACACACATCTTCCTCTTCTTCTGAAAGCATGTGCATCTACTGAATAATGCCATGGAATTATAACATGAGTGTTGGGGCAAGGTGTGCTTCAAGCGATTGCAAAAGTAGCAAAGAAATTGATGAATGGATGAAACCCCAAGTACAAGGCTGTGGATATAGTTGTGCTGCCTTAGCAGAGTGTGGGATCTGGTGGGGAAGGAGTAACTTCATGAGGCTTCATGATTAGTTTCCTCTGTTATAAGTTTATCCAATTGTGAAAACATTAGACTTCTTAGTATCTTCCTCTGGAGACAGCTGCAGTTACTTGGTCTTTTGCAAATAATTCTCAATGAGGGATTTTTGATAACTTTTGAGGAAATAAGAAAATGCCATCTGTAAGAATTTAACTTTCATATACTGTTTTCTCATTTCAGGGTTCTGGAGTATATTAGAGAGAATTAGTATTTATTCCTGTGTCTGGGATCTGGGTCAGAGATTCCATCCAGTCTTATGATTTTTTTGTATACTTTTTTCCTTGGAAATCTGAAAGACTGCCTTCCTTTAAAAAACATTATTTGGTTACTAAATAAAGGAGGAAAGGATTCTTGCTGTTTGTACATGTTCCCTATAACCTGGAGATGGGGAGGGGTGAAGAGTTGATGAATTTAGCTACCTACCAATTAGAGATATCTTCAGATATTCAAGGGGGCGCGGCTGAATAATGAGCTCCTAAAACTTTGTTTATTGAACCAAGTTTGTTTACTGACCAAGCTTCAAGGTCTCTGGTCATTGAAAGAAGGGCATTTTATTGATAATTGACGCTGGCCTAACTAATGAACTGATATAATCAATAAATTGGCATTCTGACCCAAAAATCAGTCTCTTGAGATGATTTTAGTAACAAAACATCCAACATCTTGGTCACATAACCCAGCAGCCAGGTTTTTGAAGGACAGTTTATTCAGAGAAAATGTTAAATTATGAAGCTACTCTAAGTTTAAAAGAGAGACAAAGACAGTCTATGCTACTGTGCCTATATGCCTAGAAAGAAGTGGATAGTAAACAGATATATGCGAGATAAAATTAACAGGACTTGACAAATAATAGGTTGCAAAACATGTATGGGGAGGAAAGAATGGAACTTAACTTCAATTATGCAAACCTAGGCAGCAAGTAAGATTCTGGCATCATGAACATAAATAGGAAAATTTAGAAGAGGGTTAGATTCATGAAGGGAGATTTCAGTTTTGATATGTTAGTTTTGAGATACTGATAGGAAAATTAGTTACAAACGTGCAACAGACAGTTGGAAATGTAGTTTAGAAGAGAGATTAGGATAATTTAAATACTTATAGCAATAATCATTAAATCTATGAATGCAAATGAGATCACCAAGACAGGGGAAGACAAGAGCTAGTTTTGTGGGGAATGTCTGCCTTTACTGAGTGGGTGGTGAATGATGATTCTGCTGTCTATGAAGACTTAGATATAATACTCTGACAGAGAAAAAAATATGAGAAAAGGGTCATCCAACTTAAGAGAAAAGAGTGTTTAAGTAAACTTCCTGCTTCATCCAGAGTGCCAACTCTCAATTTTTGTTTCATTTTGTTTCATAAAGGTTACACTGGTATCCACACCTTTCAGTCCTTACAGACCTTAGGATCATGGAGAACCCAACAAACTGGTCATTCCTCAGTGCTTGGGGAAGAAAATTCAAATCTTTTTTCTGCCTTTAATCCCTGTGACTCAGTCACCAGAATCCCAAGTCCAAATAAATAAGCAAACATTTCCTATTACCTCTCTTCTTTCTTTCCTCAGTTTAGTTTCTTCAATTCATTTGCCTTATGGAAGTATTTATGCCTTCATTAGCAAAACACTTTATGTCTTAAATTAATTTTACTTTTATCTTTCTTATTAATGGAAATCTCTCAAACACATTATATCCCTAATTCCAGTTCTGGTTATTCATTCTCTCATAACTCTAAAACATTGGGCCAGGAGAAGATATTACCACTCCTTATAGGCTCTTCTTCTGCTGTTGTCTTTAAAAAATCAATCCACCTTTGAGGTGTGATATTTGATGTTTGGATTGTGATCCAAACCTTTGTTTTTGTGATAATCTAACAATTGGCCCTTTCTTTTCTTAAGAGGTTCAGTATCACATAGTTGTATATTCCACCCTATGTAAATACATGTTGAGCATTTTTCTGACAGTATAACCTCTTAATTAAACTTCTTAAACCTCTAAACCTGGCCTACCTCTTTATTCAACCTCCTTTACCCAAGGAAATCATAACAATTTAGATGAAAATATAATAATAACTGTGTGATAATTTTGAATTTTGAAATTCTACTTTCTAATTAAAATTTTCTATCCTGCCCTCTAACCTCCTAAACCTGCTAAAACTTCTTTTCATCTATGCTGTAACTTCTGTTCCTGCTATCATTTCTTGTACTCTCAATCCATCATTCCTTGCCTATTCTCTTTCTTCTCTTGACAATCTTCCACACTAAAATTAATTATTTTGCAATTCAAATCTACATTATTCTCAACACTTGAATTCGTCCTCTCTTCCTTTTAAGTTCACTACCTGAATATCTTAAAGCTTAGATGATCCCTACATTTGTTGTTGTTATATTATTTCAGTTGCATCCAACTCTTTGTAGCCTCATTTGGAGTTTTCTTAGAAAAATGCTATCATTTCTTTCTCCAGTTTATTTTACATATAAGGAAAGTGAGGTAAACGTGGTCAAGTCACTTTCTCAGGGTCATACTGCTAGTAAGTTTCTGGAGTTCATATCTAAATGCTAGCTTTCTAATATCAGGCCTATCCCTCTATCCACTGCACCACCTAGCTACCTGTTTACCCTATGCAATTTATTTTTTCATCTTCTTTAGGTCTTGAATTCCACACAATGAAGGAATAGCACCATGTCGATTGGATCAACTCAGTATTTAGGTAATGTAATATTTATTGGAAAAGGAAATGGAGGATTGAAAAATGGGGAATGATGGGAGGTTTGTATGGGGTATGGAGAAGTTTAGGGGAGAGAGGGAATATTGCTAGATGAAGCAAAGGAGGGAGATGCCCCCTGCTGAGAGGAAGCAGCAGGGGTCCGATAAGGACTGTTTGTCATTGAATAAGTGAATTGATGTTCAGCTCCCTCTGTGCTCAGAAAAGATAGTCCACTTAGCTGACTGTGAATTCAAATAATATAAAGTTTAATAACCAGGTGGGATTGGAGTTTTTTCCTCAGTTTCAGAGATGAGGCCAGGCCCCAAGGCTGGTGGAGGGTTCTCCCACTCCTGTCTATTCTATATCAGTCCTGCTTGGTCTAATTCAGAATCTTAGCAGCAGACAGAAAGCAAACAAGAACAGTTCTAACCTTCAGAAGCCTGTGTCTTCAGGCTGAACAAAGTAGAGGCACACCACACCAGACTGGGTTGAACAACCTCCTCTCTCCTCCAACACCAAGATGAAAGGCCAACCCCCGCAGCAAGGAAGTGCTAGTCAAAAGATCCAGCTGCCACTCCCAGATGCCCTGTCCCCCACCAACTGTCAGTCTAGTTTCCTTTTCACAGTAATAATAAAAATTACAACATTTATAGAGGAGAAGGTCAAGGGAAAAAGCCGCATCAGAAAAGTTATGTGAAAGATCATAAACAGGAAAAGGGATTGGTCAACATGGTTAAAAAGTACATAAAGAACAAAAAGGAAAAGGCTTTTTGGAGTAGTTGATGTAGCTGTTGATGTAGTTAAGAGACTTAAACAGTTGAACTGTTAAGAAAGAGCAATTTCTGTTATTTTGGGATGGAAGTATGATTGAAAGAGGTCAAGCAGTGTATAGGGGATAGATGATGAGGCATGTACAGGAATAAAAAAAAATGAGCAGTCCCTGATCTAGAATACTGGGCCTAAAGTCAGGAAGATTAATTAAAATATGGCTTCAGACACTAGCTATATGAACTAATTACTGACATATTTCTCTAAGACCTTATGCTTGACAAATCACTTTATTCACTATTTAATTTGATCCCATAGCATTCAAATGAAATAGTCAATATTTATATTCCCATTTTACAAATGAGGAAATTTAGGCAGAGAAAAGCTAAGTGACTTCTCTAGGTCCAAATAAGTAATAAGAATTCCCCTAATTCCAATCCATCATGCCTTCTCCTAATCAAAGTCAAGTAGTGATTGACTACTTGACTTACTGTCAAGTCAATCTTTGATGTACTGCCTATTCCAATTTCTTCTGTAGCTGTCCTTAACAAACTTAACTCTCCTAAAGCCCTGTATACTACCACCAAAACAACTCTCCTATCAGCTTAGAGGTGTTCATATCCCCTACTTCGAACTTCAAAGTCCCTCTGTTTCTTCACTTATCCTGTCTTTCTTTTGAAGACAAGGTGACCTTTATCTTTGCCAAGGTCAGCTCCTTTCTTTGTGTTCTCAGTCCTATCCTCTTCCATCTCCTATAGGCATGCATCAGTAATCATTGCTTTTTTCTTATTTCAAACTCTCCCTATTTAGTTACACTTCTCACAGTGCTTAAACATAGCTGTTCCCAATAAATTTAAGGATAAACTCTCTGAAGATGCTCTCTTCATATATATATATAGCATGCCCTAAATCTCTACTGAAGGAATCATCTATCATCAATCATCTGGTGAACATCTCTCAGTTATTTCATAAATATGAAGTAACAGTTTGGTATAGGAAATATTGCATTGAACCTGGAATTAGGAAGACCAAATTTCAAATCTCAAGAGAGATATTTATTAGATTTTTGATGGTATGTAAGTTATTTAAATTCTCACTTTCCTCAGATTCAAAATAGCAATGATAATAGTACCTAATTCAGAGTTATTATAATGATTGAATAAAATAATATATGAGGTACTTCATAACTTTAAAAATTAATAAGAGTGATAGTTATAATTATAAGAATATCAAAGTCAGTATGTACATTGCCAAAATTGTTCCTCTTCCTCCCCTATACCTCCTCATTCTCTAAAGTTTCTATTTTTTTGTTAAGAGCATCATCATTCTTTAATCAAACTAATATGTAATCTTGGCGTCATCTTTAAACTTACTTTTTCTCTTACCCTGATCCATTATCTGATCAGTTGCGATTTTATAAATTTTACTTGCATATGATCTCTCATATTCACCACCTAGACACTTCCTAGTTAATTCCCTTTCCCACCATCACTACATTTCAAGCAGAGGCAGGATAATCACTTCTTGGGTATACTACAGTACCTCAAAAATGGAATTCTGAATGAAGTCTCTTCCAACTCTTAAATTCTGTAATTCTGTGATATCTTTTCAAACTTTATACATATTATTTACTTTCATGAACTCTAGAGTACAAACACTCTGGTATAATTATTATATTTCATATATTTCAGTTCCTTTAAATATTCTTTTAATTCTTTAAATTTTAGTTAATATTGATAATGATAATAATAATTACTAGTAGTTATATGGTGCCTTATAATTTGTAAACTTTCGCATTTGATCTTCACAATCTTGGGAGGTAGGTACTATTATTTTCATATGACATAGGAAAACTGAGGCAAATACAGGTTAAGTGAGTTTCCAAATGTCACATAACTAACAAATCTGTGAGGTAGTATTTAATTCAGGTCTTCTTGACTCCATGTCCAGTCCTTTATCCACTGAATTTCCTACCTGCCAGAAAGAAAGGAAGAAATGGAGAGAGAAAGGTAAGAAAGGAAGGAATTGAGAAAGGAAAGAAATAAGGAAGGTGTGAAGATTGGATTTAGCTATCTAATGGTTGTAACAATAAAGATACTTAGGTTTTCCTTTATTGAGAAGTTTAAATTGTAGTCCCCTGATTGTAACAATGAAGGTATTTAGCTCTTCATTTATTGTGAAGATTGAATTGTAATCCAAAATCTATTTTTAAATTTTAATCCCCAAAAGGCAATAACTCAGTATTTGAATTATATCTACACATTTTAACTACAAAAAGGTGTTAAGTAACTACAAAAGGTGAACTAACCAAAAAAGGTGTTAAGTAACCCAAAAGATATATTCTAACCAAAAAAGGTGTGAACTAAAGTCCTGGAGAAAAGTGCCTGCTCTGATTGGTAGACATGAAATTTAGAAGAGGTGACACAAGAGAAAGAGATCTTTAAAAAAAGAACCAGAGGCCAGAAGAAGATACATTCAATTTGAGATTCAAGTTGGATGGAGGATTCTCTAACTCAGGGTTGGACTGGAGGAACTGGACCCCTGGAGGAACTCGTGAAGGAAATCTCAGGTTGCTTTTCCATTTTAGACAGTCACCATTGGCAAGTGAAAGTCTGACTTAGTGACCCCGCCTTTCTGAAGGCCTGAAGCCTCCAGGAAAGGCCCATCATCATCTTGAAACTCTTTTCCCCTGGCTGGGCTTAGAATTTCTAACTGGTATCAGAGGAAGCCAGAGCTTGCTCTCTCTCTCTCTCTTTCTCTCTTTCTCTCTCTCTTGCTTAAAATCTTCCCTCCATTGTAAATAAACTATCATAAATTCCATTTATTTTAGTAATTCATTTTGTGATTTAGAAATTAAATCCCTAGCAACCACCTATATAAATATTCAGAAACCATAACAATTAAATTAACAAAGGAATAAAGAAAGAATGAAACAAAGAAACAAAAGAAAGATAGAAACATAGAAACACAGGCAGAAATAAAGAAACATTGAAACAAAGAGAAAGAGAAAGAAAGAAAGAAAGAAAGAAAGAAAGAAAGAAAGAAAGAAAGAAAGAAAGAAAGAAAGAAAGAAAGAAAGAAAGAAAGAAAGAAAGAAAGAAAGAAAGAAAGAAAGAAAGAAAGAGAGAGAGAGAGAGAGAGAAAGAGAGAAAGAGAGAAAGAGAGAAAGAGAGAAAGAGAGAAAGAGAGAAAGAGAGAAAGAAAGAGAGAAAGAGAGAGAGAAATAAAGAAAGAAAGAAAGAAAGAAAGAAAGAAAGAAAGAAAGAAAGAAAGAAAGGGAGGAAGGGAGGGAGGGAGGAAGGAAGGAAGGAAGGAAGGAAGGAAGGAAGGAAGGAAGGAAGGAAGGAAGGAAGGAAGGAAGGAAGGAAGGAAGGAAGGAAAGCTGTAGTTGATACTTATGAATTACTTCAATGTTATATATATTTCTAAGGTTATAAAGCTGTCTATATGATCTTATTTAATCCTGAAGTGTCACCAGTGGCATGATACTTTCTATAAGCTTAGCTTCTAGTGCCTCTTCTCAAAATATTAACTTTTTATTTATTTTGCTATTAATAGCAAAATCCAATACATTTTATTGTGCCACAATGTTTCAATTTCTGTGAGCAGTGATCTCCTGATTCTGCTCATTTCACTCTACCTCAAGGTTCCTCAAGTTCACGTGAAAATCCTTAAGTTCATCATTCCTTATAGCACAATAATATTCCACTACTCTATACCACAGTTTGTTCAGCCATTTCCCAATCTCAACCTCAATTTTCCAATTTAGTTTTGCCACCACAAAAATAACAGCTATACATATTTTTGTACAAACTTTATTTTTGAATCTCTTTGGTATACAAACACAGAACTTGTATAGCTAGATGAAAGGACAGGCAGTCTTTAAAAGCCCTTTGGGCATAATTCCAAACTGCCTTCCAGAATGGTTGGCTCAATTTCCCATTCTACCAACAATGTACTAGTATCCTAATTTTACTACATCTCCTCCAGTATTTATTATTTTCCTCTACTGTCATATTGGTCAATATGCTAGGTGTGTGGTGGTATGTAACAGTTGTTTTGATTTACATTTCTCTAATTAGGAGGGAGTTAGAACACTTTTTCATGTGATGATTGATAGTTTTGATTTATCTGAAAACTTCCTATTCATGTACCCTGATCATTTGTCAATTGGGGAATGGCTTGATTTTTTTTTTAATTTGACTTAGTTTCTTATATATTTGGGAAATTAGACTTTGTCAGAGAGTTTTGCTATAAATTTTCTCCCAGTTTGCTGTTTCCCTTCTAATTGTGGTTGCTTTGGTTTTGTTTGTACAAAACCTTTTTATTTAATATAATCAAAATTATTCAGTTTATATTTTGTAATGTTCTCTGTTTATTGCTTGGTGTTAAATCCCTTCCTTTACAATAGATATGGCAGGTATACTATTCTATGTTCACCTAATTTATTTATGATTTCATTCTATATTTAAGACATTTACCCATTTTTAATATATCTTGGTATAGGATGTGAGATATTGATCTATACCTAATTTTCCCATGCTATTTTCCAATTTTCCCAGAAGTTCTGTCAAATAGTGAAATTTTTCCCCAAAGCTGGGATCTTTGGGTTTATCATAGACTGTCTTGCTAAGGTCATTTATCCCTAGTCTATTATTGCATTGATCCACCCTTCTGTCTCTTAGCGAGTACTATGTTGTTTTGATGATTACTGCTTTATGAAACAGTTTAAGACCTGGTACTGCTGGACTACATACAGTCCTTCACATTTTTTCCCCTTCCTTTCCTTGATATTCTTGATCTTTTGTCATACCAGATGAATATTTTTATAATTTTTTCTAATTTTATAAAAAAGGTTTCTTGATAGTTTCATAGGTATGGCATTGAATAAGCAAATTAATTTAGGTGGGATTGTCATTTTTATTATATTAGCTCATCCTATATATGAGCAATTAATATTTTTCCAATTTCTTAGTTCTAGTTTTAATTCTGTGAAAAGCGTTTTGTAGTTGTGTTCATATGATTCTTGTGTTTGTCTTGGCAAATAGATTCCCAAATATTTTATGCTTTATAGGGCAATTTTAAATGGAGTTTCACTTTCTAACTCTTGTTACTGAGTTTTGTTGGAAACATAGAATTGCTTATGGTTTATGTGAGTTCATTTTGTACCCTGAAACTTTGCTAAAATTATTTCCACTAGCTTTTTTAGTTCATTTTCTAGGATTCTTTAAGTATACCATCATATCATCTGCAAAGAGTGATAGTTTAGTTTCTTCATTGTCTACTTTAATCTCTTTAATTTCTTTTTTCTTCTCTAATTGCTACCACTAGATTTTCTAGTAAAAAAAAAATAAATAATAGAGGTGATAATTGGCATCCCTGCTTCACTCCTGTTCTAATTTTGAAGATTTCTAACTTGTCCCCATTACAGATAATACTTGCTCATGATTTTAAATGAATATTGCTCATTATTTTGAGGAAAGGCCCTTGTATTCCTATACTTTCTGGCGTTTACAATAAAAATTGCATTTTGTCAAAGACTTTTAATGTATATATTGAGATAATTATGATTTTTGTTAGTTTAGTTGTTCACAGGTCAATTATGAGGATGGTATTCCTAATATTAAACCGCCCTCTATTCCTGATATAAATGTCACCTAGTCATAATGAATAATCCTCATGAGACACATTGTAGTCTATTTGCTAGTATTTCCTTTAAGATTTTTTGCATCTATGTTCATTAAGGAGAATGGCCTATAGTTTTCTTTCTCAGTTTTTGGTCTTTCTGGCTTGAAAATCAGAAATTTATTTATATAATGAAAAGAAGTTTTTCTTTGCTTATTTTGTCTAATAGTTTGTATAATATTGGGATTAGTTGTTCTTTAAATGTTTGATATAATTCACTTGTGAATCCATTTGAACCTGAGGATGTATTCTTAGGGAGTTCCTTAATTCTGCCTCTTCAATTTCTTTTTCTGAGATGGGATTAATTAAATATTCTATTTCTGTTTTTGTTAATCTTTGGAATTTATACTTTTGTAAATATTTATCCATTTCCCCTAGATTGTCTTATTTCTTGTCATATAATTGGGCAAAACAGCTCTTAATAATTGCTCTAATTTCCTCTTCTTTGGAGGTGATATCACCCTTTTTATTTTTGATATTATTAATTTTATTCTCTTTTTTAAAAAAATTAGATTAACCAATAATGTATCTATTTTATTTGCTTTTCCAAAGAACCACCTTCTAGTCTTATTCATTAATTCAATAGTTTTTTTACATTAAATTTTATTAATTTCTCCTTTTATTTTTAAGATTTTCAATTTAGTTTTTATCTGGGGTTTTAAAATTTGTTCTTTTCCTAGTTTGTTTTTTAGTTGCATGCCCAATTCATTAATGCCCTCTATCTCTATTTTGTTGATATTGGCACTCAGGGATAAATATTTTCCACTGAGTTCTGCTCTGTCTGTATCCTTTACATTTTGATATATTGTCTCCTAATTGTCATTCTCTTTAATGAAGTCCACAATTGTTTCTTTGATTTCTTTTTTGGTCCACTGGTTTTGAAGAATTTAATTATTTCATTTCAAATTAATTTTAAATTTGCCTTTCAATAGACATTTGTTACTTTTAGTTTTTGTTGCATTGTGAACTGAAAAAAGTTGTATTTATCATTTCTGCTTTCCTACATTTGTTTGCTATGTTTTTATGCCCTAGTACATGGTCAGTCTTTATATATATATACTATGTGATGCAGAAAAGAAAAAGTTGTATTTATCATTTCTGCTTTCCTACATTTGTTTGCTATGTTTTTATGCCCTAGTACATGGTCAGTCTTTATATATATATACTATGTGATGCAGAAAAGAAGATAAATATATATATATATATATATATATTCATTTTATTCTATTCATTTTTCTCCAGATATCTATTAGCTCTATTTTTTCTAACATTTCATTCACTTCCCTTACTTCATTCTTATTTACTTTTTTGGTTTAATTTTTCTAGTTTTAATAGGGGGAAATTAAGATCCCTCACTAGTATGGTTTTACTATTTATTTCCTCCTTAAGCTCCTTTAATTTCTCCTTTAAAAATCACAAAACTGTACCATTTGGTGTATATCTGATGAGTCCTGATAATCTTTGTTATTTATATTGCCATTCATCAAGATATAGTTCCTTACCTTGTCTCTTTTAATTGTATCTATTTTTATTTTAGCTTTGTCTGAGATTATGATTGCTACTCCTGTCTTCTTTGTCTTGGAACCCAATAGATTCAGCTCCAGCCTCATACCTTTTCCCTATGTGTGTGTCTACCTGCCATATGTGTATTTCTTGTAAACAACATTTGCTAGGATTCTGGTGTTTAATCCAGTATACTATCCACTTGTGTTTTATGGATGAGTTCATCTGATTCACATTCACAGTTACAATTAAAATCTGTGTATCCCCTCTCCATTTTAACTACCTTCTTTAATTCTGATCTTACTCCTATTTCCCCTACAGTGTTTTGCTTTTAGTCAGTTTTCCCCCTTCCCCTCCCTTATAGTATTCCCATTACCGCTCTTTTTTATGACAGAATTACTCTGAGAAGGAGATGATGAATTAAAGATCAGATCTGCCCACTTCCTCTCTTCCCTCCCTCCTCCCTTCCCCCATCAAATTAGTTCTACAGTTGGTATCACTGGAAATCTGCTTTGAGTGAGTATCTTGATATAACAGACAGATAACTCTTTAATAATGTTAAATAAAAGGGGTTTATTTAGGAGAAGGGGAAAATTAGGTGAGTTGAGTGGGGAGAGGGTTTGAGGTTTCCCTAGTCCTAAAATAATTCCTAAGATGGAGGATGGTGTAATAGAGTCTAGGTTTTGGGAAATTGACCAACAGGTTTGAAGATTCAGACACTTGAATATTGTAGGGAGAATCCAGAGAGCAGGACTTTTCTGTCCTTCCTCCTTTCTGTCCTCAGGGCAAGAGACCAAGTTTCTTCAGTTTGGCTCTCCTTCTTCAACTGTCCTTCCCTAGTCACCATTCCATTTTAGGATGTCCTCTTTGATTTACAGGTCTGCAGTCCTTGGTGAGCCAGCACTGCTTCAGGTTTTCCCCATCTCTTATCCACAACATTATACCTCCCTTTTATTACTCCCATTACCCCTCCTCCCTTATTAATTCCCTCTTGCTCCAGGACCTTTTGGTCACCCTGCCCCAGCTTCTTACTCTCTTGTATCTCTCCTCTCTCCACCACTCTGTTTCTTATTCCCCTTCTACTTTTCTCTGGGGTAAGATACAATTCTATACCCCCCAATGAGTCTGACTGTTCTTCTCTCTCTGAGGCAATTCCAATGAGAGTAAGGTTTAAATACTAACCAACTTTTCCCTCCCTTCCATTATAATGGTTCCTCCTAGCCCCCCTCACCCCACCTTGTGCTTATTTATGTAATATAGTTTGCCCCATTTTAACTACTATGAAAATGATAACAATTTTTAAGTGTTACATCTTTCCATATAGAAATATGTCATTTAACCTTATTGAAGGCCTTAAATTTTTCCTCTTTCTTTAATTCCTTTTCATGCTTCTCTTGGATTTTGTGTTTGGGCCTAAAATAAGTCTTCTATTTTATTAAATGGATATACTTTCCTCTGAAAGAGTAGAGCCAGTTTTGTTGGGTAATTGATTCTTGGTTGTAGACCTAATTCCCTTACCTTCCAGAATATCATATTCTAAGCCTTCCGGTCTTTCATTGTGTAGGCTTCTAGGTCCCATGTGATATGACTGGAGTTCCATTATATCTGAATTGTTTCCTTCTAGCTGTTTGTAGTATTTTCTCCTTAATCTGGGAACTCTAGAACTTGCCTATGACATTCCTTGGAGTTATCATTTGGGGATTTAATGCATAAGGTAATGTGTAGATTCTTTCAATCTCCATTTTACTTTTTTCAAGGATATCAGAGCTATTTTCTTGGATAATGTCTTGTATTATGTTGTCTTGTATTTTTTTATTTTTTTGGTCATGACTTTTGCATAGGAGAACAATTCTTAAATTTTCTCTTCTGACTCTATTTTTCAAGTCATTTTTTTGATAAGGTGTTTCAGATTTTCTTCCATTTTTTTCAATCTTTTGATTGTTTTTTACTCTTAATGTGTTGAGGAACTTCTTAAATGTTGGTTTGGAAGGATTCTCAGAGTGTTTTCAGCTTTCCCTGCTACTAAGCTACCATCTTGTCTCTGCCCCTATGCTGTTCTATTTAAAATGGAATGCTTTTTAGTTCCAAATCTCTTGATTCTTTAGAATAAAGCCCTCATATGGAGATAAAGCCTCATCATTCTAAATAGACCCAACAAAAAAATTAACAAGAAAGATTTTTTCTAAGATTTGTAATGTTTATTTTTTTAGAAAAATGTTTTGATATTAAAACAGTAGACAATTGTCAAAGTTATATTGAAGGAGATGATTATTGTCATGGAGAATATTCTAACACTAATTTGTACATAAAGTATATAAATATATATTTTTAAAGTATTTATAGTATCTAAATATATGTATTTGTATATGTATCAGTCTATATATAGACTGAAAATATATAAATTATATAGAGAATATATGTATACTTATACATATATTCAAGAGAATTTTGAATATATGTATAAGTATACATATATTCTCTATATATTTTATATGTTGTAAAATTAAATCTCTAATAAAAATATTATACTTTAAGAGATGTATTAATGATCATTAGAAATCAAGGAATATAGAAGACACAAAATAAAGACCAAGTGCCCATGGCTGATCAGCCAGTTCAGACACCCGCCTTACTACACCCAAGCTAAGGACAGGAAATAAAGAGGTGGGTCCTTCCATGTCCCTACCTAATAAATATCCTTTATCTAAAAGAAGTATGTAATGACAGGAAGTCAGTGGGCTCCTGGGAATTGTAGTTCTTTTTTAGAGTGACAGATTTTTAATTATAATACATATATATATATATATATATATATATATATATATAGAGAGAGAGAGAGAGAGAGAGAGAGAGAGAGAGAGAGAGAGAGATGGAAACTTAGAAATCTATTTTGTGATGAAAACATCTTGCTGCTCAGAACTAGGACCTTTGCAGGTATTATATGAGTGGGAGTGTAATGATGAAGAATTGGGGGATTAAAGGAAAGAATATTTGACTGAGAGAACATTGTTGTTTGTTGCCAAATATTTTAGGATTTCAGATCCAGAAGTTCAAACAAAAGTTCTGCACCTAGGAGACCTCCCTGTTCCCATGCTCCTATCTTGTTCTCTCCTCACTGGCACACCAGCATTTACAAAAGTTGGAGAAGATGGAGAGCAGACATAGGTTCAACTCAATTCAATTCTGAAGTCTACTACATGTTGATTCTGTGACCCTAGGCAAATAATTTATATTTAATGATTAAGAAAATTCTCTAACATTATAACTTATAGAGAAGGTGCTAAACGTAATTGGTAAACATTCTCCATGTCAATGAAATTGCAATTCTATTTGCTGAAATTTAAGAAAAAACACTGTCCTACTGGAGGTAGATGGAGGACATCTAGGCTTGAATAAACTCTGTGTGTATGTGTATATCTGTTTGTTATATTGAGAAAGAAGTTAGTTGGAGAAAAAGTGAGAATTATAGAGGTAAGATAAGAGGTTTTCAGAATCCTTGTAAAACCTAGTAGCACAATAGTAAAGACTTTTAATAACAGATTCATTGAGGGACCAAAAAATAAAATAAAATAAATCAAATCACCCACATGCTTACAAAAATTAGTGCATTAGTTATTTGAAATTGAATCATATTCAAAATAAAGGAATTCTGTTGGGGAAAATACCATTAACTAAAAACAGAAGAAATTTGGATTTCCCCCTTTATTATATGCCTTTAAAAGGTAAAATTTGGATAAATTAACAAGTAACTCTTAATACTTGTCCATGTAAGTTTTGGGTGCAAAAATAAATATTTCTTGATTGACAATCATCAATTGTTTTGTTCACTGGAGATGACTAAAGCAAAATGTATTTTATTTACTTTTTTGGTTTTATTTTATTTTTTGTCTTTTACACCTCTATACTGGAATAGATCTATTGCTATTCTTACCTTGTTAGTTATTCTTTTCTACCCACTTACTCTCCAGTGAACTGTCAAATAATCCATATTAAGGTTTTAACTGATGGACTCTCAAGGTGTTTTCCTTTCAACAAGAAGAATTTGCATTTCAGTAGAAGGTTTCTGAGGACCAAAATGTGTTTAGTATTTAAAGGAATTCATATGTAATGGTGAAATATCAAGTAATGTAGCAGGTAATACTGTCAATAGTGTGTATGTGAGGACAAGGGGACCTTCCTGCTAATTCTTCTTTCATATAATATAGTCAATATTCTACTTTTGCCTCTGATTTTGGCTGCCTTTGATGATGTACTGCACCAAAAATGTGTTAACAGTTCCTTTTTTCATAATTCTGTAAAAAGAGAGTATATTTGAAAAAATGTTCACTAATAGGAAAATGATATCCCATCTGAGAAGGTACAAAGAAAAACAAGCCTGAAAGAAAACAGGAGAGTGACTCAACAGGGAATAAGAAATTTAAACACATATACCTTATCAGACTGACAACCTAAGATTGGAAAAGAATAATAGTCTAAAAAAGTTTAAAGGATAAAAATGAAGAAAAAATAATAGCAATTCAAGATAATGAAAAATATATAGTTATAAAATTGGAAAGAGGTGAAACAAAAATTTCAGATGTCAATCAAAAATAATTGATTATGACATGTATTTATAGAACAGCTCTTATAGGAGGAACCATATATAAGAAATTTAGCAAATATGCTCTTCCATAGCCCTTTATAATGAAGAAACTTATGGAAGGTAAATGATTTATGTATGGTGAGAAACCAAAGTAGAGCAATAAATTACATGAAAGTCACCAAAATCTATGTCTGTATATCCTTTTAAATTTATTCTAACTCTTCCTTAGACATATTCAAAAGTATTTCAGAAAGATGAGTAGAATCTAAGACTTTCTCTGAATAAAACAAGGCTAGAAGAAACTCAAAAATGCATTGTGGGGAACAATGAGAAACATTCTTTCAGGTTATTTTGATGAAATGACTAAAATATCTCTTCTAGCAAAACCTGTTTTCAATAAACCTGATGAAAGCCTATTCATAGCCTAAACGCTACCACCAGCCAAAACATACTTTTTTCTGAGTCACTTCCTCGAACCATCTGAGGCTTGATATTCTCAAAGCAATACTATGTAAATTAATGATAGCATACAAATTAATGAAATTTTACTTGTCTCACATGGTATTTCATGGCTTAATGCTTCTCTTTTTACTCTGAAAAACCAAACTAAAGGTACTATATGGACAATAAAATTACTATTTCTAAGTTTTTCATGAAGAGTTAAAAAAATAATGTAACATATGACTAACTCATATTTCACAGAATTGTTTCCCATTGATTTAATTCCTGATTCACTTTATAGCTTTACAACAAAATTCATGAGCACTCAGTCTTCCACTTCCTTTCATATTAGCTGATGCCCCAGGAGGCCACATCTAGTTCTGCCACAATGAACACTGCCTTAGCCTTTTGCTTAAATTTCCATTTAGCCTTGTAAATAATTTTTGTTCTAAAACCAAAGACCTTTGATTACTTGACCTCCTTAGACTTCTCTCACCACTCTCTCTTTTGTGCTGTCTCTCCCTGTTGCATTGTACTGCATACTTTGGTTTAAAAATCCCTTTTGATTGTTGGGTAGAAGAACAAAGAAAGCAAGACAGTAGTTTCCAAACTGTTGACCAAGAACTCTTGAGAGCCACAGGGTAATTGTAATGGATTCATGAATTTAAATGGTCCCTAAGGATAATTTTCATTTACCTCTAATAAAGTACAAAGTGCCATTCACTGTAATGTATCATCAAATCTACTTTTGGTAAGCCAAAAAAAGTCTCAATTTTAAATTTCAAATTTATGTAGATAGTTATTAATAACACACCAATTCATTTAGAATTGATGAATTCATAATAACTCATTTATATATATATATATATATATATATATATATGTTCTAAATCAATTAACATGAATAATATTATCATTTAAGAGTTAATGGAAATTCATTGTTGTTTCTCATATTGAAGTGGTTTAAAAACACTGGTCATTTAAGAGAATCTAGAGTAGAATTGAAGCCCCCAAAGGAAATAGAGCAAAATTAACACAGAAGGATAATAGCCCTTGAAATCCATTTCCCACCCATCTTTCCCTGTGGTATGTTGTAAATTTCCTTCCCTCTTTGTCTTTTCTCTGTAGTTTCTAGAATTTAGCATTTCATCTTCACATTGAAATCCCATGGTAAAAATACTCCTTCATAGTCATTTTGTTTTACAATTTTCTCAATGAATGCAAGTTGAAAAGTACTGTTGCAAACAAAGAGAAAAACTAATGTGTGGCTGCTTTCCAAACAAAATCCATGCCTACTTTGGCCTGTGAGAGAAGTTGGCAACCCCAATGGTTACTGAGGATTAGAATCCAAATTGGATCCCAAAGTTAAAAGGCTAGGCCATTGCCAACAGAAGAAACCAAAGGTTTCTGAAGGATATGATAATCAAGGCACAGCTGAAACAATCCCAAGGCAAAGTATAAAAAGCACAAAAAGAAGAAATAGAGCAATATGGTGCAATAAGAGAATTGAAAGGAGGGGGGAAAACAGAAAAGAAAAAGAAGAGAATCATACAAATTAAAGTAAGCAATCTCTCCAAGAAATGAGACAAAGGTTAGAAGGACAAAGTTTAAATATACCACCCTCCCCCCAAAACACATATAAGTTATACACACCTAAAATATTATTACTAAAGGCTCTGAAAAAATTTACTTTATTAACTGGCAAGACAAACCATGGGAAGATAATGTCTTCTTAAGTGGGAAAAAGAGACTAGAGAAAAAAGAAATGCTCATAGAGGTTTACTCCCTTCTTCATGGATAGAAAATGATTTTAACAAATCTAATATGCCTATGGATTTTCTTAGCAAGATACTGATACTTTTGTTTTTGTTCAAGGCTCCGATGAGCTTGGTCTGAGTGTACAACTAGTATTAGGAGCAGTTTTAAATTGCTTTTCTGAGTCATTGAAATATGAGGCTTGAATGGGCAGGCAAACCAAATTACTTGGTAACTAATAAGCACAGTCCATTGCTTGAGGTGTATTCCAACTGTATTGCTATCAACTAAAGTTTAGTTATCTTTCCACTGTATAAATGAGTATATTGAAAAGAATATACTTCTCTGGACCCAGCTGTATGACACTGGACTAGTCACTTAATCTCCTTTGTCTGGCTCTTATTGATCTTCTGCTTTATATACTGTTTCTATGATGAAAGATAATATTTTAATTTTTTTTTTAAAAAAGAAAAACATCCCTTTAGTTTCCATAGAAAAATAAAGCCTGAATCTACTCAAGCTCCCATGATCTTTGTTAGACATTTTTTCTTCTTTTTACTATCAAACCTCATATCTCAGTGTTAGCAAATCATGAAATTTCAGACATGGAAAGACCTTAGCACTCTTTTAATTCATTTCTTTATCTTATCAATAAGAAGGATTAGATTTCTTCTTCTAGATATATAATAATAGTGCATATAAAATGTCTTTCTCATCTTCCTTTGTGTTTTCTTCATCCCTTTTTTCTTAGTCTAAAAGCATGTGATGGTATTGTTGTTGTTGTTTTTTCAGAAACAGCAAATTATCTTGATAATAGAGAGGTAACATGGAATAGCATGTAGACTAATCTTGGAATCAAAGACCTGAGTTTAAGTTATGTATCTAATATATACTAACTGCTGACTTTTGTCAAGTTGATTAAAGTTGTAGTACCTTGGGCAAATCTTTAAAAGTCAGTTACAGATGAAGTGTAATTATTTATTTAGGGGGATTCTCAGACTAGGAGATCCTCAGATCTTGGAAATCACAAATTTGGAGTAAACTATTAATGATGATAATAATATTTAGAGACAGGACTACCATTCATTCTATATCACATTTTTATCATATACAACTATTAAATTTCAACAAACATGATTTCTTCCATTTAAACACATTTCATGATATTCTATATTATAATAATATAATAATTTAGAGCATAGAGAATTAGAATATATAATAATGGCATGTCAGTAGACTAAAAATAGATAAATATGAAGAATTCCTTTATTAGTCATATAAGAAGGAAAATTATGAGACTGACCACAAATTAATAATTTTATTAAAGCAAAAGTAACAATGGAAAAAGGTGGAAAATAGGAGAGAGATCTATAGGTTACATTTCCTTTTGTTCCATTTAGCTTACTATTCTTTGGCCACCATTTGGGTCCCCTCAACACACTCACAGGAATTCCTGGCAGCAACAACATGAAAGAGAAGAGAGTGAAATCAGCTCCAGCCTCAGTTTATTAAACTTTTTCTCTGCCCATTAACTCACACATCATGCCTCAGGAGCTTTCTATTTTGCCTGGGTTACACAGAGGGATCAGTCCAAGGGACAGTTCAAGGGACATCCACCCTATCCCCTGCTTCCTATCTCTTGATTTTATTGCTACCTTTTTTCAAACTGCCATTCTATCCTTGTAACCCAATCAATTCAATGATTTTCTTCACACAATCTTCCCCTCTAGGTCAAGTTCAGGCTCAAGCCAGTTATGCAGGTAGTCAACAGGAATAATCTCAAAAAGTGGGGAGGGTAAATTTCCTTCACATAGTCAAAAGTTTTTTGGTCTTTTGCTCTTCAGTATTTGATCTTTTTGGTCATTCCTTTTCAGTTTCTTCTGATTTGTAAATTCCATATTATTCTGAACTCCTCATTGTCCCTTAGCCCACATTGCCAATACAGCTGCCAAATTTGCCATTTCTATATCCACAATGTCTGACTCTCTTTGGCTCACACAGCTACCACCTTAGTCACATCTCTCCTAGATTATTACAATGATCTTTTCACTGGTCTCCCTATGTCATTTCTCCTCCCATTCCAATTCATTATCCATATATTGCTGAAGAGGTTTTCTCTATGTGCAGATCTGAACATGTCACTCCCCTCCTCAATTAACTCTAGGTTTAAATAGTAAATAATCAATTTATCTTTTAGATATTTTTACATCTTGCCCTGACCTCTCTTTCCAGAATCATTCCTCCCCTTCCTAAATTCTACAAAATACTGAAATTAACATTCTCTATGTTCCTCCTAAACAGCATACCAGCTCCCATTTCTATGACTTTGTATGCATCATGTACCAAGCCTAGAATACAGTTCCTGCTAATTTTTATTTTATAAAATACTTTTCTTCATTGAAAATTCATCTCAGAACATCAGCCATTCAACTGTTGTGAACACAAGTACCTTTTGTAAAATTAAGAAAAAAACCAAAAAACTACAAGGTTCCAGTCAAGATGGCGGCTTAGAAGCAGCAAAAGTTCAGACCTCTGAAAACTCATCCTTACTGATCACAAACTGAATGCTCCTAGGGGACTGAAAATCAAATTTAACAACACAACAGAGGTGGAGAACCCTCCTTATGGACTCAATTCAAAAGGTACACCCCCCCAAAAGCCAGAATCTGAGAAAACTTGGGTCTAAGGGGAAGGTAGAAGGAAGGTCCCAGGACCCTTCCTCCCCAACCCAGAGCACAGATCCCCAGCGGGAAACTCTGGGTGGGCAAAGATGCTAGTCTGGAGGGTGTACCTTCAGAGCAACCTGGGCCAGACTAAGAGCATGCAACATATGTGGCAGGGAAGTAGCCAGAGAGAGACCCAAGAGCTTGCAACACCTTGGCTGGGTCCTTCCATCTGGTTCCAGTCTCACCAGAGGTTTTTGCCTAGGGGCACATCCAGACCAACCTAATCCCATCCGGAGTCCTCAGAGCTCAGGGAATCCAGGACCCCTCCTACCCTAAAGTGCAGGGCCTCCTGCAGGGACAGGAACCTCTGGGCGGGCAAAGGCACTGGTATACCTTACATACAGTGCTGTACCAGGTTCAGAGCATAGAACGCAAGCAGGGGAGAAGCAGCTGGAGAGAATTGGAGAGAGCATGGACATCTCCAGCCTTCCAGGAGTCTTCAGCCTCAGAGAGCATAAAGCCCAACCCAGTTGAACTTAATCCAATCAAAACCTAAAAATACGTTAATATTAAAAGAAATGGGAAAAGAAACACATGGGGTAAATTTTTATGAAACAAAGAAGCTCATGGATAAATACTTATAAAATATAAATTGCCTAGACTAAAAGAGGAACAAATAAATTACCTAAACAGCCCCATGCCAGAAAAAGAAATTGAACAAGCCATCAAAGAACTTCCTAAGAAAACTCCCCAGGTCCATATGGATTAACAAATGAATTCTATCAAACATTCAAAGAACAACTAATCCCAATATTAAACAAACTATTTGACAGAATAAGCCAAGAAGGAGTTCTACCAAATTCATTTTACGACACAAACATGGTACTGATCCCAAAGCTAGGCAGGTCAAAAACAGAGAAAGAAAACTTTAGACCAATCTCCCTAATGAATATAGATGCAAAAATCTTAAATAGGATCATAGCAAAAAGATTTCAACAAGTCATCACAAGGGTTATCCACTACGATCAGGTAGGATTCATACCAGGAATGCAAGGATGGTTCAATATTAGGAAAACCATCCACATAATTGACCATATAAACAAGCAAACAAACAAAAATACACATGATTATCTCAATAGATGCAGAAAAGGCCTTTGATAAAATACAACGCCCATTCCTATTGAAAACACTAGAAAGTATAGGAATAGAAGGGCCTTTCCTAAAAATAATAAACAGTATATATCTAAAACCACCAGCAAACATCATCTGAAATGGGGAAAAACTCAAAGCCTTCCCAATAAGATCAGGAGTCAAACAAGGATACCCATTATCACCTCTATTATTTAACATTGTACTAGAAACACTTGCTATAGAAATTAGAGAAGAAAAAGAAATTGAAGGTATTAAAATAGGCAATGAGGAGACCAAGCTATCACTCTTCATGGATGATATGATGATTTACTTAAAGAATCCTAGAGAATGAACCAAAAAGTTATTCGAAATAATCAACAACTTTAACAAATTTGCAGGATACAAAATAAATCCACATAACTCATCAGCATATCTATATATCTCTAACCCATTTCAGTAGCAAGAATTAGAAAGAGAAATACCATTTAAAACTACCCTAGAAAATATAAAATACTTAGGAATCTATTTGCTGAGACAAACACAAGAAGTATATGAACACAACTATAAAACACTCTCCACACAGTTAAAACTAGATCTAAACAATTGGAAAAACATTGATTGCTCATGGGTGGGACAAGCTAACATAATAAAAATGACAATCCTACCCAAATTAATTTACTTATTTAGTGTCATACACATTGAAGTACCAAAAAACTTCTTTACTGCATTAGAAAAAACATAACAAAGTTCATTTGGAAGAACAAAAGATCAAGGACATCCAGGGAAATCATGAAAAAAAAAAACTGTAATGGAAGGAGGACTTGCAGTCCCAGATCTCAAACTATACTATAAAGCAGTGGTCATCAAAAAAATTTGATACTGTCTAAGAAACAGAAAGGAGAATCAGTGGAATAGACTTGGGGTAAATTTCCTCAGCAAGACAATCTTTGACAAACCCAAAGACCCCAGCTTTTGGGACAAAAATCCACTATTTGATAAAAACTGCTGGGAAAATTGGAAGACAGTGTGGGATAGATTAGGAATTGATCAACACCTCACACCCTACACCAAGATAAATTCAAAGTGGGTGAATGACTTAAACATAAAGAAGGGAACCATAAGTAAATTGGGTGAGCACAGAATAGTATACATGTCAAACCTTTGGGATGGGAAAGACTTTAAAACCAAGAAAGACTTAGAAACTGAGACACAAAATGCAAAATAAATAATTTTGACTACATCAAATTAAAAAGTTTTTGTACAAACAAAACCAATGTAACTAAAATCAGAAGGGAAGCAACAAATTGGGAATCTTCATAAAAACCTCTGACAAAGGTTTAATTACTAAAATTTACAAAGAGCTAAATCAATTGTACAAAAAATCAAGCCATTCTCCAATTGATAGATGGGCAAGGGACATGAATAGGCAATTTTCAGTTAAAGAAATCAAAATTATTAAGAAACACATGATAAACTGTTCTTAATCTCTTATAATCAGAAAGATGCAAATCAAAATAACTCTGAGGTATCACCACACACCTAGCAGATTGGCTAACATGACAGTTATGGAAAGTAATGAATGCTGGAGGGGATGTGGCAAAGTAGGGACATTAAATCATTGCTGGTGGAGTTGTGTGAATCAATCCAACCATTCTGGAGGGCAATTTGGAACTATGCCCAAAGGGCGATAAAAGACTGTCTGACCTTTGATCCAGCCATAGCACTGCTGGGTTTGTACTCCAAAGAGATAATAAGGAAAAAGACTTGTACAAGAATATTCATAGCTGCACTCTTTGTGGTGGCCTAAAATTGGAAAATGAGGGGATGCCCTTCAATTGGGGAATGGATGAACAAATTGTGGTATATGTTAGTAATGGAATACTATTGTGCTAAAAGGAAAAATAAAGTGGAGGAATTCCATGAAGACTGGAACAACCTCCAGGAAGTGATGCAGAGAGAAAGGAGCAGAACCAGGAAAACATTGTACACAGAGACTGATACACTGTGGTACAATCAAACGTAATGGAATTCTCCATTAGTGGCTGTGTAATGTCCCTGAACAATCTGCAGGGATCTAGGAGAAAAAACACTATCCACAAGCAGAGGATAAACTGTGGGATTAAAAACACCAAGGAAAAGCAACTACTTGAATGCAGGGGTTAAGGGGACATGAATGAGGAGAGACTCTAAATGAATACCCTAATGCAAATACCAACAACATAGAAATGGTTTTGAATCAAGGACCCATGTGATACCCAGTGGAATCATGCATTGGCTATGGTAGGGGTAATGGGAGGGAGGGGGAAGAAAATGGCCTTTGTTTCCAATGAATAATGTTTGAAAATGACCAAATAAAATAATGTTTAAAAGGTAAAAAAATAAATAAATAAAAAGTAATTTTTTAAAAAAATTACATATACATATCATATAATTCCTGATAGGATGTGAACTCCTCATGCTCTTTGTATTTGTATTCCCAGAACATAGCAAAGTTCCTAGCACATAGAAAGTGCTTAATAAATGTTTGATGATTGACTGATTGATATTAATTTATATTAATTGATTTAACTCAGAAAATTAAAGATTTTTAAATTAAAGAATATAATTAAACTAATAGAGCAAAGAGGAAAAAGTAAGAAAAACTATTCATAATTATTATAGTAATAGAGATACAAATACTATAGAATAATAGCAACCAAGCTTAGACCTAGAGAAGACATGAAAAATACTTTTCCTTCCATTCTTTGCATGGGTAACGGATTAGCAGGATAGAATATTATTCATTTTATCTGACTTGGTTAATTCATTGATTAGTTTCCCTGATCTCTTTTCTCTCTTTATTTTTTATTCTTCCTGCCAATGCTCATTAGGTTGAGAGATGACAAAGACATATTTGAAATAAAAGTGATAGAAAAAAGTCTCAGTAAAATTTTAAAAGGAGAAAATTAACACAACTGATATATTCATATTAAATATGATTTTGTTATACAAAAGAAGATCCTGTCATCATGGTGAATTTGTGTCCACTGTATATTTTATTCTACTGAGAAGTTTCTCCATTTCAGAAATCTCTCAATAATGTTTCTTTATCCCAATGAAGCGTTCCTCTCCATTTCCTTAGATTGCTAATGACCAGCATTACATTCTGGACTCATATATCAGCGCAAGTTCAATGTTAACTCAACTCAGGAGAAGCCACACATACTTCAACTTCTATTGATTAGTAAGTAGGAAAGGAAATGTTGGTAAATTGTATATAATAAAAACAATAAATATATTTTAATTTGTGGTACAAAGACCTCTAAGTGGCCACAGCAAAGTAAAAATAGGTAAACCTAAGAATTTAAAGGAAGAAATGGGGTGTGCATGAGAAGTCTTAAAACAAGAAAAAGAACAATAACCATCAAACAACCACAAGACATCAGAAGTATGAAACAAAGAGGAATAATTAATGTGATTCTCATCATTTTTGAAAGGATTCCACAGCAATGATCTACTTTTTTTCAGGGTAGTAGATGAAAATGAATGATATATTCATTCTCTGGGCCTTAGTTTCATCCACAGAGGTCACTATGGCCTCCTGATGATCTGAAAGGAGCAAAATGGTTGGGTGGGTGGGAATTAGAGCAACAACATGAATGATCAGCAAGACTGAATGATTGTGGTGTTATGCTGTTGCAGTCTTGCTTAATGCACATTAAACTTGATGCATGAAAATCTTAAAGGATCCCTATAAAAGAATTTAGGGATTTGGGGTAGGCACGGGGGTTATCCTAATTTGCAGTTATTCTTGCAATAGGTATTTCTAGTTATGGAACTGATTAATCCATCAGACCATCCTGGCTGATTCAAAATATAACAGAATCAAAGCTGTAGAGCCAGAAGATATCTTTCAAGACATATAATATAATGCTATCATAATTTTTTAAAGATGAGAAAGCGAGGCTCAAGGAAGCAAAATGATTTGCCTAAGATGAAGTAAGTATTCAAGTATCATAGATAGAATTTAGACCTCAAGTCTCTGATTCTAGAACTAATGATCTTTCTTGTGTTTCTGCAAGTAAATGGTTCTCCCTTCCAAAACAAGTCAAGAGCATATCCACAAACTTTCAAGGTTTCTTGGAAAGCCCACTGGATTGGACATCATGACACTACAGATCCAAAAATACATGTGAACTCACAAGCCAGCTAAAGCAACATACTTATTTTGTAGATAAGGGAACTGAGGCACAGAGAAGCTAAATGAGTTACCCACTGTTTCACAGGAAATTAGTGCCAGAGGACGTATTTAAGTCAAAATTCTTTGACTTAATAGCCAATACTCTTTCCACTATACAATACCTTCATTTTAATTTTAAAAAGTGACTTTTTGTTTGTGTGAACAAACAAGAGCCTTGAACAACCTGCATCATGGTTTCCTTATCTATAAAAATGGGAATAAAAATACTACACTGACCTACCTATCAGTCTACTAGAATCATTTAAGTGTAAAAAACATACAAGATAATTGAAGATTGTTTAAATATATATTTTTACTCCAAAAGCATACATATTGAAAATGAAGGGAGAAATACCTTTCACTGAAGTACCTTTCTCCTGGTAGCTTTTTCTAAGTCTTTCTCACATTTTTAGGCTGAGAACTATAAAAGATAATGAGAATCATTAAAAATTACTTTGCCCAATTATATGGCAATAAATACAACAATTTAGATGATATGGATGAATATATACAAAAATACAAACTGCCTAGACTAACAAAATCCCCAGGGCCTGATGGATTCACCAGTGAATTCTATCAAACATTCAGAGAACAGTTAATCCCAATACTATACAAACTATTTGACATAATAAGCAAAGAGGAAGTTCTACCAAACTCCTTTTATGACACAAACATGGTACTGATTCCAAAACCAGGCAGATCAAAAACAGAGAAAGAAAACTATAGACCAATCTCCCTAATGAATATAGATGCAAAAATCTTAAATAGGATACCAGCAAAAAGACTCCAGCAAGTGATCAGAAGGGTCATCCACCATGATCAAGTAGGATTTATACCAGGGATGCAGGGCTGGTTCAATATTAGAAAAACCATCCACATAATTGACCACATCAACAAGCAAACCAACAAGAACCACATGATTATCTCAATAGATGCAGAAAAAGCCTTTGATAAAATACAACATCCATTCCTATTAAAAACACTAGAAAGCATAGGAATAGAAGGGTCGTTCCTAAAAAATAATAAACAGTATATATCTAAAACTATAAGCTAATATCATCTGCAATGGGGATAAACTAGATGCATTCCCAATAAGATCAGGAGTGAAACAAGGATGCCCATTATTATCCTCTAATATTTGACATTGTACTAGAAACACTAGCAATAGCGATTAGAGAAGAAAAAGAAATTGAAGGCATCAAAATAGGCAAGGAGGAGACAAGTCATCGCTCTTTGCAGATGACATGATGGTCTACTTAAAGAATCCTAGAGATTCAACCAAAAAGCTAATCGAAATAATCAACAACTTTAGCAAAGTTGCAGGATACAAAATAAACCCGCATAAGTCATCAGCATTTCTATATATCTCCAACACATCTCAGCAGCAAAAACTAGAAAGAGAAACCCCATTCAAAATCACCTTAGACAAAATAAAATACCTAGGAATCTATCTGCCGAGACAAACACGGGAACTATATGAACACAACTACAAAACACTTTCCACACAGTTAAAACTAGACTTGAGCAATTGGAAAAACATTAAATGCTCATGGATAGGACGAGCCAATATAATAAAAATGAACATCCTACCCAAAATTATCTATCTATTTAGTGCCATACCCATTGAACTCCCCAAAAAAATTCTTTATTGATTTAGAAAAAACCATAACAAAGTTCATTTGGAATAACAAAAGATCAAAGATATCCAGGGAAATAATGAAAAAAAACCCACAAATGATGGGGGCCTTGCAGTCCCAGACCTCAAACTATATTACAAAGCAGCAGTCATCAAAACAATTTGGTACTGGCTAAGAGACAGAAAAGAGGATCAGCGGAATAGACTGGGGGTAAGTGACCTCAGCAAGACAGTATACGATAAACCCAAAGATCCCAGGTTTTGGGACAAAAATCCACTATTCGATAAAAACTGCTGGGAAAATCGGAAGACAGTGTGGGATAGATTAGGAATTGATCAATACCTCACACCCTACACCAAGATAAATTCAAAATGGGTGAATGACTTAAACATAAAGAAGGAAACCATAAGTAAATTGGGTAAACACAGAATAGTATACACATCAGACCTTTGGGAGGGGAAAGACTTTAAAACCAAGCAAGACATAGAAAGAATCACAAAATGTAAAATAAATAATTTCTACTACATCAAATTAAAAGGCTTTTGTACAAACAAAACCAATGTAACTAACATTAGAAGGGAAACAACAAATTTGGAAAAAATCTTCATAGAAACCTCTGACAAAGGTTTAATTTCCCAAATTTATAAAGAGGTAAATCAATTGTACAAAAAATCAAGCCATTCTCTAATTGATAAATGGGCAAGGGACATGAACAGGCAGTTCTCAGCCAAAGAAATCAAAACTATTAATAATCACATGAAAAAGTGCTCTACATGTCTTATAATCAGAGAGATGCAAATCAAAACAACTCTGAGGTTTCACCTCACACGTAGCAGACTGGCTAACATGACAGCAGAGGAAAGCAGTGAATGCTGGAGGGGATGTGGCAAAGTAGGGACATTAATTCATTGCTGGTGGATTTGTGAATCGATCCAACAATTCTGGAGGGCAATTTGGAACTATGCCCAAAGGGCGATAAAAGACTGTCTACCCTTTGATCCAGCCATAGCACTGCTGGGTTTGTACCCCAAAGAGATAATTGGGAAAAAAGATTTGTACAAGAATATTCATAGCTGCGCTCTTTGGGGTGGCCAAAAATTGGAAAATGAGGGGATGCCCTTCAATTGGGGAATGGCTGAACAAATTGTGGTATATGTTGGTGATGGAATACTATTGTGCCAAAAGGAATAATAAAGTGGAGGAATTCCATGGAGACTGGAACAACCTCCAGGAAGTGATGCAGAGCGAGAGGAACAGAGTCAGGAGAACATTGTAAACAGAGACTGACACATTGTGGTATAATGGAACATAATGCACTTCTCCATTAGTGGCAGTGTAATGTCCCTGAACAATCTGCAGGGATCTAGGAGAAAAAAACACTATCCACAACCAGAGGACAAACTGTGGGAGTAGAAACACAGCGGAAAAGCAACTGCCTGACTACAGCGGTTGAGGGGACAAGTCAGAGGAGAGACTCTGAATGAACACTCTAATGCAAATAGTAACAACATGGCGATGGGTTCAAATCAAGAACACATGTGATACCCAGTGCAATTGTGCCGGCTATGGGAGGGGAGGGGGGGGAGGAAAAGAAAATGATCTTTGTCTCTAATGAATAGTGCTTGGAAATGATCAAATAAAATATTATTTAAAGGAAAAAATAAAATAAAAATAAAAATAAAAAGAGATAATAATATAAGCCTGGGATCTTCATGAAATTCAGTGTGACCAGGTAAAATGTAATTGAGGAAGACTAATGGATCCCTTAGGAAAGATAGATTGCTTAGACCCTCTAAAGTAGACAATGACTTTTAGTTCCCCCCAGATCACTTATGTGCCTTACTTCAGTATTTACAATTGGTCTAAATTAAAGTTTCCATATCTCATATCTACTGAGACCTAAAAAAAGAGAAAGATTGATAAAATGTGGGCAAGGATGCAGTATTCTCTATAGTACTGCTAGAGTTTTATTTCATTTCATTGAGGTTTCAATGGTAGCTTCCCTAATGAAACAAATGTACAGATTTTGGATGAAGTATTTTCAAAAGCAAATAAAATCCACATTTTCCCCATTCATCATTCAACTCAGGAAAGTTAAGGGAAAGGCACTAGGTCTGTGATTTCATTGATATAGGAAATTCTCTGATAAGGAAATTTATTCTGACTATGTAAGTTAGGATCTTTTCTGGAACTTAGAAAGTTGCTTAGACTAGAGTATTAATAGTTAAATGACATCCCTATAGTCTTGTAGTCAGTATCTGCCAGAAATGGGATATGTAATTGTCTCATATATCATACTGTCTTTCAAATAAGTGAAAGGCATGGAAGTTCTACTTATGCCTCAGATATTTATAAAACTTTAGTTAAGAAAGCACATTACTGGATATTTTCTTTAATCTTGAATAGTATAAGAATTCATGAGGCTACCCAATCCATTTGTGGATAGCTGTGTTTCATGAAATATGGTTATTTTGATTTAAAAATTTGTATATTGCTGTATCTCATACTTATTTATCCACATGCCCACTGCTATATATATTTCATACACTATATAAGAAATCAAATCCATTTTCCATATGATAGTCGCTTAAATATTTTAGAATTTTGATGATACCCCTTCTTATAAAAATAAAAGGCAGGTGGTAAAAATAATAATGCAATGAAGTGATTAAGGATTATAAACTGATTTAGATTCTCTGCTTTCTGTGCTTACAAAGTATCTTCAGTTTATATCAGTGAAATGAAGCTCATGAATGAACTTCTCTTCTAAAGAGACTCTTGTTATAAAAACAAAATATTTAAGGATAAAAAAGGATTTCTAACTCTAAGAGATTCTAACTCCACCCCTCCAAATAACTCCAAATAAAACTCCCTGGTTCTGCAAGGAACCGCTTCTCCTGTGTCCACAAGCTACACTGATCCTTCCTGATCTACTAACCCAAATTTTGACTATTTCAAATAAACTAACACTATTATCTTATAATTCTTAACTTTATTTCCAATTCATATAAATAACAAAGGCCAGCTGTCTGAGTCTCAGCAAGAACCAAGTTAGAACTCTGAGAGAGAGAGAGAAAGTAATTCCTCCCTACCTCCCAGAGAGGAACTCACAATTCCCTCAGTAACTGCTACACCCCAGAGTGTGTAACTGTCACAGAAAAATCATTAAACTGTCAACAATTGAAACTGACGCTCTGTCTTAGATTTCTTCAAACTCCAATTCTTTCTCAAGCCAGCTTCTCTACTTCTTATCTCTAAACTAATATAACAAGACTTAATTTCTAATATCATCCTTTTAATTTCCCACTTTACTCATATGGAGAGATAAAAATCTTTCTCATAGGATCACTATACTATATAATTCTACAGCTCTACCTAACCTTATTATTATTATTATATTTCACCACAAAATAGTCTTAATCTTATGCTTATCTTATCCTATTCTTATTGCTATACCTTATCTATGCTAACCTGCACTAGGGATATAAATCAAAGAAAAGAAAATTTCAATTACAACAAATAATCAATGAAAACATACTTGCACAAATGCAAGTAGAAAACATTATATGACAGAAATTCAAAATGCAAAATGAAAACTTTTGAAAATCTTGTGAAATAACAAAATGCAGTTACAAAATTCTCCAGATTTCTCCTGATGAACCTTTCCAATTATAATCCTTGCTCAAATGTAATTGTTTCTATGTCCTTCATCATCCTGCTCATCCCATGACTAGATCTACTCTTGTTTGTTAATATCTTCCTTAAATTATGTTGTAGAGGACCATTCTATACATATTCTCATTGGTATTGATTATAATGATACTACTTTGTCCCTTATGTTGTTTTTCAATCATTTTTAAGTCATGTCTGAATCTTAGTAAACCCGTTTGAGTTTTCTAAGACACTGGAATGGTTTGACATTTCCATCTCTATCTCATTTTACAGGTGAGGAAACTGAGGGATATAAGATTAAGTGACTTGCCCAGGGTCACATAGATATTAAATATCTGAGGCTATATTTGAACTCAGAAAGGAAAGACTTTCTTATTCCAGACTCAGCACTCTATTCTCTGTACCACCCAATGTCTCTATGTTTCTTGTTATAGATGGTATCTTTAGCAGCCATAATTATATGAGCTCATATTTAAGAGAGAGAAAACTAAAACCCCTAAGTTTTTCAATCAATATGCTTTCAAAGAATATGCTTCTGAGTCAAATATACCTCAAAAATTAAATGTAAAATTGTTTTATTGAAATTATAACTATAAAGTTGCATGTTTTTCATATCAGTTGATCATTTTATACTGTCAACAAAATTTAACCATGAATCTGAAATCCACTAGATTAATTTTCCATCTCAGCTTTGTGGCATACACAAGTTATTTTTTTAATTTTTTATTTGGTCAATTTCAAACACTATTCCTTGGTTGCATACACAAGTTTTGCAAGCTTCATACTATGCCTTCATGAGATGAAAGAATTAAATTGTTTTGATTTTCCAGGAGACAAAAACTGATTGAAGAGTAGAAAGTTACAGGGATGCAAATTTCAGCTGAAAATGAAGCAAAACCTCCCAGGTATGAGCTACAAAAAAAATAATAGGCTACACTAGAAATTAATTAATCCTTTAAGCATCAGAGACCTTCATGCAAGGGTTGGATGGCCACTTGCTGAGATTGTTGCAGTTGAATTGCTCACTTTTGGTAGAGATTGAACTAGATAACCTCTAAGATTCTTTCCACTCTACAATTGTATGATTCATAGACAGAAATGTTGAATAAGACAGAATAAAATAGAGAATCATGAGACATACTTCAAGATGTCTCCTTCCAGTCTGAAACCAATCCTTTAATCAATATTCTTTGAGTGCTAATCAATACCCTTTGGGTGCAATTGTTCATTTAACAGTCTACTCTGGCAGGGCTGCTGTTGCCAGTTAGTGAACTATATGGGGATATTAAGTGTTCTGGGATCTGCTGTTAGACTAGGAAAATAGTATGAAATGGTTGGCAAGAGCTACATAGATGATATCTGTTGAGGAAGTATCAGACCATGAACATTCATCAAGTTTATGCCACGAACCACGAATCAGTGGTTCTCAACCTTGCTAATGCCGTGACCCCACAATACAGTTCCTCATGTTGTGGTGACCCCAAACCAAAAAATTATTTTGATGGCTACTTCAAAACTGTAATTTTGCTACAGTTATGATTCAGAATGTAAATGCCTTGTATGAATTATGTATTCTCATTGCTACAAATTGAGAGGTTGAGAACCGCTGCTCTAGATTTAAAAAAAAAATGTATCAGAACAGGAAGAGAAGATGAACAAGCAGTGTTCATACTCCCCTAACAAATATAGCAGATTTGGAAACTGGTTCTAAAAAATAAAACACAGAAAAGTTGATCAATGGAAGAGATCATGTAAACAAGCCCCAGGATCAGTCAAACACAGTAGCTTAGTATTCTGTGAATCTGAGGACATGAGTCGTTATGGAAAGATGAGTAGACAAAAAATGTTGAGAAAAACGATAAGGATGTCTTGCAAGAAATCAGGTTTAGGCTAATTTTTTTTTTGCTTCTCCCTCTGTACCAGAGAAGAAGTCTGATTTTTAAAAAATTAGTTTTCTTTTATGGGATGCTTACAGTGCCTTATTATAAAATTTGCATTAAGCATTATCCTATAAGGTAACAGTTAAGTAAAAAATATTTTTGAAAGAAATAAAAATATGAAATAAATATTAAAAATTTAAAATGAACAAATTTGAGGAGAATAATATTGAATATACTTATACTACCTATATAATCAAAGACATTTTAAAAATAACATTTGAAATTCCTTACTGGTACTCACCATTAGACTATACTATATCTCTGCAATCTAACTTGAAATGAACAAGTTGAATGCTGGTTGATGTTCAAAATAATGAAAACTCAGAAATCACATATATACCTGTTTCAGACACCATTCTTGCTGTATGTTTAAGATGCCTTCATATCATACATATGTAACACACCACTAATTAAATGTTTATATTGTACATCATACATGCTAGCTTATTATGTATTATCACTAACCTATTATTAACATTATAAATAAATTAATATTTATTTATTAACCTATGACATTATTGTCATTTACATGAGTGAAGGTAGATCATCAAAAAAATTTAATCACCATCATTTTCCATAGGCCAAAGAAAAGGAGAATGGGCAGGGGCAGTAGGCATTAATGGAGTAGCTGGGGTGGCACTAGAGATGAAAGGAGTGGGTTCTAAGGGGGATACAAAAGTTTAACTTAGGGAATTACATGGCCATTTCATTTTAGCTTTTTTGCCTTTTTGTTTCTTAAAAGATTGCTAGTGTAAGTAACTATTGACTCCTCCCACAATTTCTTGACTCTCAAGGCATGTATAATTGATGAGTTACTTTTCAATAAAATAGTTCAACACAGATTTATACTTAAATAAACTCTCTGCAATGTTATTATTAGGACCATCTCCTGCTTTCATTCTGACTTCCATTCATCTTATCAGAACTTATTACTTAATCAATAATATTATTCCTAATATTATCCAATGCAAATCTACCCTCTGTAATTTTTTATTCTTCTTCCTCTTCTTCATTTGGCATCATTTCTTGTTTGGGAGGAGGTAGCTCCACCAACTCATCCTCTGTTAATGTCAAATAACTCTTCAACTTTCCCTTCCTCCACATCCTTAAATCCTCTCCCACCTCCTGTCAGCCAAAGCCATGATGTTTTGTAAAAGTTTCAATGTGACTTTTTCTGGTGCATAATCTGGAGACTTGCTAAATCCAGAAGACTTGACATTCTGAGCAAACTGTTTTTTCCCAACATGACTCTAATATCTCAGGTTTGATAGCTTATCTCAATGACGTAAATGGCATTGGCATTATTGAACTCTTTCAACACTCTCATTATGTTGTCTTTGACAAGTTTTTATCAAATATTCTCTGTGATCCTCTCCACTGTGTAGCATGCATATTGTGTCTTAAATATCAGTGTTACTTCTGATCAAGAGACTGAAGGAGGGACTTTCCTTTAGTTAGATGTAGACAACTTCAATATCTTCAATGTGGAATCCATGGGATTTGGGAAATGCAGAAGCAATAGGACCTTAAAGGGTAACCTCTTGCTAACAAGGCATTTTTAACTTCTGGCATGAATACTGAGGGAATTAGTCAAGAAAAAGTGCTTTATATATTTTCTTATTGATCATTCAGAAGACAGGCAGCTGCTACTTATCCTTGCCTTTCAAAGCTTGCATTTTAGGAGCTTTATATATCAGAGTGATGCTTTATTATGAACCTTAGGTTACTCTCCATTAAGGTTTTAAAACCTGGGGTTTGCTTCTTTCCTTGGCTAATATATGTCTTCTGAAGCATTTTTTTCCAATAAAGGCAATTCATCAGCATATCAATATCTATTCCAATATGTCAGCTTTCTCTTCAAAAAGTTTCTTCAGGGTTTCGGGAAACTCTTTAGCCACTTCTTGATTGGCAGATGCTTCTTCTCCCATTACTTTTATATTGTGTAGAGTAAACCTTTTTTAAAAATATTTTCAAACCAGCGCTTGTTTGCCTGAAAAGCCATAGAGGTAGAAATTTCACCTTTATATTCCTTTAGGGGATCATATAAGGACTGAGCCTTTTCTCATATGATGCCAAAATTTACTGGAAGTTTTTAATTCTTTTCATCACAAACCTGCATGGAAAAGAATGTTGGACTTTCTATGTGAGAGAGATGTGGATCTCATGGTGAACTCAAATGGTGGTCAACCTCAGCAGCTGTTTTGCCTGAACAAAGCATATGTATCTATTTTATTTCTTCTGCCAAATTCATCACTTTCCTCTTTTTGTTGGGAGCACTTTCCCAACTGGTAGCAAAGCTATGTTTGGGATCCATGATTTTAATAGAGTTTATGGCCTTTAACATGACACAAGTTACAAGAAACATGAGATACAAAGATTGCTTTAAAATCATGGCAAGATGTCTCATGAGAGATTTCAATAAACACACTGGTCATCCCCAAATCACTATATAGAACCACAGTTCTTTTGCTACAAATTTATTCTTTTTAATTTGTTGCTGTTAATTTATATTACACAGTTACGTGCATGCTATAGAGGGAATATTACATATGACAGTATATACATTTATATAAATATATACATATATTCAAAAGTGTATTTATAAGTTACTAAACTTTTTAAGGTATCTCTATACTTCTTGGTATTTTGTTATCTGCTGGCTTTTGCATTCTTTTTGCAACTTTAATTTTTTGCCTATTTTAATTTTAAAAAAGAAATTGTATATATTTATGGTATTAAAATATTAAATGCATTGATACTGGATAAGATTGAGGATGTAGACTCTAAATGATGGCCCTAATGCAAATATCAATAATATGGAAATAGTTCTTGATCAATGACACATGTAAAACCCAGAGGAATTGCATGTTGGCTACTGGAGGGGGAAGAGAGGGAACGAACATGAACCATGTAACCCATGGAAAAAATATTTTCAATTAATTAATTAATTAAAATTTTTAAGACTAAAAAAATAATAATAAATAAATGCATTTATATTATACAATACAATCCATATATTTTAGGTGTTTCTCAATTTATAAACCTTTTCTCCTTTTTGTTTCCTGGGCTTCATGTGTCATTGTTGCTTCCATAAAATTCCCCTCAAATTCCTATTTAATTTCTTATGTTGATCCATGATATAGAGAAACCACAATGGGGAAAGCCATGATGTGGAAGGGATAAATATATATGTGAGTGTGTATATATATACATATATATATACATATTCACCCATGTGCATATATGTATACAAACATAAAAATGCATATGATTAAAAAATATAAGAGTAGATGTCATTCCCCAGTCTATAAGTGTTCAAAATGTATGACAAGGCAATTTTCATTTCAAGAAATTCAAGTTATGAAAGGTCATAAATTAAGATGGTGATAGGGACTGAATCAGATTTTATTTGAAACTGCCCTTTTCAATGCTGTTTAGCAGCTTCTCTGTAACACTGAATATTAGACTATTTCATAGACCACTTATAGGTGAAGTGAAGACCATACTGCCAGCATAAATCAGAATAGGATTAGAACTTTTGTCTTTCTGGTTTCAAGGTTAACTCGGTCCACTGTCAATGCAAGCAACCGTGTTCAGTGCTATAAATTAAATTAAAAAAAAATATAGTCTCTGCCATCAAGGAGATTACAGTCCCTAATGGGAGTAGATCATATATAAAAGGGAGTTGAAAAGGAAAAGGGGAAGGAGAAAGTCCTGCCAGATGACTTAATTATATATCCTGGGCTGCTTCTCTTCCTTAACCAGGAAGCTCTAGGAGGACCGAGAAAACAAAAAAAAAGGCAGAGGATATTTCCTTTTTTTAATTATTTATTTATTAATTTATTTTAAATGTTTTTCCACATTTTCAATGATTCATTTTCTTTTCCACCTTTCTCCCCTCCCCCCTCCCATACCCAACAAGTAATTCCAATGGGTTATGCCAATGTTATCACTTGATACCTATTTCAATGTTATTCATTTTTGCAATAAAGTGATATTTTAAAACCAAAACTTCAACTCATATACCCATATAAACAAGTACTGAGATATAACTCACATGATTTTCTTCTGGGTTTCTACTTCCATAGTTCTTTCTCATAAGTCCCTCCAGAATGTCCTGAATCACTGTATTGCTACTAGTAATAAAGTCCATTATATAGGATAGTTCCACAATGTTTTATTTTTTCTGTAAAAAGTTCTCTTGGTTCTGCTCATTTCACTATGCATTAAGTCTTATCAGTCCTTCCAGTTCATGTAGAAATCCTCCAGATCATCATTCCTTTGGGTACAATAGTATTCCATCACCAACATATACCACAATTTGTTCAGCCATTCCCTAATCAAGGGACATCTTATTTTCAAAATTTTTGCCACCACAAAGAGGGCAGCTATGAATATTTTACAAACATTTTTCATTATTATCTCTTTAGAATACAAACCCAGCAGTGCTGTGGCTGGATCAAAGGGCAGACAGTCTTTTAGCACCCTTTGGGCAGTTACAAATTTCCTTCCAGAATGGTTGGATCAATTCACAACTCCACTAACAATGCATTAATGTCCCAATTTTGCCACATCCCCTACAACAGTCATTACTTTCCTTTGCTGTCAATAGCTAATCTACTAGGTATGCAGTGGTAACTTAAGAGTTGTTCTGATTTGCATGTCTCTAACTAGGAGGGATTAAGGACATTCTTTAGTGTGATTAGTGATAGTTTGATTTCTTTATATGAAAATTGCCTATTCATGTCCCTTGACCATTTGCCAATTGGGGAATGGCTTGATTTCTTGTACAATTGACTTGGTTTCTTATAAATTTGAGAAATTAGACCTTTGTCAGAAGTTTTTGTTATATCTTTTCCCAGTTTGTTGCTTCCCTTCTAATTTTGTTTGCATTGGGTTTGTTTGTACAAAACCTTTTTAATTTAATGTAATCAAAATTATTTATTTCACATTTTGTAATATTCTCTAGCTCTTGTTTTATCTTAAATTCCTTCCTTTCCCATAGATATGACAGGTATACTATTCTATGTTCACCTAAAATATATGGAATATTTCACAAATTTGTGTGTCATCTTTATGCAAGGGCTATGCTAATCTCTGTATCACTCCAATTTTAGTATATGTGCTGCTGAAGCAAGCACCAGAGTATAGTTCCACTGGATACTTACAAATAGGATTGTCAGCGTGAAAATCTAGAGATCCCCAGTTTATTTGGTTGGGAGGTAGAAACCCCAGGTCACCTTGTCACAAGACAGTTTCCCCCTGAGGGAAGGTCCATTTCACTAGACAATAGACATCCACTTCAGCTTTGGCACAGTAGGTAGGGCCTCAGTCTTGCAAGCTGAAGATCCTGACTTCGACCCTCGGAAGGAGAGTGTGATATACTGGGAAAGACTTCTGGAGACAAAAGAGCTACTTAACTTCTGATGGGGTCTACTTCCCACCTGAAGTGGATGTTTATTGTCTGGTGAAGTGGGACCTTCTCTCAGGGGGAAACTCTCCTGTGACAAGGTCAAAACCTGGGGTTTCTATCCCAACTAAATAAACTGGGGATCTCTAGATTTCCATGTTGACAGAATGCAGTCTAATATTATTTCACCATACTGAATAATAAATATGGAAAATTCAAACAAATCAATAAAGACTTATATGAACAAATACAGAAGGGAATGAATAGGAGACTAATTTCTATAATGCCAAAGAGATCTTTCTAAATAACCAATCTAAACTTGTTATCTCCCTAATCAATAAACTCCAATGGATCCCTATTAGTCTTAGAACAAATAAAAGTTCCTTTCTTGGGCTTTTAAAAGTTTTTATAATCTATGGCCCTTCCTACATTTCAGCTCTTCCACTTTTCTTTCACCTGTTCTCTCTACAGCAGTGATACTAGCTTTCATGCTATTCTGCCCATGGGGCACTCGGTCTTCCAGAGTGGAAGCTAACATTGCACTCTAGTTATGCCTAGGAAATTCTTCCTTCTCATCTCAATCATCATGTAACTAGATCCTTGGAAGAATTCTTAAATTCTGATGCTTTTATTGCTAAATTTTTAAATGAAGAAACTGAGGCTGGGAAAAGTAAATGATGTTCTCAAGGCAAAAAGAAAAACATTAGTTAATTGGTGAAGCAGAATTTGAATGCAAGCCTTTCTAGTTATAAGTGAATAAAATACTATTTGCTACCTAGTTGCCTCTTCTTTATACTCTCTTATAGCATGCTACTAGCCTTACTGGAGGGAGAGAAACAAAGACAGAGACAGAGACAAAAAACAAAACAAAACAAAAAAACCCCATAGATTAAGTGTGCAAGGTATATTCTTAGTCAATTAATGCTGTTTCCTAGTGATTAAAACTGTCTTATTCACATGTTAAAAATATACATAACAAGCATAATCATGATCATTTTATATTTTCTGATACAAAACTCATTCTTCTTGACAGAAAAAAAAAATTACTACTTTTGCTTTATTTGTCACCCCTTACCATTAAACAGAATTATTCACACAATGGACCTAATTTCCCTCATTCTTGTGACTAACACAACAGCAACAGAAAGTAATGAATGCTGGAGGGAATGTGGCAAAGTAGGGACAGTAATTCATTGCTGGTGGAGTTGTGAATTGATCCAACCATTCTGGAGGGCAATTTGGAACTATGCCCAAAGGGTGATAAAAGACTGTCTGCCCTTTGATCCAGCCATAGCACTGCTGGGTTTGTACCCCAAAGAGATAATAAGGGAAAATACTTGTACAAGAATATTCATAGCTGCGCTCTTTGTGGTGGCCAAAAATTGGAAAATGAGGGGATGCCCATCAATTGGGGAATGGCTGAACAAATTGTGGTATATGTTGGTGATGGAATATTATTGTGCTAAAAGGAATAATAAAGTGGAGGAATTCCATGGAGACTGGAACAACCTCCAAGAAGTGATGCAGAGCAAGAGGAGCAGAACCAGGAGAACATTGTACACAGAGACTGAAACACTGTGGTACAATCAAAGGTAATAGACTACCCCATTAGTGTCAATGCAGTGACCCTGAACAGCTTGGAGGGATCTATGAGAAAGAACACTATCCACATTCAGAGGAAAAACTGTGGGAGTAGAAACACAGAAGAAAAACAACTGCTTGATTACATGGGTTGAGGGGATATGTTTGGTGATGTAGACTTTAAACGAACATCCTAGTACAAACACCAACAACATGGAAATAAATAGGTTCTGATCAAGGACACATGTAATACCCAATAAAATTGATTGTCGGCTATAAGAAGGGTGGGTGGAGGGGAGGGAGGGAAAAAATATGATTCTTGTAACCAAGGAATAATGTTCTAAATTGACTAAATTTTAATTAAAAAAAAAAGACTAACATACTCTTCTGGCACCTGAAAGTTCCATGACATTGTCTATTATGAAATACCTGATGAGCTCTTTTAATGAGGACACCAAGCCTCAGCAAGCAGACAATGAAAAACATGCTGTTTACCACATAATAGTATTCTTGTCTAATGTATTTTTGAAGGTTTTGACAATGTATCATTATTGTGTTATCTAAGAGCATTGCCCAGATTCTCTGACTACAAACCCAGTGGACTTGCCACTATGCCAAACTCTTTAAGCTCTCCTTTTTATGAATAGCTGAAGGGAGAAGTTTTGGTTGAAATAAGTTCCAATTAATTTAGTTACTGATGGCAATGCTCTTTAATAAATGGTAATTAAAAATGTCTTATGTTGCTAAAGGTAACAAAGAACCAGATTCTCTTTCCCATTCCTCTCTTCAGTAGCAAAAAAAAGGAGATGGTAGAGAAAAGGGAACTGTTTTTTTTTCTTCTTCTCTGTCTTTTTTTAAAGTAAATTTAGTATATTTGTGATTCACCTTGGGGCATATAAAGATCATTCCTTGATTGAGGGGAATCAGGGTTCTACCTGAGGGGACAACCAGAAAATAGAAATATAAACCAATAATAAAATGTGACCATCAGGTGAATAGTTTTCATAAAGCCTTAGAAAATGAACTCCCTGGAGGGCAGTGTGGGTGCTCACTAAATATTAAAGAACATGAATAATAGTGTGGTATCTGCCTTCTCAATCCAAGATCCCTTTGTTTTCCATTATAAAAACATTTTTTTCTGAATATCAGTATAATATCTTTCATTCTATGCAATGCATCCTGGCCTGAGATCTTCCTTTCTCTCCTCATTCCTCTGCAACTAACAGGAGAATAGAATCACAGAGTGACAAGGAAACACTTGCTGTTATCAAGCAGCTTCAATCCTACAACTCTAAGCATACCTTTGTAGGATGTTCTGAGATCAAAAATCATTTGGGGGATTTTGAGGATGAATTTATAGCTGGATTTGTAGTTTTGGGCAAAAAAACAAACTCTACTTTTTATGTCAGGTTTTGATGCAAACTGTCTGCGTCCTTAGCATTCATGCATGATAAAGAAGATGAGATATTATTGGAAGATTCTGAAAAGTGTAACAATCATGAAAACATTGATGAAAAAAGAACTGATGGTTTTAAAAAGGCAAAAGGATAGTTAAAAAGGCACTGAAAAAATTGGAGATACTGTATTAAAACTTTGTTACTAGTTCTGTGAATTGGGGCAAGTTCCTTTTCTAGAGAATCAGACCTTTAGTTTGTTACTAAGGTTTACTTGATTTCTTTTTTGGAGGGGTAGCATTGTGCTTATCTTGATACTGAGAATAAGCATCATTGTTCTCCCAAAACTAGTCCTATGGCAGCTGGGTGCCATAGTGGATAAAATGCTTCCTAGGAATCAGGAAATCCTGAACTATATCAGTCTTCAGATGTTTACTAGCTGAGTGATCCTGGACAAATCATCTAAACTCTCTCAGGCTCAGGTTTTTTCCTCATCTATAAAAATAGAAATAATAATTGAACATATCTCCCACAGTAGTTGTGAGGATCAAATGATATAATATTTATAAAGAACTTAGCATGCTGCCTGCCACATAGTAGGTGCTTAATAAATGCGTATTCTGCTCTATTCCCATCATAAAGAGCTACTTACTATACTGAGAAGTTCAGTGATTTGCCATCAGGAATGTCAGAAGCAGGACTCATTCTGATTCTGACACCAGTTCTTCTATCCACTCTCCTACATGGCCTCCCATGCTCAACATTCTACATTTCTCTCATCAAGGAGTCTCTGAAGGATTGAACTCTGTGTGGGCATTTCTGAAACAGCATCAGGAGCACCAGCTAGAGCACAGTGATTAAATTGCAGTCTGGAAAGCAACATTTCTCTCCCTCTCGTTCCTTATTGAGAGAATTCTGGCTAAGCCATCCCTGTAGCCTTGAGCTCTTAAGTGGGACAGGCCACAGTGAGCCCCTGAACCCCAGTGGGAGAGCAGGACTCTGGGTTCTTTGCTGATGAGATCTGAGGCCAATACCAGGGACAAGTGGTAAAGATTAAAGCGCTAGGCAGCCTGACACCCCGTTACACCAGAGACATTCCATCAGATATGCTGAGGAGGCCTTTTGTTTATGGGTCTTTAAAAATCTTAAATCGTTTCTAGTTGCTTATTAGGGGAAGTCTTATAAACAAGCAAAACTCAAGCCTGACTTCCCTGTAACAGAGGAGCCAACACCAGAGCTATTTTTAACATTGCATCTTGTGAACCACTTCTGCCTGAGCCTCAGCTTCCTTTACTATTCTGAGAGATGGAGGGGCAGAGAGAGAGACAGAGAAACGAGGTAGAGAGACAGGCAGAGACAGACACAGAGAAACAGGCAAAGAGAGACAGACAGATAAGCAGAGACAGACAGACAGATAGGCAGAGACAATGATAGAGCTAGAAAGAGACAGAGACAAACACAGAGAGACAAGCAGAGACAATGACAGAATGACAAGCAGGCAGAGAAAGACAGATAGAGAGACAGGCAGAGACAGGCAGAGACAGGCAGAGACAGACACAGAGAGACAGGCAGAGAGAGACAGACAGACAAGCAGAGACAATGACAGAGTGACAGACAGGCAGGCAGAGAAAGAGACAGATAGAAAGAGAGACAGACAGAGACAGGCAGAGAAAATGACAGACAGAGACAGACAGACAGATAGGCAGAGACAATGACAGAGATAGAAAGAGACAGAGACAAACACAGAGAGACAGGCAGAGACAATGACAGAATGACAAGCAGGCAGAGAAAGACAGATAGAAAGAGACAGAGGGACAGAGAGATGAGCAGAGAAAATGACAGAAAGACAGACACAGAGACAGACAGGCAGAGAATGACAGAGATAGAAAGAGATAGAGAGACGGGCAGACAGAAACAGACAGGCAGGCAGAGACAATGACAGAGGTAGAGAGAGACAGATGCAGAAACAGAGACAGAGAACCTGGCAGAGTGAGGGAGACACAGGCAAAATCAAAGAGACTGGGAGAAAGACAGAGATTGAGACAGAGAAAGAGAGATAATCCCAAAGAATCCCCCGCTCTGTGGGAGACACGTTGGCCCCTGCTTCCTGCTGCCAGAGTTCCTGAGTGAGGGCTGGTGTATGTAATAAGGAGGGGTCCGTGCAGTTGTGTGTATTTCCCTTGTTCAGTCAAGGCAAACAGCAACCAGCTGTCTGTGACTAGTTCAGGCTAACGAGCGGAAAATCAACACAGCCTGATCCAGGGTGAATATCAGCATCTGTTAGGCTATTGTCTATGCTGAGCTGCCTGACTGAGCAAAAGAAAAGCCAGCTCTACAGACAGTCTCTTTGGGACAGAGCACAGGGGAAGACCAAGACAGTTCCAGCTCTGGGAAAAGGCGTAATCGTCCAAGAAGAAGCCCAATGATCCTCATGCCTGAGGCGTCGGTGTTGTTGTTCAGTCGTTTCAGTTGCACACCGCTCTTCGTGATCCCATTTGGGGTTTTCTCAGCAAAGATCCCCAAGTGGTTTTCCATTTCCTTCTCTGGCTCATTTTAAAGAGAGGAGGAAACTGAGATGAACAGTTAAGTGACTAGACCAGGGTCCCAGAGCTACTTAGCATCTCAAATATCTTCATATCTCCCCGCCCAGCATTCTATCCACTATGCCACCTACCTGGCCACATGAACAATAAGAGCTAACATTTATAGAGGATTGTAAAGCTTACGGTCACTTGTTCTGTGTCTAATTTGATCCTCACAGGTACCTGGGAGGTAGGAGCTACTATTATCCCCTTTGTAAAGATTTGGAAAGTCCGGAGAGGCTATGATTTACCTAGGGCTGAAGAGGCTGGATTCGGAGTTCTTCCTGACTCCAAGTCCAGTGACCTATCTAGTATATCACTAAGCTGCTTCCACGGAGTGCTTACTACGTGCCGACCACATGGCTAGGTGTTGGGGCAGCTAGAACACATTTCACTGACAGAGTACCTCATGGAGCTTACCATACAGCAGGCAGCTCCGCTCAAAAAGCAATATAAACCACTCATTGATGAGCTAGGGATTAGGATTAAAGATCAGGAGCCAGTCAGCTATTACATGCTTCATTATACACACTAGAGAAAGCCAGATAAGAAAAACTGGCAGCTTCCAAGTAGTAACTGAAACAAAAGGAAAGCTTTGCCAGGTCTCAGGGATGAGACTTGTTTTGTTCCTTTTTTATTTCTTTTATCTATTTATCTATCTTGTTCTTTTATCTATTGTCTTTGTCCTTCTTCTGTCTACCTTCACTCTGATGTTGCCTCCTCCAACTTCAGCCTTCTGAAATTATCATACGTCATATCTGTATAATTTGAAAAAACTTGAACCCTTGGACTTCATCTCCCAGAATCCTTTTCCCTTCATTCATGTTAGCATCCTTACTTTACTGTTTTTTAAGTTGTGTATAACTCCTTCCTAGCTATTTCTCTTTTTCCCCAGTGCATGGCTGGGTGAGCTCTCTCTTTTTCTCTAGCCTTTTATTTTCCTTTTTACTTCAAGTTATTATTAATAAATCTTATTAAACATAATACTTGATGTTGTATATTATTTTTAAGCTTAGATATCCCTTTACTTTGGTAACAACCCATTTTTGAACATCACTTTTTCCCATCTACCATACTATGCAGCTGCTCTTATCCAAACTTCCTCCAAACCACCAGTGAAGAGACTGACAGAGATAATAATGGAGAGGAGAGTGACTACTCTTTAGGATTCTGGTCTTTCATCACTATACATCACCACCATTTTTTGGTACATCACCACCATTTTTTTTTTCAAATTTTGATCACTTTTCATGACCAGGGTCTATTCTGAGATGTCTGAAAGAACTACTGGCTGCAGACATACTGTTTCTTTAATTTAGTGAAGCATTTGGCAAACTATTTCAAACATTATAAGGAGAAAAGAGGACTAGGTGATGTCAATTACATCTATGTTGTTTCATACTTGCATCAACAAATATACCCACAAAATATATATTAGTTAAAGAATTTATACTAGCACCAACCAGAGTCCTCTAATGGTGTATCTGAGGACTACATGTTTGCACTTATTGTCTATAATAGGATGTTTACTACTTCTGCCTTTTTACATTTATTTGCAATGTCTCCATGACTCAATACATTGATTGTTTTTATAAAAATTCCATTATAATGCATAGAAATATGCATATTTTGGTAGTCAAATTTAGAAGATATAAAGACTTTTAAAATCTCTAGTTGCTTTTTAAAATTTTCTATTTTCCTTTTTGTTTTTCAACCAAGTGAACAAACATAGAAAAGAGACACTCAAAAAGCGCTGTAAGGATGTTCAGAGGTGAAGTCATATGGGATCTCAAAGAGTGTAAAGTGTTAAAGGTATGTGAAAAAATACTGCATCATAATGATACAAGTAGAGAATGAGATAGATATAGACAGTGTAAACCTCAAATTTCCTTAGACTTATAATTGTTGGAAATTTCACCATTGGGATATTTCATACTTGGAAAATTTCTTACTGATAGTCTATTGAAATGGGAACTCCATTGGCATGGGAGGTTCCTTCTCTTCCCTTCTTAAGATTACTTTAGGACAGAAAACCTTTTGCTGAACAATGGAAAGGACTTTGACCTATGCTTAAGCATAGAACAGGAATTTCTTTGAGTCTTGATTGATTTTAGAATTGATACAATGGAGATACTCCACCCTATTCAGTCCTAATAGGATTGAGTAAGGGCTGCAGCCTAGATCAAAATTTAATTATTCCAATCTCTACCATACTCAAGTTAACAGGATTTAGAAAGGGCTGGAACAAAGGAGTAAAGATTTAATCATTTGAAAAATATGACCTTCAACAGACATGTGCAAAAGCCAGAAACCTCTGGGCGGTCCTGGGTTAAGCGAGAGCCTCCATTGACAGGGAAATTGATGAAGAGTGATTGGTAGATGTGAGGACTGAGGGGAGGCAATTTGGATGGTGTCCTTAAAGATAGGAGGGTCTGGAGACTCGAGAGGGAGGTGGTTGAGTTTTTGGTCGGTGGTTCCTGGGCTCTGAGGAAGCTTGCTCTGAAGGAAGCTGAAGGTGGGGGCCTCTGAGACTGTTTCTCCATTTTGGACACGTGAGTGAAAGGGACTGATCTCTTTTCTTTGCCCCAGCTATCTAAGGGCTTGGGCCTTTTGGCCCAGCCTAAACAGAGGGGGTATTTAAGCCCTATTCCCTTCTCTCCCCTTTCTCTCTCTATATATATCTCTAATTCCTTTCTTGCTCCTATTGTAATTAAACTCCAAAAAAGGCTGACGGCTGACTTGAGTTTTTCATTTAGGAATTACATAGCTGATTCCTTGGCGACCTTAAATTAATATATATCAGTCTTTTAAAGTGATTCCCTTGTAACAACAGACAGAGAATATAAACTACTACTGATCTATATATCTATTTTCCCAGCTACAAAAAATATTTTTGAGAATTCTCCATACACATGAATATATCCTAAATGAGGTTTTAGGAGACAAAAGTCAAGTTTTTATAAGTGGTTTCTATAGTAGAGCTCTTCTTACTCACTATATAAATAATACACAGAAAGAATCTATAATTTCATTTTGTTTGTTGTTAGTCGATTAACAGACAATTATTATTATTAAGCCTTAATCCTGTATCAAGCCCAGTAGTAGAGTCTGGAGATTAAACACACACACACACACACACACACACACAAAAGGTAAAAACTATCTCTTACTCCTAGATGATTGTATTTTAATAACGGAAGCAAATGTAAAGAGAACAGATTACATATAACATTTATGCAGAGTAGCAGGAAAGTAATCTCAGAGGCAAAGGTCTAAACAACTACAGGCTTGGGAATGAGGAGTAGGGGAATATACTAGTGTAACCAGGAAAGACCTAGAATGGAAGGTTGGATTTAAGCTGAGTTTTGAGGGGAGCCTGGGAAATTAAGAGGCAGAAGAGAAGAGGGAAAGCCTTGAAGGCATGGGGGACTGCTAGTAAAAAGAAGTAAAGTCAGAAATGTGTAAAAAATAAAAAATAGTATAATGAGTGGAAAAGAGTAAGCATAACTGGAAATGTAGGAAAGGATAAAATGGAAAATGTCAGTTTTAAACCTGGAAATAATGAGTCACAGAAATTTATTGAATCTATATGACTTGAGAGGTAAGAATAACAAAGGCCAAGTTCTACTTCTGGCAAATTACTTAACCAACTAAATGGATAATAGATTGGATTGTGAAGGGATTGTGAAATAAAAAGATATGTTAAAAGCACATCGAACAGCCCAAATAAGGACAGTGGTGGTTTTGTAAGTAAAGAGAATGGGGACATAGGTGAAATATATTGTAAATTTAGGAGCAACAAAATTTGGCAAGTGTAAAAATGGGAAGTCAAGCTTGATTGATACTCTATGTAATAGGAAAATTCAAGAGAAGGGAAGGTATGAAAGATAGTTATTTCAGACTCGGATTCTGTTTTTTTTTTTCCCCAACATTTAGCACTGTGTCTGGTAATTGATAGGTGATTAATAAATGTTAACTGGAGTTATAGATGTTAAGAGACATTAGATCCAGATGTCCAAAGGGCAGTGGACAAAATGGGATCTAAACTCAGGAGAGAGACCAGGGCTTAACATATAGATTTGTGAAGCATCTCCATGGTGACAATGGAATCCAGGAGAGCTCATGAAATCAACAAGGGAAATCAGTATCGAAAGATTAGCAAAGAGGACCTGGGATAAAACATCAGATGATATACCATTAGTTGATGTGATATAGGTAAAGATTCAGCAATGCAAAATCAGAAGTAGTCATCAGATAGTTATTGACTCAGATTGTTAGTTGAGAAAAAGAAATATCTTATTTGCTATAACAAAATACCAGTAATCAAAATTATTTAATTTTCCTTAAAAGTCATAATATTCAACATGAACTTATTTGATGAACCTCTGATTATAAATCTAAGATGGAGAATGAAAGAGGCATATGCATGCTGAATAGAAGTGTCAGTGAGTATTGTGAAGGGTATTGAACACAGATTCCAAGTTGAAGAGGCATTCCCTATATATGGTGAGGACCTCAAGGTCCTCAGCCATACAATGATCAACTTTGTATGACAAGTATTATGAGCAGTTCAAAGATCTAGGACAACTCCAAGAGAGTAATAATGAAAAAGGCTATGCACTTTCACAGAAGGAACTGATGGGACTCAAAGCAGACTGAAACATGCCATTTTCCATTTTATTTCCTCCATGAATTTTTCTTCAATGAGATATACCTTCTTTCACAACATGATGAATATGGAACTATGTATTTTATAAAAAAAACACATGTAACCTATATCCTATTACCTGCCATCTTGGAGAATGGAGAGGGATGGAGGAGGGAGAACATGGATCAAAAGTGTCAGAAAGTGATTATTGAAAATTGTATTAATAGGTAATATGGAAAAAAATAAAATTTTTAATTAAAAAATCAAGAGTGTAAAGAGTAACTATTGCCCATATTAACATAAATAGTCAGATGGTCAATATGACTTGACTTTAAAAGAAGAGACATTGTGGATTAGTTGTGACTAAAAACTGCAGGAGCTCCTACTTTTAGTCTTGGTTGTCCTGGTTAGTAAATGACCAACTTTACAAGACCAACTTTATTTAAGCTGTTTAAAGTCGTGTTTCACTCTATTAAGTTCCAGCTCGATAGCGAAACAGGCTAACCAAGGACTTATGTGTGTATGCAGCAAATAAAACACTTTACTTGTTTAAAGGTGGGGAATCTCAATGGGTCAGTCAGTCCCTCATTACACTTATACTACTCCCACTCACATACTCCTATTGTCTAGTGAAATTAGACTACATAAATTCAGCAAATGTACTCTATGATTTCTAAGCTCTATTCCTCTGCTCGTTTCCTTCTCTGAAACTGGATTACTTCTTTCCTTGCTGCACATTATTTCTCTTTATTAAAATTCTACCCATAATATAGAGGAGAAAAATCATATGCTTAGTCCTTAAGAATTCTTTGATCTTATCATACAGATGTGAAAATTCACTCTCCTCTGAAGTTGTACCTGTTATTATACTATAGCATTCATGTGTTCCTACTGGACTGCAACATCACTGGGGGCAGGGATCATGCCTTATTAATCTTAATGTCAGTGCCTAATTGACTGGCTTACACTTAGTAAGATATTGATGAGAATTTGTTTAGTTTGATAAATATTTATTAATTCATCATTATTGAATGTTGAAATGCTTGATATACTTTATCCGTATGATAGCTTAGTTGGTTCAAGGCCAACATACATAAAGTATAATTAAATTCTAGTATTTGTCCAGCAAAAATAATGATGTCTAGAAAGGTATTTATGAATACCATGCTACTAAAGAAAGTTAAATTACATAAAAAGGAAAAAAGAATAGAAGTGAGGGAAATAGGAAAGTATTCAAGAAAATGTGAACCAGAAAAATATCTTTGTGGGTTCAGAGATCAGAGGAGACATAGTTCAATACAATAACTGAATTTAAAATGATTAAGGTCCTATTATTTACAATGTAGTGAGCTTAGGTCTTGAAGATATGAAGATTAAAAAATGGCACAGTCTGTGCCCTGGAGCAGTTCAAATTCAATTGGGCCAATGACTAATGCAAGGCATATAGCTGCATGTAATATTCATTTGATAAATCTTAAGATCAGAAGCCATTCCAGTGACCTGATGTCACATGTTAGAAATCTAAGAAAAAAGTTTAACTCAGAGGAAACTGGTATTAGGAAATCTTGTAAAGAAAAGTTTTTGTCCTTAGAAACAAAGGGGAAATATTAAGCTAATACAGAAATGCCTTTATGACAAGAAAAAATATGAAAACTCTTTGTTTAAACTAAAGAGCATGTCTGTATGTCATAGAATACATGGTATATTCTCAGGTGAATAAAAGTTAAGAACAGAAAAGGGAATATCATATGGTGTTCATATGGACCATATTGCCAGAAACTATTGTGCAAGGATGGCATAAATGATTCAATCAGATAAACATATTATATGGAAAATTAGTGGAATGAGAACAAGAGATAACTAATGGATTATCTGTTTCCTTTCTTTCATTTTTCAAGAGAACATAGCAAGAGCTACAGAAAAAAAAAATCTTCTAGAATTTAAATGAAGGTCCTGAGGAGAATTTATAAAAAAGAACACTGGACTATAGTTTTAGTATTAGAAGAATCTTGGGAATTCATGTAGTTCAACCTCTTCCATTCAAAGTTCATGAAATTAAATCATAGAGAGATTGAATGACTTGCCCAGTATTATTCGTGTTATAAGCAGAAAGGCCATCAAGAAAAATGCTTCTAACTTCAAGCCCACCACTCCATGTTGCCTCCTCCATATGCAGAAAATTACAGGAGAGACAAACAGAATGAAAATGCAAATATGGGATCTAACATGTGCCTGTGGAAGCAGTACTTATATTGAGATTGTATGTTCATCTAAATATCAAAATGTGAAAGCATTCAATTTTTTAATTAAATTATTTTTCTATGGACTTTATTTTATTAATTATGAAGAATGACTTTTGAAGCATCAAAGGTGTTTTAATATTTTATCTCTATGTATTAAATGAAAAGTTTAAATTAAAAAGTAGATTTTTAGGCAGTCAAAATATCAGAGTAGGAGAAAGAAGTATAACTAAGATCTCTGACTATAACTATTTCACAACTACTTAGAAAATGAACCAGTTTGAGTACCAGTTGGGAAATATGAGAATAAAAACCCAGTGAATCATGTTTTGAGCCCAGGTCAGCATAGGAAGACAAAGATCTGTAAATACATGCTATGGGGTCTGATCAGGGGTATTCCCTTAGCAAATCAATAAATAGGAACTAAAAGAGGCCTGAAGCTATGCATCATCTGAATAAGGGGACCCAGAACCTTATAGGACTCCTAATTTATGCAGGATATAGAAACAGGAGGCAACTGACAGTTTGGTGTCAACTAGGTTTTCTTTGTGTTTTAAATTTGCCCCTGCCTCTTTAGAACTCATCCTGAAGGAAGTTCCAGACACACTTGTTTTTAACTGAACAATGGGTGGGACTGATAGACAGACATAGACAAATATTGAGTTCCCTTATTTGTCTTAGTAGCTTCTCCCATTGTATTAAAGTCCTTTCTCAGAAAGCCCAGCTTTTGTTTTGACCCTTTCTTTTTGTATTCATTATAGCTGACCACTCCCTGATATCCCAGCTGCTGGCTGCAGCCTCTTTGCAGCCTCTCTAGGAATGCTTGCTGTACCAAGTTCTCCAGAGGGTCTAAAAGACTCTGTTCTAAAAGAACAAAACAGCACCAACTATCCCAAAAATGCAACAGAAATACATGAGTACAAAATCTCATTTCCTATAACTCCTTCCCCCACCTTAGGAGTGCACAGAACCTGGCCCTAATATGAAGTCAGAATTCAGGAAGTAGGCTGGAAGAGTAAGAAAACTAGTAAGAAACCCACCATGAAAAAAAAATTGTATATTGATAGGGATACTTAAGACACAACCTCTAAAGAGAATGACTCCAAAAGAACCACGAATTCTTTCGAACACTGGAAGAAATAAATGGAAAAGATATTAGAGATATGGGAAAATATTTTGAAAGAGAATTAATAGATTGGAAGATATAAAAATCTTACACAAGAGGGAAAAAATTCCTTAAAATTAGAATTGACCATTAAAAGCAAATGACTCCATGAGATAAGAAGTAATAGTAAGTCAAAGATTAATGGAATAGATTAGGATCAACAAACCTTGTGTTTGAAAAACTCAAAGGTCCAGGCTTTTGGAAGACCTCCCTATTTGACAAAAACTGCTAGAAAAAGAGTATAGCACAAACTACGCAGAGACCATTTCACAACATAAACCAAGGTAAATTAAAGATGGACACATGATTCAGAAATAAAGAAAGATACTATTAAAAATAAGGTAGCAAATAATAGTTTTCCCATCAAATCTATCAATGAGGGAGGAATTTATATCTAAACAAGAAATAGAGAACATTATGAAATTTAAAAAGATATACGGAATACACTAAGTTAAAAAAGTTTGATTAAACAAAGCCAATGAAATCACAATTATAAGGAAAGCACAAAACTTGGTGAAATTTTATAGCAAGTGTCGGACAAAGGCCTCATTTCTCAAATACATAGAGGAGAAAGTCACATTTATAAGAATACATATCATTCCCCAATTGACAAATGGTCAAAGAATATGAACAGGCAATTCTCAAATGAAGATATTAAACTTTCTTTAGTCACATAAAAAATTGTTCTAAATCACTAATAGAGAAATTCAAATGAAAACAACTCTGATGTACCAGCTCAAAAGACAGGAAATAAATGTTGAAGGGGATGTGGTAAAACTTAGATATTGATACCATTTTGGTTTAGCTGTGAACAGCGATGATCATTCTGGAGAGCAATTTGTAATGATGTCCAAAGTGTCATAAAATGGTACATAACTGTTGACTTAACGATACCATTCATAGGTCTGTATCTTGAAGAAATCATAGATAGAGGAAAGGGAACTAGTAGTGCAAAAAAATATTTATGGCATCTCTTTATATGGTGGCAAAGAATAGGTAACTGAAAGGATGAATTAGAGAATGAATGAACAAGTTGTGGTATATTATTGTAATGGAATATTAAGAAATAACAAACAAGAAAATCACAAAAAACTGAAAATATTTATATAAAATTATGCAAAGGGGATTGAGAAGTATCAGGAGAGCATTGTACACAGTAACAACAATAATGTAGAATAACCAACTGTGAATGAATTAACTATTACCAGCAATGCACAGATCCATGACAACACTGACTCATGAGGAAAACAGCTTTCCACCACCATAAGAAGACTTAAGAGTTTGAATGTAGATTGAAGCATACCATTATTTATTTTCTTTTTAAATTTTTTCTCTTTCATCATTATAGCTCATGAAGGAAGTTTAATTAGATAGAGGGACTGGTTAAGTAGAAATCTATTAAAAAAAAGAAGAGAGGAGAGTGTTTGAAAATTGAATGTCATTCTCATTTATATTGGTTAAATGAGGAGAAAATATTAAAAAACAAACCTTGCAATTATAAGTGTGTGTCTGTGGGTGTGTGTCAGTGTCTGATATTGTTAATTCATTTTCTATTATAAATCAGATAAAGTAAAAGAAAAAAGAATTAAAAGGATTAAAAAAGAAACATTTTTGAAATTTACAATAGAAAATGAATTAACAATATCAGACATATAGAAATCAGTTGCATAAGCATTTAAAACCATAGAGGAAATTTTAGTTTTTGAGATAAATATAATAATAATAATAATAAAGCTAAGATTCAAATACTGCCTTGAGGTTTGGAAAGCTCTTCAAAGATATGATCTCACAACAACCCAGAGAGACAGGTAGTACTACTTTTATTTTCTATACTTTACATTTTTAAAATGAGAAACATAAAATTCAAGTGAAGTGCTTAAGATTACATAAATCTGTAGGTCCTCAGCTGATCAATTCTCAGTTTTAAAATATTTAAATTAAAACTAAACAGAATCACAAAGAAAAAGCAAATTAAGGACCCAAATAGATTTTTAGAGAAATTACATATAATATATCTCTTGAGATGATTAAATAGCATTAAAAAAGATGATGCATGCTTCTCTGATGTACACCATCCCTGAAATGAGTTTGTATTATGTAGAAAAATATTATAAACTATACAGAAAAGTATAAATATTAAATATACTTCAGGGGGAAAATGAAATTTTCATTATGGAATATATATTGGTAATTTATTATATTATTTTCTCTAATGAGTTGTTAAAATAATTTAACTTAATTAAAGAATAAGTGACTTGTTCCTAAAGAAATTTCATGTTAAAAACAAACAAACCAAGAAATATCAATATTGGGTTTAATTCCTGAAGTGATCAAGGAAAAAGGAGAAGAACCTATATGTTTTAAAATAATTATGATGGAGGCAGAGTCAAGATGGTGGCCTAGAAAGAGCAGAGGTTCATACCTCTGAATACCCTTCCTTATTGATCACAAACTGAATGCTCCTAGGGGACTAAAAATCAAACTTAAAAAGACAGAGCAAAGGAACCCTCCTGTTGGACTTAATTCAAATGGTAAGCCCCCTGAAAAGCCAGAATCCGAGAACACTCGAGTTTAAGGGGAAGGCAGAAGGAAGGACCCAGGACTGATCCCCCTCCCACCTAGAATGCTGAGACTCCAGCAGCAGCAGGAACTTCTGGGTGGGCAATGGTGCTGGTCTGGAGGGTGTACTTTGCTGGCAGGGCTGTGCCAGGTTCAGAGCATCCAACACAGATGGCAGGGAAGGAGTTAAAGAGGGAGCATAGACCTGGCAGCCAGGCCAGAGCTGTGGAAATCCTCTATATTTTCTCCAACCTTCCAGGAGGTTTTGGACTCAGAGCACACCCAGCCCAACTAAGCTGAATTTAATCAGGGAAACCCAGGCTCCACACCCATCCTCATTGACTACTGGACTTTAATCCAATCAAAAGCCTCCAGGGGACAGGGAAGCTCAAATCCCCAAAAACCCTCCCCCAGAGACTACACCATGAGATCTTCTGTTAAAGCTCCAAGAGGGGAGACTGACAGAAGTCCCGAAAACCAAAATATGAGAGGAGCAAGAGCACAGACAAATAAGGGGAGCAAATAAGGATGAATATGAACAAACAGCAGAAAAAGAAGCAAGAAATTACAATAGACAGCTTCTATTCAGCAAACAGAACAGAGGGGATGACATCAGCAAACAATAATTCAGAAATCCCAGCAAATTGGATACAGGCTGTGGAAGAACTCAAAACACAATTAAGAGAGGCTGAAGACAATTAGGAAAAGAACTTAAAAACTAAGATAAGTCATCTGGAAACAGAGGAACTTGAACTAAAATGAGAAAATTATGTCTTGAAAGCCAAAATCAACCAGCTGGAAAATGAAGCAAAGGAGGTTAAAGATGAGGCAAAGAAGATGAAAGATGAGACAAAGGAGAAAAAAGACAAGGTAAAGAGGATGAAAGATGACCTTCAAAGAAAATCATACAAGAAGGAAAAGGATGACCAAAAAGCCAGGGATGAAATTCAATCTTTAAGAACCAGAATACAAAAACTGGAATTAAGTGACCTCACAAGGCAGCAGGACACTATAAAACAAAACAAAAAGAATGAAAAAATTGAGGAAAAGATGATTTAGAAAATCATTTGAGAACAGATAATTTAAGAATCATTGGTCTACCAGAAGACCATGATAAAAGAAAAAGCCTGGACATAATACTACAGGAAATTATTCAGGAAAACTGCCCCAATATCCTAGAACAAGAGGGAAAAGTGGAGATGGAAATAATCCACAGATCACCTCCTGTACTTAATCCCCAACTGACAAAACCCAGGAACATTATAGCCAAATTAAAAAAACTATCAGGCCAAAGAAAAGTTATTACAAGCTACCAAGAAGAAGTCATTCAGATACCATGGAAGCACAGTGAGGATGGCACAGGATCTGGCTCTATCCCCACTGAAGGACCAAAAGGCATGGATATGATATTCTAGAAAGCAAGGGGACTAAGTCTACAACCAAGAATCGACTACCCAGCAAAACTGACTATATTCTTAGAGGGGAAAGTATGGTCATTCAACATAATAGATGAATTCAAAGCATTGGTAAAGAAAATACCAGATCTGAACAGAAAATTTGATGTCAAAGCACAGAACTCAAGAGAATCATCAAAAGGTAATTTAAAACAAGGGAGGAAAGAAAAACAAAACACAACAAAATTTTAAGAGAATCAATTATGAGAAAAGAGGTCATTGGTAACTCTTAAAAACTGTTGCTATCACCTGAGAATCTAGAAGCATTATACATAAAGGGAATAGTGACAAACAGTTTAGGATGAAAGGACAAGCCATAAATAGGTATATAGAAATATGCATGCATAAATACATATATATATATATATGTGTGTGTGTGTGTGTGTATATATACATATATATATATATATACAACTAAAGATTAAAAGGGGGTTAATACTAAAAGAAATGGGAAAAGAAAAAAATGGGGGTAAATTTATATGTCACAAAGAAGCTCATGGTAGAAGAGAAGAGAACATCAATATACTGGAAGGGTAAAGAGGTTGGAGAAAGGAAATTCTCAACTCTTACATGCTTTGAAACTGACCCAAAGAGGGAAGAACACTCAAATCCATTGGGGCAGAGAATAGATTTGTTCCCTATAGGGGAGTAGAAGGGTAACAAACGGACTGGTGGGGAGGGAAGCAGAACAAGGGGAGGGGCAATTTTAGAAAGACAACAGGGAAAATAAGGAGGGGAATAAGAAGAGAGAGGGGTAGAAAGGGAAGTAAAATAAGGGTGGGAACTAGGGGGACTGATTAAAGACAAACATTGGTGGAGAAGGAAATAGTGAAAGAAGAAAAGGCAGGACCAGGAGTAGAAATCAAAATGTTGGGACATACACAGCTAGTAATCATAACTCTCAATGTGAATGGAATGAACTCACCCATAAAATGCAAGTGAATAGCAGAGTGGATTGGAATCCAAAACTCTACCATATGTTGTTTACAAGAAACACACATGAGGAAGATATCTGTACTCAACATGTATGCACCAAATGGCATAGCATCCAAATTTCTAAAGGAGAAACTAGAGGAGCTCAAGGATGAAATAGACAGAAAAACTCTACTAGTGGGAGACCTGAACCTTTCTCTATCAGAACTAGATGAATCAAATCAAAAAATAAATAAGAAAGAGGTAAGAGAAGTGAATGAAAGCTTAGAAAAATTACAGTTAGTAGACATGTGAAGAAAAATAAATAGGGACAAAAAGGAATATACCTTCTTTTCAGCAGCACATGGTACATTCACAAAAATTGATCATGTATTAGGGCATAAAAACATTGCAAACGAGTGCAAAAAGGTAGAAATAATAAATGCAACCTTCTCAGTTCATAATGCAATGAAAATAATAATTACTAAGGGGACATGGAGAGGTAAATAAAAAATTAATTGGAAATTAAACAATACGATTCTCCAAAATTGGTTTGTTAAAGAACAAATCATAGAAACAATTAATAACTTCATTGAAGAAAATGACAATGGTGAGACATCCTTTCAAAACCTATGGGATGCAGTGAAAGCAGTACTCAGGGGGAAATTTATATCCTTGAGTTCATATAAAAACAAATTAAGAAGGGCAGAGGTCAATGAATTGGCCATGCAAATTAAAAATCTAGAAAGCAGACAAATAAAAAATCCTCAGATGAAGACTTAATTAGAAATCCTAAAAATCAAAAGAGAAATTAATAAAACTAAAAGTCAAATAACTATTGATTTAATAAATAAGGCTAGAAGCTGGTACTTTGGAAAAACAAATAAAATTGACAAAGTACTAGTCAGTTTAATTTAAAAAAGGAAAGAAAAAAAAACAAATTGACAGTATCCAAGATAAAAAGGGAGACCTCACCTCTAATGAAGAGGAAATTAAAGCAATCATTAAAAACTACTATGCCCAATTATATGGCAACAAATATGGCAATCTAGGTGAAATGGATGACTACTTACAAAAATATAAATTGCCTAGACTAAAAGAAGAAGAAATAAATTACCTAAACAACCCCATATCAGAAAAAGAAATTGAACAAGGCATCAAAGAACTCCCTAAGAAAATATCCCCAGGTCCAGACAGATTCACATTATGAATTCTATCAAACATTCAAAGAACAACTAATCCTATATAGGCCAATCTCCCTAATGAATATAGATCCAAAAATCTTAAATAGGATACTAGCAAAAAGACTTCAGCAAGTCATCACAAGGGTTATTCACTATAAACAGGTAGGATTCATACCAGGATTGCAAGGATGGTTCAACATTAGGAAAACTATCCACATAATTTACCATATTAACAAGCAAACTCACAAAAAACACAAGATTATCTCAATAGATGCAGAAATAGCCTTTGATAAAATACAACATTCCTATTGAAAACACCAGAAAGTATAGGAATAGAAGGGTCTTTCCTAAAAATAATAAATAGTATATATCTGAAACCATCTGCAAACATCGTCTGCAATGGGGATAAACTAGAAGCTTTCCCAATAAGATCAGGAGTAAAACAAGGATGCCCATTATCACCGCTATTATTTAATATTGTACTAGAAACACTAGCAGTAGCAATTACAAAATAAACCCGCATAAGTCATCAGCATTTCTATACATTTCCAATCCATCTCATCAGCAAGAATTAGAAAGAGAAATTCCATTCAAAATCACCCTAGACAATATAAAATATTTAGGAATCTATCGGCCAAGACAAACACAGGAACTATATGAACACAACTACAAAACACTCTCCACACAATTAAAACTAGATCTAAACAATTGGAAAAACATTGATTCTCATGGGTAGAATGAGTTGACATAATAAAAATGACCATACTACCCAAACTTACTTATTTATTTAGTGACATACCCATCAATTACCAAAAAACTTTTTTATTGAATTAGAAAAAACATAACAAAGTTCATTTGGAAGAACAAAAGATCAAGGATATGCAGGGAAATCATGAAAAAAAAGGTGTGAAGGAAGTTGGCCTAGTAGTACCAGATCTTAAACTATACTATAAAGCAATGGTGATCAAAACAATTTGGTACTTGTTAAGAGACAGAAAGGAGGATCACTGTAATAGACTTGGGGCAAGTGACCTCAGCAAGACAGTCTATGATAAGTCCAAAGATCCCAGCTTTTGGGACCAAAATCCACTATTTGATTAAAATTGCTGGGAAAATTGGAAGACAGTATGGGAAAGATTAGGTTTAGATCAACATCTCACACCCTACAACAAGATAAACTCAGAAGGTGAACACAGAATAGTATACTTGTCAGATCTTTGGAAAAGGACAGATTTTAAAACCAAGCAAAACTTAGAGTCACAAAATGCAAAATAAATAATTTTGGCTACATCAAATTAAAAAGTTTTGTACAAGCAAAACTAATGTAACTAAAATTAGAAGGAAAACAACAAATTGGGAAACAATCTTCATAACAAAAACTTCTGATAAAGGTCTAATTACTCAAATGTATAAAGAGCTAAATCAATTGTACAAAAAATCAAGCCATTCTCCAATTGATAAATGGACAAGGGACATGAATAGGCAATTTCCAGTTGAAGAAATAAAAACTATTAATAAGCACATGGAAAAGTGTTCTAAATCTCTTATAATCAGAGAGATGCAAATCAAAACAACTCTGAGGTATCACCTCACACCTAGCAGATTGGCTAACATGACAGCAAAGGGAAGCAATGAATGCTGGAGGGGGTGTGGCAAAGTGGGGACATTAATACATTGCTGGTGAAGTTGTGAACTGATCCAACCATTCTGGAGGGCAATTTGGAACTATGCCCAAAGGGTGATAAAAGACTGTCTGCCCTTTGATCCAGCCATAGCACAGTTGGGTTTGTACCCCAAAGAGATAATAAGGAAAAAGACCGGTACAAGGATATTCATAGCTGCATTCTTTTTTGGTGGCAAAAAAACTGGAAAATGAGGGGATGCCCTTCAATTGGGGAATGGCTGAACACATTGTGGTATATGTTGGTGATGGAATACTGTTGTGCAAAAAGGAATAATAAACTGGAGGAATTCCATATGAACTGGAACAACCTCCAGGAACTCATGCAGAGTGATGGGAGCAGAACCAGGAGAACATTGTACACAGAGACTGATACACTGTGGTACAATCGAATGTAATGGATTTCTCCATTAGTGGCAATGCAGTGATCCTGAACAATCAAGAGAGATCTATGAGAAAGAACACTATCCACATCCAGAGGAAACTCTGTGGAAGTAAAAACACCAAAAAAAAAATCAACTGCTTGAATACATGGATTGAAGGGATATGGTTGGGGATGTAGACTCTAAATGAGCCTCCTACTGCAAACATCAACAGCATGGAAGTAGGTTTTGATCAAGGACACATGTAATACCCAGTGGAATTGCATGAAAGAATATGATTCTTGTAGCCAAGGAATAATATTCTAAATTAACTAAATAAAATTTAAAAAAGAATATTAATTCTTTGAAGCAGGAACTATCCTTTAGCTTGTATTTTTTTAGCTACAGTTCTTTAGCACAATGCTTAGAACAAAGGAAACATGACAAATATCTTTGCCTTCCCACCTGCCTCAATGGGAGCATCTAATAGAACTTCTAATAGAACAAATGTCCTTGGTATTTTAATATTACTTAATATTTTTGAAAATAACAGATAAAGACAAAGATGACATAATTGTCAAAATAGAAAGTTTCATGAGGCTGAAAGAGATACTTAGCCTAATGAATGAAATGGTCAGGAACAAAAAAGATCTTGACAAAGTAGAATGATAAATCGCAAATATATTTAAAATACTTCAGTGAATCTATGATGGAGTGAAAGTGGGTATTCTCTTCAATCATGTAATTTAGGGGTCTGCAAGTTATAGTTCACTGCCTATTTTCCTAACTCAGCAATTTTGAATAAAACTTTATTTTAAAATGTACAATGCCATTCTTTGCTTGCATATGATACAAAAACTGAGGGCAGGCCAGATATGGTTCACAGGCCACCATTTGCTAATCCCTGGTTCAATCTATCACCTATACAACATGTTTCATTTTGTCCTATGCTTGTCATGTTCTTCCATAAGCTCTCAAAGTCAAGTCTACTCAATAATCAGGATCTTCTGGTTCTTTGGAATCCTATTGGCAGCATCATAACATTCAAACTGTACTTGCTGCTGATATATTGTAGGCATGTGTCCTTTCATGATCATGTTTTTTTTCACGTGTAAAGGACAGTTCTGGACATGTAATTTTGTTTGTAGATAAGTCATGCCTTAAAGCCTCCTCAGTATTTTGGAGGCAACATAACACAATGGAAAAAGCACTAATTCTAGAGTTAGAAAAAATGAAATCAAATGCTTATTTCTTGCCATCTGTAACCTTGGAGAACTCATTTCCCTCAGCTGTAACATGAGAAAGTTGATTAGCTTCTGAGGATCTTTCCATCTCTACACCTCTGGTCCATTTGAATCTAACTGGTATGAAAACGCAATCCACATTTGAAAATTTGTAATTTCTAAGGGAGCTTTAGTCACTTGCTTGGGTGCTGAGCTACACTAATTTATCCATGTTCACATAGTTATAATGTGTCAAACGCAAGATTTGAATCTAGGCTGTCCACTATATTATATTTCTTCTCTGATTGTATGTTTACTATGTGAGGTCTTTCACAATTCTTCCATGAAAGTTATTGTATTCTGTAGCCCACTTTTGTTAACTATAAGTCTATTTGTTGACTTTTGGTTATTCTATAATTTCGTTTTGTTGGAAACTTATAAGAGCAGTGTTCAGAACCCAAAAGAAAGAGAACAAAAATAGGTCTATTGAAAATAAATCTCCACAGAGAAATGCTGAAGTCTTCAACAAAGGAGGTACCAGTGGCAATAGAAATAAAGGGGACAGATGGGAGAGACATGGTGGGAAATCGCCAAAATTAACAAATGATTTTATATGTGAGAAAGAGAGATGATTCAGTGATGACACTGAGATCATGAGCGTGGCTCACTATAAAAATGTTGAATTGAGAGGAGGGAAAAGGTATGGGGAGAATGAAAAGGAATATAATTCAGGGTGTCTACACAGAAGTGAGTTTGTCAGCTTAGAGAAACAGATTTTTTTGTATATAGAAAGGACTGCCTCTGTGTTGAAGTAATTGTTTGCATTACCATCTCACTGGACATGTGGAATATAAAGAATGAAGAACAAAAGAAGTTTTTATGTGTAACACTAATATTGAAGGCCATCCTGGAAAGATTAGGGATGGATGAGTGGTTCCATTCATAACATCTTTATCACTCAAACTAACACTCTAGGAAACTCTTGTCATGTTAGTTTGGGTGCCCTTTTGAAAATTTCTCTGCTTCATACCAATACACAAGAAAACAATAGGAACATCAGTTTCTAGATCATTTTGCTTCCCCAAAGGGAAAGAACCTCCACATCCCCTGGAAGTCCTCATAAAAACAAGCCATCAAACCTAGATAAGATTTGCATGAACAGCCTATATAGAGAAAGGGTTCACTCCCATCTGGAACACACCCCCATCTGTCCTTTGCTGTTTGTGTTGTCCTTCCTAGATTCATAAACACCTCCACAATATTCCCATACCCTGGAGGATAGCCTGTTCATGAGGGTAGAAGGATTTATTCAATATTTTTAACAGTTCTATTTCCTAAGTTTTAAGAAAATTAGCCAATAAAATGCAGTATTTTACAGAATGATTATGAGGAAGGCAGCAAGAAAAGAAGCCAGAGGAAGTATATGGGCATAGCTGGGCACAATGACTACGGCAAGTTAGGACCTAACATGAGATATTCTATTCATGTATGTTTTCTATGCTGGTCACTCCTCTTATTGAGAAGAGCATTGTGATCCCCGATTGCTGTCTCTGTGGCTCTCATATGCATCAAGAACACAAGGGTTCCAATGAAGTGAAGAACATTTCCTATCATCATATGTTTGTTGGCAATAGCATATGAGATACACACATTGCTGCTTATGTCAATGGTTTGGTACCCTGACAATAATTATAACTACAGGGAGTTGCTGCACAGCACACTGTTGGACATTTAAATAAATACACGCTCTTTTCTTTACTTGAACATGGGTAGGGAAGTTGGACCAGAAGGAATAGGAAAAAAAGTAATAAAATTTCATTTTTAACCTCATGAACAAAAAATCCCCCAACATTCCCACAGTCAGCCTCAGTGTGAGTGGAATGTTGGAATACTGGAAAGAGCATGGGACTTGGAGTCAGAGAAAAGATGAAATATAACCTCAGATGCTTAGTTATATGACTTTGGTGAAATCAGTTAGTTCAGTTTTTAAAATGAAGAAATGGATTTTGGAAGTAGTAAGGAGTCTTTCCTCTATAAAGCTATAATCTTAGTCTATTTTCCTCCACTACCAGAATTTCAAGTAGAGCGTAAATGCTCTATTTATGGAGAACCAAATCCTTTTATGTCCAATTAGAGTTTTAATGAGTTGCTGTCTCTAGAGATGGGAGTGGATTAGGGACCCAGGCAGGGTCCAGATTTCTTGTGATATAACTTTCTATACCTAGACTGGAACACACATGACCATCATAGAGTTACTAGTCAGATCAATCATATTCTTTTTTTTTCCTATATGAACAAAATACCTCCTACTATGCACAATGGAAAAAGTTAACAAAAAAAGAGAAAATATTAAAATTAGTGCTTTCTCACAGTGTTTCTGGCCTTGGCACAAGGGATCAGAATCAGTGAGACACACCTCTTCTACAATAAAACAAACATTGGAACTGGAATGGAACCCTGGATCTGCTATCAAGTGGCAATATAATCTTGGAAAAGTCATTTGTCCATTAGAATTTAAGTTTCTTGTTCTGTAAAAGGATGCATTTGGACTAGTGGTCTTATTATGCCTGTTGTAGTTCTCTTATTAAGGGATATCAAGGATATTAATGATTTCAGTGGAAACAATTTCCTTCAATCTCTGATGGGTAGAGAGAAGCAAATTTGAAGTCAGAAGATTTTTGTTCAAATCCCACAACTACTGCTTACTTAATTTATGTGAATTTAAGTAATTCCATGTCTTATTAGGTTAGCATCAATTTAGATTCATGATCCCTAAAAGCAATCCCTAACTAGTTGATTTGAGGATCTAAACTATAAATCCTACAGTGAAAGAAGAGTTTCTCAACCCTGACATTAATGAAACTAAAATAATTACATTGCCTTACTTATCATCTCCTTCATTAAACACATACATAAGTGGACACAAGCACACACACACACACACACACACACACACACACACACACACACACACACACACACTTTTTTCCCCTCCATGGCTAATAGAAACAGATCAGAAATCTTAAATTCAACCAAAAAGGATAGTAAGCATTTCAGATCATAAACACTAAATGAACAGTAATTAGGGATTACTCAGCTGGATTCCTTACCTCCCAACCCTGTCCTTCTTTGTATCTTTAATTTGGTGTAACCAGCGAACTAAAAAAACAAAAAACAGAGAAAATAAGTCAGATAAGGATAGCTAATATTTAGTCAAAAATGTATTACTTTGAGGAAAAGTAAAGACAGCAGAGTAGAGTAAGGAGCACCTAAATTTCTCTGAAAACTCTCCACAAAGATCATTAAAATACAGCTTCAAAATGAATGCTAGAATATCAGAACTAATGAAGGGATAGAATGAGCAATTTTCTTGTAGAAGCAACTTGGAACATAGCGAGAAGAGTTCTCTTTCAATGAGTTGAAAGGAAAGCATAGTCCACAGCAACACCATACCAACAGGAAAGAACAATAGCAAGGTCTCTCCCTCCCCACTGCTCAAGGTTCTGAATCAGGACTCATGCCAGAAGCAAGACCAGGAAACTTTGGTTAAATCAACTGCAAAGAACCTCCAAATTCAACCCTCAAAGTTCTGAGTTCCATTACAGTCCTTCAGTGTGCCTGGCTAATGCTAGTTTGCCATGAGGTTTGAAATGAAGCCCTAAGCCCTGCCAGTGAGCCTAATCTTGCAAACCAACAGCAGGCCCTGAGGGAGACTCAATCAGTCGTGGATGGCAGCTTCTATTCTTGATCCAAAGGTCGTCATACCACTTTGAAAGAATTGAAATTTGTAGATACCATAAACTACTTGGAGGTACCATCAGAAAACACTAAAATTCAAGAGTACCCCCCACCACCAATCTGGCAACAGAGTGAAATTTTAAGATAAAAATAAGAGTCAAGAAAATGACTCGGAAAATGAGCAAATGTCCAAAGGATCTGAACAAAGAAAATTATTATGGAAGCAAGGTGACATTAGACACAAGCTCAGAAAGGGATATGAGATCAAAAGATAAACATGAAAACTTAAAATAAGAAAATGGGGATTCATCTCAGGCTTTGGAAGAGCTCAAGAAGAATTTCAAAAATCAAACAAGAGAAGTAAGAATACATAAAGGAAAAATGGGGGAAAGAAATTAAAATTATGGAAAAGGAAAATAACACCTCAAAAAGCAGAATTAAAACAATACTGAAGGAGACACAAATACAGGCATGCTGACCCACCATCCCTCCCACCTATTGCCCAGGTTCTGAGCCTGGGCATTGGCCACCTTTGGGATCCTGAAACATTGCCTAGACCAACAACAGAGCACCTCACACTCCAAACGTACCTTTTGAAATCTTAGGCCATAGAACCAGCCCTAAGTGAGTCCCAGAAATCCATAGTGCTTGATTCTTTCAAGCCTATACTGAGGTGAACCCTTAGCCCCCAAGGAAAATATCTTGGAGTGCTGAGTCCTGAAAGCCATCAGCAGAGGAGACACAAACATCAGCTTTCAGAACTCTCAGACCACAAACCAAAAAATTAAATAAGTAAATAAAGCCTGGGAAAATGAGGAAACAGCAAAAGATAAAGAAAATTTCTGTAGCAACACAGAACAAGGCATAGAGTCAATAGGGGACAGTAAGATTCAAGCAACCATATGTAAAACTTCAAAGAAAAATGGGAACAGATCTCAAGCTTTGGAAGAACTCAAAAATGAATTGAAAAATCTAATAAGACAGGTTTGTGTCTATGCCCATGTCTAGGAGCCATGTGTGGCTGTCTCCCTTTCTAGGCAACATGTGCCACAATCCATATATATTGTACATATGGTGATAAGCAATTAGATCTGAGGGCCATTGTATCTGTGGAGAGAAAGAGAGAGTTATCATGCTAGGGAGACTAGTGGCTGGAATTGAAGAATGAGATAATAAGAAGGAAGGAAAGAAGAGATTAGGGCCAGCATGCCTGAGAAGGAACAAGTGGAAGATCATGGCCTCCAGTCATGATGCCAACACAAGCTGAAGAAAAATGGGGGGAAAAGTGAAAGAAATGCTAAAAGAAAATAATAGCTCAAAAAGCAAAATAGGTCAACTGAAAAAAGAGGCAAAAACCCAACAAAGAAAATAGGGTTTTTTTTTAAAATGGAAATGACCTACTGGAAAAAGAGGCAAAAAAATTAAATGAAGAAGTTTTTGAAAAGTGAACCAAATGGAGGACTTCCGGTTAAGATGGCGGCTTAGAGAAAGCTAAAGCTCAGATCTCCGGAAAACCCTTCCCGACCGATCTCAAAATATAAGCTCCTAAGGCGCCGAAATTCAAAACGATCAACAGCACAGACCCTGGGAACCCTCCTCCTGGACCTGGACCCGGTTCAAAAGGTACGGCTCCCCTCAAAAGCCAGAACCCGAGATCACTCAGACCTCAGGGGTAGGAGCGCAGAGTCCAAGGCTCCCGGAAGCCGTAGCCCGGCCTGGCTCAGAGAGCAGAACCCTCAGGGCCTTCTACCCGAGTCCCAGTGAAAGTTACTGCCTGGGGCTTCCGCTGCAGAGAGCTGGTCGAAACAACAGCAACCCTCAGGGCGGGCAAGACAGCCTCACGGGCTGGATCCTGCTATCCAAGTCTCAGTGAAAGTCCTTGCCCTAGAGCTTGGGAAAGCTGCAGCCCATCCCCCCGCAGGCCGACGAAACAGCCTCACGGCCAGCGATTCTGAAGGCAACTTCCTGAAAGCGAGCTGGGGGGAGAGTGTGGCCTCGTGGTCCGACCCTTCCATTCCAGCTCCAGTGAGGCATATTCAGTTTAACCCAGGGAAAGCTCTTAGAACCAACATCTGCCCAGGACTAAAGCCTCGGATCACCAGAGATAAGAAAAGCTAATCCTCCACATTCAGAGATGACAAACTCCACAGAAGCACAGAAGCCCCAAAATACCAAGAAAAATAAGAAGAAAGGGGCGACTTTGGACACATTCTATGGAGCCAAAATACAAAATACAGAGCAGATAGAAGAAGATATACAAGAAAATTCTCCAAAATCTTCCAAAGGAAATAGAAACTCTCCACAAACCCATGAAGAATTTGAATCAGAAATGACCAAAAAGATGGAAGCCCTCTGGGAGGAAAAGTGGGAAATAATGCAAAAGAAATTCATGCATCTACAAAACCAGTTTGACCAAACTGTAAAAGAAAACCAGGCTTTAAAGCAAGAACTAATAAAGCCAAGCCAAAACACCAAGAAATTAGAAGAGAACATAAAATATCTCACCGACAAGGTGATAGATCTGGAAAATAGAGGGAGAAGAGAAAATTTAAGAATAATTGGACTCCCAGAAAAGCCAGAAATAAACACCAAACTGGACATGGTGATACAAGATATAATCAAAGAAAATTGCCCAGAGATTCTAGAACAAGGGGGCAATACAGCCACTGACAGAGCTCACAGAACACCTTCTACACTAAACCCCCAAAAGACAACTCCCAGGAATGTAATTGCCAAATTCCAAAGCTATCAAACAAAAGAAAAAATCCTACAGGAAGCCAGAAAAAGACAATTTAGATATAAAGGAATGCCAATCAGGGTCACACAAGACCTTGCAAGTTCTACTCTGAATGATCGTAAGGCATGGAACATGATCTTCAGAAAGGCAAAAGAGCTGGGTCTCCAACCAAGAATCAGCTACCCAGCAAAACTGACTATATACTTCCAGGGGAAAGTATGGGCATTCAACAAAATAGAAGACTTCCAACTTTTTGCAAAGAAAAGACCAGAGCTCTGTGGAAAGTTTGATACCGAAAATCAAAGAGCAAGGAATACCTGAAAAGGTAAATATTAAGGAAAGGGGAAAAATGTTATCTTCTTCTTTTACTCAAACTCTCTTCTATAAGGACTACATTTATATCAATCTATGTATGCTAATATGTGGGGAAAATGTAATGTATAAATAGGGGGTAAAGAAAGACCAAATAGAATAATCGTTCTCACACAAAGATTCACATGGGAAGGGGAGGGGAAGAAAACTCCTATAAGAAGGAGAGGAAGAGAGGGGGGGGGTTACTTAAACCTCAATCTCAGGGAAATCAACTCTGAGAGGGAAAAACATCCAGATCCTTTGGGATCTTGAATTCTATCTTACCCAACAAGGGTAAGGAGAAGGGAAAACCAAGGGGGGGAGGGGGAGAGGGAGAACAAAAAGGGAGGGAAAGAGAGGGGGGAGGGGGAGGGAAGAAAAAGGGAGGGACTAAAAAGGGAAACATCAAGGGAGGGGACAAGGGGCACTGATTCAAAGTAAATCACTGGACTAAAAGGTAGAGCCGAAGAAGAAAAGGTTAGAATTAGGGAAGGCAATCAAAATGCCAGGGAGTCCACAAATGACAATCATAACTTTGAACGTGAATGGGATGAACTCACCCATAAAACGTAGACGAATAGCAGAATGGATTAGAATCCAAAACCCTACCATATGTTGTCTTCAAGAAACACACATGAGGCGGGTTGACACCCACAAGGTCAGAATTAAAGGATGGAGTAAGACCTTCTGGGCCTCAACTGATAGAAAGAAGGCAGGAGTGGTAATCATGATATCTGATAAAGCCAATGCAAAAATAGACCTGATCAAAAGGGATAGGGAAGGTAATTATATTTTGTTAAAAGGGACTCTAGACAACGAGGAAATATCATTAATCAACATGTATGCACCAAATAATATAGCACCCAAATTTCTAATGGAGAAACTAGGCGAATTGAAGGAAGAAATAGACAATAAAACCATACTAGTGGGAGACTTAAACCAACCATTATCAAATTTAGATAAATCAAATCAAAAAATAAATAAGAAAGAGGTAAAAGAAGTAAATGAAATCTTAGAAAAATTAGAATTAATAGACATATGGAGAAAAATAAATAGGGATAAAAAGGAATACACCTTCTTCTCAGCACCACATGGCACATTCACAAAAATTGACCATTGGTCACAGAAACAAAGCACACAAATGCAAAAAAGCAGAAATAATGAATGCAGCCTTCTCAGATCACAAGGCAATAAAAATAATGATTAGTAATGGTACATGGAAAACCAAATCTAAAACCAATTGGAAATTAAACAATATGATACTCCAAAACCGTTTAGCTAAAGAAGAAATCATAGAAACAATTAATAATTTCATCAAGGAAAATGACAATGGTGAAACATCCTTTCAAACCTTTTGGGATGCAGCCAAAGCGGTAATCAGAGGCAAATTCATATCCCTGAAAGCTTATATTAACAAACAAGGGAGAGCAGAGATCAATCAATTGGAAATGCAATTGAAAAAACTCAAAAGCGATCAAATTAAAAACCCCCAGCAGAAAACCAAATTAGAAATCCTAAAAATTAAGGGAGAAATTAATAAAATCGAAAGTGATAGAACTATTGATTTAATAAATAAGACAAGAAGCTGGTACTTTGAAAAAACAAACAAAATAGACAAAGTACTGGTCAATCTAATTAAAAAAAAGGAAGGAGGAAAAGCAAATTCACAGCATTAAAGATGAAAAGGGGGACAGCACCTCCAATGAGGAGGAAATTAAGGCAATCATTAGAAATTACTTTGCCCAATTATATGGCAACAAATACACCAATTTAGGAGAAATGGATGAATATATACAAAAATACAAACTGCCTAGACTAACAGAAGAGGAAATAGAATTCTTAAATAATCCCATATCAGAAATTGAAATCCATCAAGCCATCAAAGAACTTCCTAAGAAAAAATCCCCAGGGCCTGATGGATTCACCTGTGAATTCTATCAAACATTCAGAGAACAGTTAACCCCAATACTATACAAACTATTTGACATAATAAGCAAAGAGGGAGTTCTACCAAACTCCTTTTACGACACAAACATGGTACTGATTCCAAAACCAGGCAGGTTAAAAAAAGAGAAAGAAAACTATAGGCCAATCTCCCTAATGAATATAGATGCAAAAATCTTAAATAGGATACTAGCAAAAAGACTCCAGCAAGCGATCAGAAGGATCATTCACCATGATCAAGTAGGATTCATACCAGGGATGCAGGGCTGGTTCAATATTAGGAAAACCATCCACATAATTGACCACATCAACAAGCAAACTAGCAAGAACCACATGATTATCTCAATAGATGCAGAAAAAGCCTTTGATAAAATACAACACCCATTCCTATTAAAAACACTAGAAAGCATAGGAATAGAAGGGTCATTCCTAAAAATAATAAACAGTATATATCTAAAACCAACAGCTAATATCATCTGCAATGGGGATAAACTAGATGCATTCCCAATAAGATCAGGAGTGAAACAAGGATGCCCATTATCACCCCTACTATTTGACATTGTACTAGAAACACTAGCAGTAGCAATTAGAGAAGATAAAGAAATTGAAGGCATCAAAATAGGCAAGGAGGAGACCAAGTTATCACTCTTTGCGGATGACATGATGGTCTACTTAAAGAATCCTAGAGATTCAACCAAAAAGCTAATTGAAATAATCAACAACTTTAGCAAAGTTGCAGGATACAAAATAAACCCACATAAATCATCAGCTTTTCTATATATCTCCAACATAGCTCAGCAGCAAGAACTAGAAAGAGAAATCCCATTCAAAATCACCTTAGACAAAATAAAATACCTAGGAATCTATCTCCCAAGACAAACACAGGAACTATATGAACACAACTACAAAACACTCGCCACACAACTAAAACTAGACCTGAACAAATGGAAAAACATTAACTGCTCATGGATAGGACGAGCCAATATAATAAAAATGACCATCCTACCCAAACTTATTTATCTATTTAGTGCCATACCCATTGAACTACCAAAATACTTCTTCACTGATTTAGAAAAAACCATAACAAAGTTCATTTGGAAGAACAAAAGATCAAGGATATCCAGGGAAATAATGAAAAAAAACACATACGATGGGGGCCTTGCAGTCCCTGACCTAAAACTATATTACAAAGCAGCAGTCATCAAAACAATTTGGTACTGGCTAAGAAACAGAAAGGAAGATCAGTGGAATAGACTGGGGGAAAGCGACCTCAGCAAGACAGTATACGATAAACCCAAAGATCCCAGCTTTTGGGACAAAAATCCACTATTCGATAAAAACTGCTGGGAAAATTGGAAGACAGTGTGGGAGAGACTAGGAATAGATCAACACCTCACACCCTACACCAAGATAAATTCAAAATGGGTGAGTGACTTAAACATAAAGAAGAAAACCATAAGTAAATTGGGTAAACACAGAATAGTATACATGTCGGACCTTTGGGTGGGGAAAGGCTTTAAAACCAAGCAAGATATAGAAAGAATCACAAAATGTAAAATAAATAATTTTGACTACATCAAACTAAAAAGCTTTTGTACAAACAAAACCAATATAACTAAAATCAGAAGGGAAACAACAAATTGGGAAAAAATCTTCATAGAAACCTCTGACAAAGGTTTAATTACTCATATTTATAATGAGCTAAATCAATTGTACAAAAAATCAAGCCATTCTCCAATTGATAAATGGGCAAGGGACATGGATAGGCAGTTCTCAGATAAAGAAATCAAAACTATTAACAAGCACATGAAGAAGTGCTCTACATCTCTTATAATCAGAGAGATGCAAATCAAAACAACTCTGAGGTATCACCTCACACCTAGCAGATTGGCTAACATTACAGCAAAGGAAAGTAATGAATGCTGGAGGGGATGTGGCAAAATAGGGACATTGATTCATTGCTGGTGGAGTTGTGAATTGATCCAACCATTCTGGAGGGCAATTTGGAACTATGCCCAAAGGGCGACAAAAGAATATCTACCCTTTGACCCAGCCATAGCACTGCTGGGTCTGTACCCCAAAGAGATAATGGACAAAAAGACTTGTACAAAAATATTCATAGCTGCGCTCTTTGTGGTGGCCCAAAACTGGAAAACGAGGGGATGCCCATCAATTGGGGAATGGCTGAACAAACTGTGGTATATGTTGGTGATGGAGTACTATTGTGCTAAAAGGAATAATAAAGTGGAGAAGTTCCATGGAGACTGGAACAACCTCCAGGAAGTGATGCAGAGCGAGAGGAGCAGAACCAGGAGAACATTGTACACAGAGACTAATACACTGTGGTATAATCGAACGTAATGGACTTCTCCATTAGTGGCGGTGTAATGTCCCTGAACAACTTACAGGGATCCAGGAGAAAAAAACACCATTCATAAGCAAAGGATAAACTATGGGAGTGGAAACACCGAGGAAAAGCAACTGCCTGAATACAGAGGTTGAGGGGACATGACAGAGGACAGACTCTAAATGAATACTCTAGTGCAAATAGTATCAACAAAGCAATGGGTTCAAATCAAGAAAACATCTAATGCCCAGTGGACTTACGCGTCGGCTATGGGGGGTGGGGGGGAGGAAAAGAAAATGATCTTTAACGAATAATGCTTGGAAATGATCAAATAAAATATATTTTAAAAAAAATGGAAGTTTCTTATAGGTTTTGAGTGATAATACAGGTATTACCCAGTGGAATTGCTTGTCGGCTCCAGGAGGGGGTAGGGAAGAGGGGACGGAAAGAACATGAATCATGTAACCATGAAAAAATATTTAAACAATAAATTATATCTTAAAAATAAATTAAAAAAAAAAAAGAAAAGTGAACCAAATGGAAAAGGAGCATTAAAAAGTCATGGAAGAAATTCATTCTTTAAACATTAGAATTGGGTAGATAATGACTTCACAAGTCATCAAGAAACAATAAAACAAAATTAAAAGAATTTTTTAAATTGAAGTAAATATGAAATTGAAAAAGATGACAGAAAAATAGACCCAGAGAGACAATTTAAGAATTATGGGATAACCTAAAATCATGATAATAAAGAATAGATATCATATTACAATAAGTTACAAAAAAAAATCTGCCCTGACTTTCTCAAACAGGAGGGTAAAATAGAAATTGAAAGAATCCACAGATAACCCCCTACAACTAATACCCAAATGACAGCTTCCAAAAATTATACTTATAGCCATCTTTAAGAACTCCCAGATTAAGGAGAAAATACTGAAAACAACCAGAAAGAAACAATGAAAATATCATGGAGTCACATTCAAAATTACATAGAATCTGGGAGCTTCCACATTGTAAAACTGGAATTCTTCAAATATGATATTCCAGAAGACAAGGGAATTGGGTTTACAATCAATAATCACCTATTCATTAAACCTTGCTTTATTCTTTTGGGAGAAAATATGATCATATATTAAAATAGAAGATTTCCAAGCATTCCTAATAAAAAGATCCAGATATAAACAGAAACAATAAGGTCTGTAATGAATAAATGCTTTGGGGTTGGTAAAAGGAAACAGGAATCAAGGAGAGACAGATGATGCTTAGGATTGGCTTAGAGAGAGGAGAGGGGGTTTGAAGATTTTCCTCCTTCACCCTTCCCTTCTTAGCTATGGCTTCTCTCCCAAATTTGCTACTGTTCCTCTTGTCCCCCCTCCACTACCAGAGACTAAATGTTTCTTCTTAGGAAGATGTCTCTCCCCTTGATCTGTTCACTCACGCTTGATTCAAAGCTTGGGGAAAAATAGCTACTTTAATGTCAATTAATTCAATCAGGGTAATACAAAGGAATAACTGACAAGGAGAAGAATGGGAATAGATGGGGTCCCTGTCTCTATCTAAAACCCCTTTTATTCCCTCCTTGAGTTTGGGGGAGAAGTCAGGCTTTGATAGTCTAACCCTCTGAAAGATAGTTAATGTTGGCTGACCCTGGGTTTGGCCCCTTGGCCATAGTTCAGACCCAGGGCAACAGGAGAGCTGAGGTAACATCTGACAGAGATTCAAAATGCCTTTTCTCAGGTTTCTCTTCAATAGCCTTTTCAACTGGGAAATGTTGGGGGGAAGGATTTCCAGTCACAAGCGATAAAAGGTAGGTAACCCTCAGGAGAAAATCTTATCCACCCCTCTCTCTTCAGCTTCTTCAGACTGAGAGAACAACTGCCCTTCACAGGGAGCTTTCTGCTCCTTAAGATTCCATCCCCCATCAAGGTGATCAGATCCACATATTCTTCAGCCTGGCACTTTTTCTTTATTGCCAACCTCTGTCATAGGTCCAAATACAATAGTCAAGAGAGTGATAAAAAAAAAGTAAAGAAAAAAAGAAAAATAAGTTTGAATTGTTTATATTCCTATTTAGAAATATATTTGTAACTCTATTTTTTATCATTACCATAGTATTTAGAAGAAGTGTACATAGATGGTGTAATAGTGAGCTATTGAGGATGATATGCAGAAAAAAATATCTAGGGGTGAAAAAGGGGATTGCAGGAAGAGAAATGAGAAGAAAGAAGTAAAATAGGGCAAATTATTTCAAATAAAGAGGTACAGGAGAGGAATTCTTATACTGATGGGGAGGATGATGATAGTGTCAGGTAATACTTAAACATTACTCTCATTGGAATTGGCATAGAGAGGAAAGAACAGCCAGATTTACTGGGCTATAGAATCCTATCTTACCCTATAAAGAAGTAGAAGGGGAATAAGAAAGGGGGTGATGGGGATGAAAATAATATAAGGGAAGGAGAAATAAAGGGGTGATTAAAAACTTTTTTAAAGTGGTGGTAGAGGGAAGGTGAGTAATATAAAGGAAGGGGGAAAGGGGAGTGATTAAAAGCAAAACATTGGTGTGGAGGAAAAAAGTGGAAGGAGAAAGTGCAAGATTAAAATTGGAAATCAATATGGAGTGGAATACACAGATGGTAATCATAACTGAGAATGTAAGTGGGCTGAACTCACCCATAAAATGAAAGTGGATAACAGAGTGGATTAAAAACCCAAATCCTACCATATGTTGTTTACAAGAAAGCCATTTGAGGCAGGTAGATACAGAGTAAAAGATAAGAAGCTGGAATAGAATATATTGGGCTTCAGCTGAGAACAAAAAAAAAATAGTCCTAGTAATCATGATCTCAGACAAAGTTAAAGCAAAAATTCATCTGATTAAAAGAGATAAGGAAGGTAATTACATCTTGATATAAGGTAGTATAGAAAATGAAGTAATATCAGCACTTTACATGTATGCACCAAATGTAGCATTCATATTTTTAAAGAAGAAACATAAAGAACTTAAGGAAGAAATAGACAGTAAATTTATGCTAGTGGAGACCTCAATTTTCCCCTATCTGAACTAGTTAAATCTAACCAAAAAATAAATAAGAAAGAAGTAAAGAAAGTGAAATAAATTGAAGTTAGATTTAATTGATCTCTGAAGAAAATCAAATGGAAATAAAAAGTAGTATACCTTCTTTTCAGCAGTTTATGGTACATATACAAAAAAAATCATCATAGTCTATTGCATAAAATCTTCACAACCATGTGTAGAACAGCAGAAATAGTGAATGCAACTTTTCAGATGAAAATGTAACAAAATTATAATCAATAAGGGTTGATGGAAAGGCAAATTAATTAATTGGAAACTACATGATCTAATTCTTCAAAATGGGTGTGTAAAAAGAAAAAAATCATAGAAACAATCACTTATTTCAGTTAAGTGAATAAAAAAGAGGGGACAATTTAAAAATTGTGAAACCACCAAAGCAACACTCAGAGGATCATTTATATCCCTGCATGCTTATATCAATCAAATAGAGAAAATGTGAATCAATAAATTGGGCATGCAACTGAAAAATCTAGAAAAATAACAAATTAAAAATCCCTGACTAAAGATTAAATTGGAAATCCTAAAAAATCAAAGGAGAAATTAATAAAATTGAAAATGAAAGAACTACTGAAGTGATAGTAAGACTAGGATTTGGCTTTATGAAAAAAAATAGATAGAGCATTGGTTAATTTGATTTTAAAAAAGGAATGAAGAGGATCAAATTACCAATATCAAAAATTGAAAGGATGATTTAACCTCTAATGAAGAGGAAATTAAAGCAATCATTAGGAGATATTTTGCTCAATTATGTGATAATAAATCTGATAATATAAGTGATAGGGATGAATATTTGCAAAAACATTAATTGCCTAGATTAAAAAAAAAGAAGTAGAATGTTTAAATGATCCCATCTCAGAAAAAGAAATTGTGCAAGCCATCAATGAACTCCCTAAGAAAAAATCCCAAGGGACAGATGGACCCACAAGTAAATTCTATCAAATACATAAAGAGCAATTAATCCCAATACTATGCAAACCATTTGCCAAAATAAGCAAAGAAGGAATCCTAGCAAATTTTATTCATGACACAAATATGGTGCTGATACTGAAGCCAGGAAGACAAAAAACACAGAAAATTACTAATCAGTTTCCCAAATGAACTTTTATGCAAAAATATTAAATAAAATACTATCAAAGAGATTATAGCAAAATAACAAAAGGATTATTCACTATGACTAGGTGGGATTTATCCCAGGAATGCAAGGTTGGTTTAATATTAGGAAAACTGTCAGCATATCCAACCATATCAATAATCAAACTAACAAAAATAACAAAAATCATATGATTTTATCAATAGGTGAAGAAAAGGCTCTTGACAAAATATTGGCATGCATTCCTATTAAAAACACTAGAAAGCCTAGGTATAAAACAGCTTTTCCATAAAAATAATAAGTAGTATTTATTTAAAACCATCAGCAAGTATCATCTGGAATCAGAAAGTTAGAAGCCCTCCCAGTAATATCAGGAGCAAAGCAAGGATGCCCATTATCACCATGATTATTTAATATTTTATATTAGAAATGCTAACTTAAACAATTAGAGAAGAAAAAGAAATTGAATTAAAGTAGTTAATAAGGAAACTAAATTATCACTCCTTGAGGATGATATGATGATATACCTAGAAGATTCTAGAAAATCAACTAAAAAACTAGTCAAAATAAAACTTTAGCAAAATTGCAGGTTACAAAATAAACCCACATAAATCATCAGCATTTCTATATATTTCCAACAAAGCTGAGTAGCAAGAGTTAGGAAGAGAAACTCCATTTAAAATCATTCTGGACAATACCTGAATAACTATTTGCCAAAACAAATGCAGGAATTTTATGAACACAATTACGGAACACTTTTCACACAAAATTAGATGTCTATAATTGGAAAAACGCATTAATTTCTCATGCGTAGGCCAAGCTAATATAATAAAAATGACAATCCTACCTAAATTAATTTACTAATTGAGTATCATACCAATCAAAGTACCAAAAACCTATTTTATAAGAACTCCAAATAATTATAACAAAATGCATTTGAAAGAACAAAAGGCCAAGAATATTAAGGCAACTACTGGAAAAAAAAGCGAAGAAAGGTGGCCTAGTAGTACCATATCTTAAACTGTACTCTAAAACAGTAATCATCAAAAAAAATCATACTGAATAAGACATAGAAGGGTGAATTAATGGACTAGATTAGGTATTAATGACCTCAGCAACCTAATGTTTGCAAAATCCTAGTTTTGGGCATAAGAACTCAAAATTTGACAAAGACTGCTGGAAAATTGGAAAATAATATGGCAAAATCAGATTTAGATCAATATTTCACACCATATACAAATATATGGTTGAAATTGGTAGATGATTTAAACATAAATATTGATATTATAAGTAAAATAGGAGAACATAGAATAGTTTACCTGCAAGATCTATGAAGAAGGGAAGAATTTAGGACCAAACAAGAGAGAGAGAACATTACAAGATGTAAAATGAATAATTTTGATTATATTAAATTAAAAAGGTTATGTACAAATGAAACCAAAACAACCCAAATTAGAAGGGAAGACAAACTGGGGGAGGGGGGGAATTATGATGAATTTCTTTGATAAAGGTCGTATTTCTCAATTATGTAGAGAACTGAATCAAATTTATAAGAATACAAGTCATTCCCTAATTGATAAAAATATTATTAATTCATTAAAAAAGATTTTTGCCTACCATTCAGGAGAATTCAAAGAGATAAAGGTTGATTCTTGATTCTTTTCTAAGCTCCTCTACTGACACTCATGACTTTTTCCACCACAGCTTCCTCCTCACTATGAAAGTTCACTTTACCACTGGTCTTTTCACAATGAAACGATATTCGAACTGTGTTCTTTTTGTTTAACTGTTCATGTCCATACAGAGGATCCATTTTAAGGAAAGGGTCCAGACCAGCCATATCTTCTTTCCTTTCCAGCCTCTACTCCTGACTCTCTTCTTTCTTCACCTTCTTTTCTCTAACACTTTTTTAGCTTCTTTTCAATGTGTAATCATCTCCCATATGGAATATAAGCTACTTGAAGTTTGGAGTTACCAAAAGTATACATTGATTTTTTTTTCCTTTTTTGGTTGGATTTCTACTTTTAGATTCATTCCTTTGCTGAAGCCTTCAGATGAGAGGCAATCACATTAAGAAAATAGTTTTTGGTCATCTCACTCAGAGATCAATAAGTGACTAAATGAAAAAAGACATTAGTTATTTGCCTTTGTATTTGTTCTTCCGTTTTGCTGAAGAGATTAGACAACATGAAATTTTGAAATTCTTAAAGTCCAGGAAAGTGGATCATCTTAGAGTCCAGGAATTGAGACCATGGTAGGTTTTTCAAACAATGTAGCAGTGGTGCCATGAAGAATTTATAGCAACCTTTATAACCAACCCCAGCTATAACTGAAATAAGAACAAACAGCCCAAAATGACTTTGTGTGATAATATAAACTGAGTTAGATTAATGCTATAGAGCAACTGCACTAATCTTATACTCCCCAGAACCTAAGATAGTATGATGAGAAGGACTTGAGGCACTGGGAGAAGGGATGCATTGACATATATACAATATAAATACCCTTTCTGTATGCTTAAATAGAAAGAAAAAAAAAACACCCTGTGTGAATGCCATTGGAATTTAAGAGAAAGAGTAGCCTAAAAATTCATTAATCTCTTTAGTTCAAAGAAATCTTTGGAGATTTTTAACCTGTGGTCTATAAACTTAAAAAATACATTTTGGGGATAATTTATTTCAACATATTGTTTCCTTTGTAATTATTTGGATTTTATTTTATGTGTTTCTATTATTCTGCAAATTACTTCTTGGACTTTTGGCTAAGATCAAGTGTGGTATATTATTCTGAGAAAGGACTTAGAGTTTCACCAGACTGCCAAAGGCATCCATAGCATAAAATGGTTAAATACAGCTTTAATGATAATTCAGCAAGAATCTAAAACTGTTTCATCATCATGAAGCAAAGAAATCATGCTGAAAACTCCATCCAAATACAAGATAAATTTATTCTCAACCTAAGTAAGCATCGTCTGTACCAAGTGTCTCCCTACTTTACTTTGCCATAATTTTCTGTTCTCTTTTTTCCCTCCCCACTCCTACCCCTACACAAATTGCATATTTAACTTAAGATTCCATAATAACACTACAGAAATGTTGTAAATGCCACTTTTGAGAGCTATAATATAATCATTTTTAAATACTGAGCTTATATGAAGCTCATGAGTCAGAATTTTCACTAATCTTCATTTTTTTCACTGTTATCTTTTTATTTCTTATGTTTTCTTATCAAATCACATGGCAATGTTAACTGGCACATATATTGAGTTCTATCATTGTATTTTGACCACTTCGTTCCTTTTCTGGGCATGAGTGAAAAGTTTCAGAAACAATCTCCCACAGCCAAGTTGCTTAGTTTTCTCTAATTAATACAAATTTAGGGCAGTTAGAGATGGAATATAAGAATGAAAACAACAAACAGAAGGACACGCCTTTTAAAACAATCAAGTTGGAACGAATTTTGAGTGCCCTCACTAAATCAGTTCTCTAATGCTTTTAAATGTGAAGTGAACACTGTTTGCTATTTATAGATACTGCTGTAGAGTGAATGGTTAAAAATTGATTAGAATTTTTCTTTTGACACACACAAAACTCTACCTTCCTCTCAAGCAGCCCAATGTAGAGTAGCAGTTTATAGATTGCAAAATTGCTCAATTTATTTTACAGACTTCCAGACAAGCTTAGTGATAATTTAAATTACCCATAGTCTGAAATCTATCACTGTTGCAGGAAAAAAGTCAACAGGCATGAGGTTAGGAGTAAGACAGGGCAAAGGGAAACAGATTTACAGATGAAGAACTCAAGAAAGTATGTTTGAAATGTAATGGTATTACTTTTCCTTATCATGTGAAGTCATTTGACATGGGACATAAATGAACAGTGGAAATAAACTATCCCTCAGAGAGGAAGCACAAGCCAAAGGAGATATTTTACTGCACAAAATTAATAATCCATTAGAAGTAATAGATATTTTGCTTCTCAACATTTAAAAGATTTATCAACAATTATTTATGAATCCCTAAGTAGGTGCCAGGGACTGCACTAGGCACTCAGGATACAATGACAAAAATGAAATTGTGTTTTCCATCAAAGTGTTTAGATTTTGGTACTACCTATATAATAATGCATAAACTCATATACATATATTTATACATACATATACATATATATCTACATATACAACACATGTTTTATATACATATATACCTGTCCACTCAAGGTATTGCCTGAAAGAAAGGCAAGAGAGAGATTAAATCCATTTACTCATTACTATTTTTTTTCCTAGCTGGGTACTACTGCTCGCTTGCAGCAAATACAGTTGACCAAAACTTTGACACTCACAATAGATAGGCTGTCACCCTGGAGAAAATTAGAAAATGAGTTAAATTTCCCCAAAGAACCTTATGCTTTACACGGAGTCATTTCTTAGCTGAGTAGTCACACTGGAAGGGTCTTTTCGTAAGTGATTACCTGTCATTCCTACTTTAACATGGCTACAGGTACCCACTCTTGCTTTTATGAAATGCAAAACACTTTTTTGAATCCAGAGCACAAATAATCAGAGAATGGGTATAACTGTCAAAATTATAACAAATATAGCTCTTCTATATACATATTTATACATAAATATACACATATATATATATATATAAAGAGAGAGAGGAGAGAGAGAGAGAGAGAGAGAGAGAGAGAGAGAGAGAGAGAGAGAGAGAGAGAGAGAGAGAGAGAGAGAGAGAGGAAGGGAGGGAAAGAGAGAGAATAACTGTGATGCTGGCCAACAGAATATATGAAGACAAGGAGACATGGATTTTCATAGTGCTAATTTTACAAAGTATCATAAAATCAAAGGTAAATCTTTGTGATGTCTTTGTGAATGAGAAATATTACCTTGGTATATATCTAGAGATCTAGAGGATGCATAATAATATCCAAGTAGCCCAGATTAACATTAGAAATATAATATATTAGTCATCTCTAACTCAAACAAAGAGGATTGTTAATAACTCAAAGCTTTTCAAATCCAGCCTCTAATCAATTGATGTGAGCCTTAACATTATGGATTCAACAGTTATTTCTAGACTTATTACACATTATCTAATTCATCTACTCTATGTTCAGTCTAAATTAACCAATGTGCCAGCCCTCATACATTACTCTTCACTTCTTTACTCTGTTCTTTTCCCTAGACTGTTTCCATTACCAGGAATATGCTCCCACCTTACCTTTTCCTCTTAGAATCCCTATCATCAAAGATCAGCTCACTTACAAATTCCAACAAGAGACTTTTGCTTATCTCAGCTTCTAGGATCTCTGCAGTCTAGAATCTGTTGCATTTATTCAGTTTTATAACTATTCTTATGTTTTTTATTATTTGGAAAAATAGGCAAAGAAGGTGAACTACCAAATTCATTTTATGACAGATATAGTCCTGATACCTAAGGTAGGAAGAGTAAAAGTCAATTAAGAAAATAATAGACCAATCTGAATTTTGATGCAAACATTTTAAATGGCATACTAAAAAGGAGAAAACTAAGATATATAACAAGGATCCTTCACTATTACCAGTTGAGTTTATATCAGGAATGCATTTCCTAATTCAACATTAGAAAAACTGTCAGTATAACTGACCATGAAAATAATGAAACCAACAGAAATCAGATGATTATACAATAGATGGAAAAAGCTCTTTTTACAAAATACGGCACCCATTCCAATGAAAAGTATTAGAGATTGTAGGAATAAATGTAATAAATATTCCTTTAAATAACAGGTATTTCCTATTTAAAACCATCAGCAAACATTATTGGTAATGGGAATAAGATAGAAGCTTTCCCAATAAGATCAGGAGTGATGTAAGGATACCCATTATCACCACTATTATTCAATATTGTACTAGAAATGCTAGATGTAGCATTAAGAGAAGGAAAAGAAATTGAAGGAATTAGAATAGGCAATGAAGAAACAAAATTATCCTTCTTTGCAGATGATATTATGGTATAATTAGAGAATCCTAGAGAATAAGCTAAAATTAGTTGAAATAATTAACAACTTTAGCAAAGTTGCAAGCTATTAAATAAACCCACATAATTCATCAGCATTTCCATGTTACCAAAAAATCTCAACAGCAAGATTTTTAAAATAACATGTGAAATCATAATAGAAAAAATATAACATTTATATCAATTTAGATAAATATATAACATATTTATTATATTTTACATACTATATTTAACATATATATATGTAATTATGGAAATAAATGTATAATATATGAATTCATAATGAATAACAGGAGCTTAAAAACATTTTACACAAATAATGTGAGATCTAAAAATTTTGAAAAATGTTAATTAAAAAATTGGAAAAATAATAATTATTCCTAGATAAGTCAAACAAGTCCAATAAAAATGACAGTTTTACCTAAGTTAATCTAATTATTCAATGCCATACCAATCAAAAAGCCCCAAAATTATTTTATAGAGCTAAAAAATTAATAACAAAATTAATCTAGAATTATAAAATATCAATGGAACAAATTAAAAAAATGTGAAGGAAGATAGTGTAGGTCTACAAGTTCTCAAACATTATTACAAAAGTAGTAATCATCAAAACAATCTGATACTGGCCAAGAAATAGAGTGGTGGATCAATGGAATAGATTGGGTACACAAAACCTAGTGATACATAACAATAATAGTTTAATGTTTGATAAATTCTTCTTTATTTTTCTAGAACTTTTCCAAAAAATTACTAAAATGAAAAAATTCTTTACATTATAATATGTGGGAAAATATATATCAGATTGCTTACCATCTTAGGGAAGGAGGAAGGCAGGGAGGGCATGAAAGATAGAGTCAAAAGAAGAGAAAGCCAGAGGAAGACAGAATTTGGAACTCAAAACTTTAAAAAATGGAAGTCAAGAATTGTTTCTTAATGAAAAGACCTACATAAACTGATACAGAATGGAATATGCAAAACCAAGAGAACATTATACACAGTAACTGAAACATTATGAGACAATCAAATGCAATTGACTACAAATAAAAGCAATGCAATGATCCAGTATAACTATGAGTGACTTATGAGAAAGAATGCTATCCACATCTACAGAAAGGTCTATGGGAGTAGAAATCCAGAAGAAAACATATGATTTATCACATGATTATATGAGTATATGATTTGGGTTTTGGTTTTAAAATATAACTCTATTATAAAAATGAATAATATGGAAATGGAATTTGTGTGATGATATACATATAAACCAATGAAATTGTCAACCCTGAATGGGAGTAGGGAAGAGGAGAGGTAGAAAACAAGAATCATGTTACCATGGAAAAAATTTTAAATAAACTAATTATATCCTGTCCAAAAATTGTTTCTAATGTAATGAAAAACAAATAAAATGCTATTAAAATTAAATCCAATGAAAGAGGAAACAATTGAACTTCTAGATATTCTGTTCCCTCTTTTACTACTTTGAATTTATATATATATATATATATATATATATATATATATATATATATATATATAGGACATATGTCCTATATTCATATATGTGTTCACACTATCCCTTCTGATAAAATGAAAGTTTCTTTTTTTTAAACATTATTTCATTTGGTCATTCCCAATCATTATTCATTGAAAACAAAGATCATTTTCTTTTCCTCCCCCGACAACACCACCTCTCCCATAGCCAGCATGCTATTCCACTGGGTATCACATGTGTCCTTGATTTGAACACATTTCCATGTTGTTGGTATTTGCATTAGGGTGTTCATTTAGAGTCTCTCCTCAATCATATCGCCTCAACCGCTGAAATCAAGCAATTGCTTTCATCAGTGTTTTTACTCCCACAGATTGTCGTCTGCTTGTGAATAGTGTTTTTTAGATCCCCACAGATTGTTCAGGGACATTGCATTGCCACTAATGGAGAAGTCATTATGTTCAATTGCACCACAGTGTATCAGTCTCTGTGAACAATGTTCTCCTAGTTCTGCTCCTCTCACTCTGCATCACTTCCTGGAGGTTGTTCCAGTCTCCATGGAATTCCTCCACTTTATTATTCCTTTGAGCACAATAGTATTCCGTCACCAACAGATACCACAATTTGTTCAGCCATTCCCCAATTGAAGGGCATCCCCTCATTTTCCAATATTTGGACACCACAAAGAGTGCAGCTATGAATATCCTTGTACAAGTCATTTTTCCTTATTATCTCTTTGGGGTACAAACCAGCAGTGCTATAGCTGGATCAAAGGGCAGGCAGTCTTTTGTCGCCCTTTGGGCATAGTTCCAAATTGCCCTCCAGAATGGTTGGATCAGTTCACAACTCCACCAGCAATGAATTAATGTCCCCACTTTGCCACATCCCCTCCAGCATTCATTACTTTCCATAGCTGTAATGTTAGCCAATCTGCTAGGTGTGAGGTGATACCTCAGAGTTGTTTTGATTTGCATCTCTCTGATTATAAGAGATTTAGAACACTTTTTCATGTGATTATTAATAGTTTTGATTTCTTTGGCTGAAAATTGCCTATTCATGTCCCTTGCCCATTTATCAATTGGAGAAAGATGTAAGTTTCTTGAGAACAATAATTGTAGTTTTTGATATACAGGAAGGACTTCCGGTCAAGATGGTGACTTAGAAGCAGCAACAGTTCAGACCTTGGAAACCCTTCCTTACCGATCACAAACTGAGTGCTCCTAGGACAACAAAATTCAAGCTGAACAACAGGACAGACCCAGGGAATCGTCTTCCCGGACTTGGATCAAAAGGTACGGCCCCCCAAAAGCTAGAACCCTAGATCACTCGGATCTAAGGGGTAGGCAGAAGGAAGGTCCCAGGACCCATCCCCCCCCAACCCAGAGTGCTGAGCCCACCGCAGCAGTGGGAACCTCAGGGCCGGCAAAAGGGCCTCATGGCTGGCCATTCTGAAGGACTCACCTTGAAAGCAACCTGAGCCAGTCTCCTGGACGCCCAACACAGACTGCACGGAAACATAGAGAGAAGGGGGAAGCCTGTAGCCCCCAGGCTGGGTCCTTACATCTGAGTCTCAATGGAAGTTCCAGCTTTAGGGCACCAGCTGAACCCAATCTTGTCAGGAGCCCTCAGAGCTACTAAAAGGACAGAAACCTCAGGGCTGGAAAAGGGTTTGCTCCAAAGAACTTACCCTGAAAGTAACCTGGGCCAGTCTCCGGGCATTCAACACAGACAGTAGAGGAGGAGGTGTTTTTTTTTTGTTTTGTTTGTTTGTTTGTTTGTTTGTTTGTTTGTTTGTTTGTTTTTGTTTGGTTGTTTTTTTTTTGGTTAGGGGATCATTTCACCCACACCAGCTGAACTTAATCCCATTAGGGTCCCTCAGAACCCAGGGAAGCCAGGATCCCTCCCCACTTAGAGAGCAGGATATTTGGAAAGAACAGAAACATGACGGCAGGCAAAAGGGTTGCTCCAAAGGGCATTCCTTGAAAGCAACCTGGGCTAGTCTCCAGGCATTCAAAACAGGTCCAGGAATGAGCTCATCCATAAAATGCAAGCGAATAGCAGAGTGGATTAGAATCCAAAACCCTACCATATGCTGTCTGCAAGAAGCACACATGAGGAATGTAGATATGCATAGGGTGAAAGTAAAAGGATGGAGCCAAATCTATTGGGCATCAACTGATATAAAGAAGACAGGAGTCCCAATCATGATATCTGACAAAGCCAAAGTAAAAATAAATCTAGTTAAAAGAGATAGGGAAGGTAATTACATCCTGATAAAAGGCAATATAGACCAGGAGGAAAAATCTGTACTCAATATGTATGCACCAAATGTCAGAGCATCCAAATTTTTAAAGGAGAAACTAGAGGAGCTCAAGGATGAAATAGATAGAAAAACTATACTAGTGGGAGATCTGAACCTTCCCCTATCTGAACTAGATAAATCAAATCAAAAAATAAATAAGAAAGAGGTGAGAGAAGCAAATGAAATCTTAGAAAAATTAGTTAGTAGAAATATGGAGAAAAATAAATAGGGACAAAAAGGAATACACCTTCTTTTCAGCAGTACATAATACATTCACAAAAATGTTGACCATGTACTAGGGAACAAAATCTTTGCAAACAACTGAAAAAGGGCAGAAATAATAAATGCAACCTTCTCAGACCATAATGCAATAAAAATAATAATTAATAAGGGTACATGGATATATAAATCAAAAATTAATTGGAAATTAAACAATATGATTCTCCAAAACCAGCTAGTTAAAGAACAAATCATAGAAACAATTAATAACTTCATTGAAGAAAATGACCATGGTGAGACATCCTTTCAAAAGCTATAGGATGCAGCCAAAGCAGTATTCAGGGGGAAATTTATATCCTTGAGTTCATATATAAACAAATTAAGAAGGGCAGAGGTCAATGAATTGGGCATGCAAATTAAAAAACTAGAAAGTGAACAAATTAAAAACCCTCAGATGAAGACAAAATTAGAGATCCTAAAAATCAAAGGAGAATTTAATAAAATTGAAAGTCAAAGAACTATTGATTTAATAAATAAGACTAGAAGTTGGTACTTTGAAAAAAACAAATAAAATTGACAAAGTACTAGTCAGTCTAATTAAAAAAAGGAAAGAAAAAAACCAAATTGACAGTATCCAAGATGAAAAGGGAGACCTCACATCTAATGAAGAGGAAATCAAGGCAATCATTAAAAACTACTATGCCCAATTATATGGCAAAAAATATGGCAATCTAAGTGATATGAATGAATATTTAGGAAAATATAAATTGCCTAGACTAAAAGAAGAAGAAATAGATTACCTAAACAACCCCATATCAGAAAAAAGAAACTCAAAGAACTCCCTAAGAAAAAATCCCCAGGTCCAGACAGATTCACAAATGAATTCTATCAAACATTCAAAGAACAGCTAACCCCAATACTATACAAACTATTTGACAGAATAAGTCAATAAGGGGTTCTACCAAATTCTTTTTAGGAAACAAACATGGTACTGATCCCAAAGCCAGGCAGGTTAAAAACAGAGAAAGAAAACTTTAGACCAATCTCCCTAATGAATATAGATGCAAAAATCTTAAATAGGATACTAGCAAAAAGACTTCAACAAGTCATCACAAGGGTTATCCACTATAATCAGGTAGGATTCATACCAGGAATGCAAGGATGGTTCAATATTAGGAAAACCATCCACATAACTGACCATATAAACAAGCAAACTGACAAAAATCACATGATTATCTCAAAAGATGCAGAAAAAGCCTTTGATAAAAAACAACACCCATTCCTATTGAAAACACTAGAAAGTATAGGAATAGAAGGGCCTTTCCTAAAAATAATAAACAGTATATACCTAAAACCATCAGCAAACATCATCTGCAATGGGGAAAAACTCAAAGCCTTCCCAATAAGATCAGGAGTCAAACAAGGATGCACATTATCACCTTTATTATTTAATATTGTACTAGAAACACTAGCAGTAGCAATTAGAGAAGAAAAAGAAATTGAAGGTATTAAAATTGGCAATGAGGAGACCAAACTGTCACTCTTTGTGGATGATATGATGATTTACTTAAAGAATCCTAGCGAATCAACCAAAAAGTTACTCAAAATAATCAACAACTTTAGCAAAGTTGCAGGATACAAAATAAACCCACATAAGTCATCACCATTTCTATATATCTCCAAAACAGTTCAGCAGCAAGAATTAGAAAGAGAAATTCCATTTAAAGTCACCCGAGACAATATAAAATACTTAGGAATCTATCTGCCGAGACAAACACAGGAACTATATGAACACAACTACAAAACACTCTCCACACAATTAAAACTAGATCTAAACAATTGGAAAAACATTGATTGCTCATGGGTGGGACGAGCTAACATAATAAAAATGACCATCCTACCCAAACTTTTATATCTATATAGTGCCATATCCATTGAACTACCAAAAACTATTTTACTGATTTAGAGAAAACCATAACAAAGTTCATTTGGAAGAACAAAAGATCAAGGATATCCAGGGAAATAATGAAAAAAAAATACAAAGGAAGGTTGCCTTTCAGTCCCATATCTCAAACTATATTACAAAGCAGTGATCATCAAAACAATTTGATACTGGCTAAGAGACAGAAAGGAGGATAAGTGGAATAGACTTGGGGTAAATGACCTCAGTAAGACAGTCTTTGACAAACCCAAAGACCCTAGCTTTTGGGACAAAAATCCACTATTTCATAAAAACTGCTGCGAGAATTGGAAGACAGTGTGGGAGAGATTAGGTTTGGATCAACACCTCACACTCTACACCAAGATAAACTCAGAATGTGCAAATGACTTGAATATAAAGAAGGAAACTATAGGTAAATTAGATTAACATCTAATTATATGATACATGTCAGACCTTTGGGGAGGGAAAGATTTTAAAACCAAGCAAAACTTAGAAAGAGTCAAAAAATGCAAAATAAATAATTTTGACTACATCAAATTAAAAAGGTTTTGTACAAGCAAAACCAATGTAACTAAAATTAGAAGGAAAGCAACAAATTGGGAAACAATCTTCATAACAAAAACCTCTGACAAACGTCTAATTGCTCAAATCTATAAAGAGCTAAAACAGTTATACAAAAAATCAAGCCATTCTCCAATTGAAAAATGGGTAAGGGACATGAATAGGCAATTTTCAGTTAAAGAAACCAAGACTATTAATAAGCATATGAAAAAGTGTTCTAGATCTCTTTTAATCAGAGATATACAAATCAAAACAACTTTGAGGTATCACCTCACACCTAGCAGATTGTTTAACATGACAGCAAAGGAACGTAATGAATGCTGGAGGGGATCTGGCAAAGTAGGGACACTAATTCATTGCTGGTGGAGTTGTGAATTGATCCAACCATTCTGGAGGGCAATTTGGAACTATGCCCAAAGGGCAATAAAAGACTGTCTGCCCTTTGATCCAGCCATAGCACTGCTGGGTTTGTACCCCAAAGAGATAATAAGGAAAAAGATTTGTACAAGAATATTCATAGCTGCACTCTTTGTGGTGGCCAAAAATTGGAAAATGAGGGGATGCCCTTCAATTGGGGAATGGCTGAACAAATTGTGGTATCTGTTGGTGATGGAATATTATTGTGCTCAAAGGAATAATAAAGTGGAGGAATTCCATGGAGACTGGAACAACCTCCAGGAAGTGATGCAGAGTGAGAGGAGCAGAACCAGGAGAACATTATACACAGAGACTGACACATTGTGGTACAAGAGAACGTAATGGACTTCTCCATTTACAATGTCCCTGAACAACCTGCAATGATCTATGAGGAAAAAAAAAACAACTATCCTCAAGCAGAGGACAAACTGAGTGAGGGAGTAAAAACACCGAGGAAAAGCAACTGCTTGAATACAGAGGTTGAGGGGACATGATCAAGGAGAGAAGCTAAATGAGCGCCCTAATGCAAATACCAGCAACAAGGAAATGGGTTCAGAGCAAGGACACATGTGATACCCAGATGAATCGTGTGTTGGCTTGGGAAGCGGTGGGGGGGTTGGGGGGGAGGAAAAGAAAATGATCAGTTTCCAATGAACAATGTATGAAAATATGAAAATGACCAAATAAAATAATGTTTTAAAAAATAAAAAAATTTAAAAAATAATTGTAGTTTTTGTTGTTGTTATATGTACAATGCTTAATAACATATCTAGCATATGCTGTTTTTGTTCAGTCATTTTTAGTTATGTCCTACTCCAGTTCATTTTACATATGAGGAAACTGAGGAAAATAAGATTAAATGACTGGCCCAGGATGACATTGTTAGTAAAGGTCTGAAGCTAGATATGAACTCAGGAAAATGAGTCTTCCTGACTCCAGGTCTATTGCTCCACATATCTGTCCATTGGCATATAAGGACTTTTAAAATTTAAATAATTTAAAAATACTTTTTTAAAATGATGGATGGATGCAAGTATGTGGAAAGAAAAGTCAAGTTTTTGCTAAAGGTATTCTGTTGCATCTGTGTTGTTTTCACAGTTGCAAATTGAGCAAAAGACTCTGAAGATCCCACTGCGTATTTTTATTTTTTAGTATTTTATATAGGAGAGCAAATTGCCATCTTAAATATTTTTTTCCTAGAAAAACATCTCCTAATTATGTATTAACCTAATACATGATTCCTTGATACAGAACATAAATAATATTTCTCTGACATACATTGTTAGTGTGAAATGTAAGCTCAGTCCTACAGCCCATTGGTAGGACTATTTTCATTAGTGGAGATCAATGTCCTGCACCTGCCTGAGAGTCAGGGAAGAATTGATGAGAGTGAGAGAAGTGAGAGCAACAGATTCTTCAAGATTATTCAGTTTTTTTTCTGTTTTTGTGGTTAATTGGGTACTTCTAGCTTCCAGTTTTGAAATAGAAGATGGAAGATGCCAGCCCAATATCAGATTCTTGAAAGAAAAGACTCTGGGAAGAAAATGATACCACAGGTATCTCTTGGCAGTCTCTATGTTGTGCCTGTCCCCTACTTGCTTCTCTAGAGGCTTTGGGAATTTTTCCCTTCATTGAGATTTAGGAGACTTTCTCTTGGTTGAACAGTGTTAACCTCCCTCCCAATGGGAGAGTTCTTCTACTCTATAATTATTTGCATATATTCTACTATATACACCTTTTCTAATTATTTTTTCCTATGAACTTGGATGAATAGATTTATTTACTACTTCCTATGTGTATTCATTGTGGAACTAATATTTGATATTTAATGGTAAGAGAATCAAGGGGCAAAACCACATTATTCACAAGTTGTATAGGTGCTGCCAAGCAGTGTCAGTTGTGATGCCAGGTGCATAAGGTAACATCAAAAAGGAAAAAAATGGGAAAGGAATTGGGGAAAATGAAAAGGAAGGAGATTGCATGCAAAAAAGAATATGTGGATCAAAAAGCACAAAATAAAACTAAAGAGCAGATAGAAAAAGAAATCCATTTAGATAATGATATAACAGAGATTAGAGAAAAAAATTTGGAATGGTGGAACAAGATACAAAGAAAGGGAATGGCATCAGTCTGTAATACACAAACCTTAAATTTATAAAAGAAAAGAACATGAAAGATTAGATCCAAGCAACAGTGAATTGCAACATGTCTCAGCACAAGACAAAAGTAACTTAGCAGGAAGGAAAGAATATACTTTAGAAACAGAATGTGTGGAATACATAGCAAAACCAAGAGTAGAACCATATGATATACAAATAGTAGAGGGCTATAAAGATTCTAAACAAACTGCATCTGAATTAACTGAAGCACATGAGCAAACAACAGAATAGTCCAATGGAGAGGAAAATACAATAATAGAGAACATTCAAATTAGCAGACCTCCTAGAGACAATGACACTGAAGATAGGGATGACATTATGAAAGAACATACCAATAACATATTAGAAAAGTCAACCTTAAATCCTTATGTCAAAGAATTCTGACCAAGAGCAACTTCACAAGACAAACAAACACAAACATTATCACAGCATCCTTAAGTCTCCATGATAATGCAATTCCATCTCAAATTGATGATGGATTGTGAATTGAATGTTCAAAGCTACAAGAGAAGTCTGTAGCTGATGAACAAAACTGGGATATGATAGCAGAACCACAGGAAGTAACAAACACACAAAGACCAAATTTATCAACACATAACACAGAGTTACAGCATACTACTGGGCAAGAGCTAGCAAAAGACTTGGGGAATACTGAAATCACCAAGAAAGAGTCAGAGCAAGACATGAATCATACAGAAATACTATATATATATATATATATATATATATATATATATATATATATATATATATGAATATATCAAACTTTACAATCAAGATCACAAAGCTTTAAAAGAGTGGGAGAGAGATGATTACATTAACAACTCAAATCAAGAACAAGCAATCCTGTCAGAAGAGTTACTTCAGGACATAGAATATACAAACTCATTAGAAGAAATGATGGCAGCATTGATAATCAAGAATTATTAAGAACTATATGAAAAGTATGTGGTTGAAGAAGAAGGCACTGAATTAGGAGAACAAAATTATATACCTGATAGAAAACAGAGGAAGAAGTAAACAACATAATGATCCTATCATAGCTTCCTTTCTCTGACTTAGAACTTCTCACAAACCAGATTGTCAATTAACAAAATATACACAAGCTTTGCAAACAAGAATAGCAGAGTTGCATGAAATGAGCTTGATAGAACAAACAGTACCCCTGGATTACAATTTGGACAACATCAAACCAGGCAACAAAGTATACTTAAAGAATTTCAATAGAAAATTGGCTACAGACATAAAATGGACTGGACCACATGAAGTATTGCTTACTACCCCAACAGCTATAACAATTACAGGGAAAGACTCATGGTTCCACTGAGCTCATATAAAACCAGAACAGACATAAAAGATGAAGATAGCAACACAAAAGATAGTGCTGTGAAATGAAAACAAAAACTGATTAACATAAAAAAGCACACCACAAAGAAATAGTGACACATAATGTTCAAGACAACAAGATCCCAGCAGGCAGACATACCCCAGCAATAAGAAGAAGACAACTTTCCAGGCCAGAGAAAAAGCTTCCCAAAGGAAAAGCATCCCAGATGAAAAGGTTTTAAACCAGCCCAGAGTAAAAGATTTTAAAGCATCCCAAAGGAAAAGCATTAAGAAAAGCTGCTAAAGAGAAGAAACAAAGAGGAAAAGATGAAATGGACAGCTGAGACTTTGAACTTTGTAAATTTGTTTGCATAAGAAAAGGAGAGATGGAAACAGGACTTATATGTAAGACTGAGTGTGGCAAAATCATAAAAAAAATACTTTCACATATTAGAGAAATAGCACGCAACACTACATAACTTGGAAGAAAGAAGAGGTCCATCAGTCAGTATGAGAAGTGGAAATCTGAAGAAACTTGATAAGTATTAATTCAACAAAACACTATTAGACACAAAGCACAAAATCACAAACTGACATATTAAGAGACCTTGTTTAAATAAACAAGTGTCTGAAATTGTATTTATGCAAAATGTAAATATGTATATAATTAGTTCCATATGGTCTTAGGCAAATAGAAAGTTCAATAGATATTTCTATTTAACATCAAGATTAGGGAACAATGTATAGTATTTTATTATATGTAAATAGTATCTACAAATAATGTATATGCTATAATTAGGTTAGTAACACAGTGATAGAGTCTATAAATATGTAGCATATCATGTATATATGTTGTATATAATGTTGGGTTATAGAATAGACTATGTATTTAGAGAAGAGTTATAATAAGTAGGGAATAGATTAGGAGTAAATTAAGTTAAACATAGCATAGACAGTTAATTATACTTAGAAATAGACTTAAGCTGCATTTGCAGATAGTAAACTTTTAATTGTTTATTGTAAAGCTAATGCTGAAATTCTGTTTATTGGAAATATATAGATAGATGAATTAGTTTGCAAATAATTATGGATACATAAAATAGGGAAAATGTTTCTATTAGTTTTACTTAGCAAGAGTAAGTAGTATTAGCATTAAGATTTAAATGTCTTTATAATGGTTTTGTTCAAACATTTCTTGTACTGAATTTATTGAAAAACCCTAAAACTACCCTTACCCAAACTTTCCTGCATAGAATTCCTTAGATTAGATAAGTTAGCATAGAATAGTGATAGAGTAATTGAGGTAAGTTTATTATTTTTGGGGAGGTAGTTAGAAAGTAGATATAGTAAATTGGTAAGTATAATAAAATGTGTCCTTGGAAAGGTCACAACAAAAAAAAGAGGATGATTGTGGAAAGGAAAAATAAAGCAAGTTCTGGACTTTCTGCCACTCAGGTGGAACAAACTGCAGTTGGAATGTTAGAGAGAAGATATTGACAAGAATGACAGTTGGTGGGGGGAGGGGAACTTGGAATGACAGTTGGTCTGGAGGATTCTCTTTTCTGGCCCTTGAACTGGAAGGAAGCTCTCTCCCTGTCCTGGGACAGAAGTTCCTCTATACCTGGATTTTTCCCAACTGTGTGCTCTACCTGGATTCCTATGATCATGTCATTGAACAAAAGCATTTAAGGGGAGTAATTAGAACTGTAAAGCTGGCCTTTAGGGATGTCAGTCTGAAAAGACAGACCCAACCAGCTCTGAAGGTCAGAACCTTTTCTTCCTCTTGCTGTCTAATGCTAAAGTTTTTGAACTTAAGAAAAGTAGCACAGATTAGCATGGGCAGGAATAAAAGAAACCCTCCACCAGCCTCAGCTCAGAAGCTGAGAGAGACTTAAACCCAATCTAGGGAAATCCCGATTCCTTCTTCCCTTATACCTCCCAATCCAAACTTGTTATTAAAATTCATCTTTATTTAAATAACCACAGTCAGATAAGAGGACTGTCATTTCAAGGGGATAGAGAGGACAGCCATTCAACCATAAACAGTCATTTAACCCTTGCTAGGTTACCTTGGTCTGTGGGGAGACTTGACCTCAGGGGGTTCTGTGCTTACCTGCTTCAAGTATCTTCAACAAAAATCAATAGAGAAGACATCCCCTCAGGCTATCATAGGTGGCCCATTTCTCTGAAACCCCAATTTCAAAGATAGCCTCTCAGCAGGGGAAATCTCTCTCCTTTTACCTTACCAGCAGCCATATTCCCTCTCACCCTTCAACCTCTCCATTCCCTGTTACAAAACCTTACTTATCCCCTGTCCCTCTTCAATCACCCTACCATCCCTTTAATTATTACAAAAGATAGGGGTTTTGCTTTTCCCATTAAAGAAAAAATGACTAGATGTTAGCCTAAACCTGAAAAAAACATATCCTTTTGACTACAAATATTTTTAAAAAGCAGATATGTAGATAGATTAGGTATAGATAAATATTTATTCTAGTTTTCTCTTGTCTATCTTTCTCTCTCTGTCTCTCTGTTTCTGTCTCTCCTTCAAAAAAGTAGAATGATGCATTATTTAAAAACCTCCTGTTTCCCCCCAGAAAGGAAATAAGGTTTTCCTTGGAGAAAGTTCAGGAGAAGAAGAGTCTAGAGATGTCTTTTCTCTCTTCAAGTAGCACAATGATATCCCTTTGCTAGACGTGGGGGACAGCCTCCACTATATAAACAAGGCATTAAACAGGAAGAAGCATATTTACTAAAGATAATCATCATGGAGGATATCTACTACACAGTCAAAAGAGAAGATTTCCTTATTAATGGAGAAGTCAATTATATTTTTTTTCTGATTGCATCAAGCCCAAGAACACTATAGAACCTTCAAAATTGGAATCATAATCTCTCTAAAGAGTTCAGGTTAATTATTCATGTGTGAAAAACCAAGTGAATTTAAAATATCAATTTTCCAGAATAAGGAATAGGACACTTGTTTGGAAGAATGACTTTTCATCAGTCCATACTGATTACCTTGGACAGGCCATGTAAATAGAAATTGATTGGCAATGCAAATGTTAGGCCCAAAATTGAAAGATGAGTTTGGGGAGTCTGTTTGTCTTTGAGAAGTTGTCTAGGTCTTATAATGACCCACAGCTTCTCTCATTAATAAAGTGTTGCTATTTTTAATACCAATATTCTTCAGGAAATTCTGTATGTCTGCAAGTCAAAGAATATTACATTATGTGAAAAACTGAAGGTGATGATCATCAAAAGGGGGTCAGTGGAAAGGCACATTATGAGTGTGAACAGGCTGATACTTTACATTAAATTACATTTTATGCCTGAAGTGGCATAAGTACTGTAATAATGGAAATGAATAGCTTGGATAAAAATAAAAAAAAGTTAGGCCAGTTATATAAGAAGAGTAAGTTACAGTTTACATGAGCCCTTTCTACTGGTTCCTTTCATTGTCTTAAAAAATGAACTCATCTACTCCTGTATTCTCTATCAGATCATGTCTTCAATTGTCCCATTTTTTTTAATCTTCAATCTTTCCCAATTTACTTATCTCTTCCCTACTGTTTTCAAAAAATTCCCATTGTCACATGCTTAAAATAACCTTTAACCAGATTCTACCATCACCTTCAAACTCTCACCCAATACATATTTTCACCTTCTAGCCAAATTCTTGAAAAATTCTAAGTATACTCAAGGTCTTCGCTTACTTTCCTTAAACTCACTCCTCATACCTTTTCAATATGCTTTTTCATCCTTACTTTCCATCTTAAAAATCAATACTAAGTATTGGTTCTAAGGGGGGAAAATTGTATGGGCTAGACAATTAGGGAATTATTACATTTGAAATAGCTGATCACATTATTCTGGATACTTCTCTGATTTGTGTGACTCTATTCTCACCTTGTTTTCCTCCTAACAGTCAGCTACTCTTCAGTTCAGATGCTAACTCATCATCTGTATCACTCTCCATCCCCAAATATGAATGTTTCCCAAGGTTCTCTCCTCCCACAACCCTTCTCCCTTACTTTCTCTGTTTTTGATTGTCTCTCTTTTGTCTGTCAATCTCTCGCTATCTTCTCAACTCCAGACCCACCATATTCATAGCCAATTTTCTCACTAGAGGTTTAATTTCATATCACCAGTTACTTATTGAACATTTCAAACTGGATATCTGAAAGATTTTAAACTCAACATGTCTAGAACTAGATTCAGTTTCTCTGCTCAACTCTCACTTCTTTCAAACTTCTAAATTTATGTTAAAATTTCATCCTCAAAAATTTAAATTCTATTTAAAATATCTGTGAATTTTCATGGGGATATAATATGTCTTGATTCTATTGTTGAGATTTCCTTTTCTCTCTTTTTTTTTACCCAGACCTATTAATTTATAAGTTACCACTCATTCAATCATATATGACCCTTCATGACCCTCTGGGCCAAATTGTCCATGGTGTTTTCTTGGCAACATTATGACTGGTAGCTTGCCATTTCCTTCTGTAGTGAATTAAGACAAACAGAATTTAAGTGCCCTTTCCATGTTCAGATAGCAATTATCTGAGGTCGGATTTGAATTCAGGTCTTCCTGTCTCAAGTGTTCTATCCACTGAGTTATCTAGGTTTAGGGATATCCTTGTGAAGAAACTCGGTCAGCAAACGCCATTAGCAAATGTTAGTAACTTGATATCATAAAAAGTTCTATGAATATTTTGAGAGGTTAAATGACTTAACTCTGATACAGAGAGTATGTGTCAGAGGTTGGATTTTTAACTCAGGATTTGCGGAATTTCAGGCAGACTTTCTACTCACTATGCGATTCTCCCTCTACTTTTCTGGGTACCTTTAACATATTCAGCCATGTCAATATGATCTTAGAAGAGGCATTCCTGCAAATGACACATATAATCCTTTCTACATAGCTTTTATAATGGTTTCATGTGGAAATGAATATTGGATAAGTATCTTGGTATAATAATGATTGATGAAACTTGAAGATTTACACAAATATGAATAGAAAAAAAGAAAATTATTATTTCAGGATGGAGAATGTTTTAGAATAAGCAAGCTGATAATTGTTAACATACTAAGAAAAATCTGTTAGTGAAGTCCTTTTACCCCTATGATTCTTTTTCCATATATGGATATGGAAATCCATAAAGCATGGATATGGATTCATTTACTTTTTTAAATTTTGGCCTCCCTAGGCAAGATGATGAGGAAATAAGGAAGAAAATATATTTCAATATTTCAATAAATATTTATTAAGATGCTACAATGTACCACTATACCAGACACTAGAGACAAAATCTATGATTCTTAAGTTCAATGAGCTCTTATTTGATTGTGAATATCAAGAGGCTCACTAGCCCAGTTTCAGAGGATTTGATTCCTTTCTTATGTCTCATTTTCCAACAACAAGGCTGCATTTAATCCCTTGTTGCAAAGGCATATTCTTGTGTCATAGTTTTAGAATTCGAAGGAATGTTAGATGTGATACATTCCAAACCCTACATTTTATTCCATAAGAAACTTGGTGCCAGGGAGGCTGTGACTACATTATGTAACACCATTCAAGAGGCATAACTGAGGTTCAAAACTTTGTCTTCCATAGCCAAACTATAGATTTCATTCTATTACAGAAAGAAAGAATGAGTTACTGGCACATTAGTTGGATATTATAACAACAAATTGTTTCCAGATCACAGGTAAAATATGTAAGAATGGCTAATTGGGAGCTGACTGTATTAGGATTTTTTAAAAAATCATATTATTTCATCAATAAGAATAAGTATAAAATGGAACATCCACTAGATCTATAATTTAGGGAGCTTTAATTGGTAAGTAATATAAGCAAGTCAACTTAAAGGGATATATTTTCTTCCAAATGTGTGATAATGAACAAAAATACTGGTCACTGAGGGCTATATCTATTGTATTGCTACTTCAATAATAAGCAAAACTTTTCATTCAAGTCACAAGACAAAAGAAAAGAATTTTTAAAAATTCACATAATGCCTTATACATACAGTATCCCAAAATGATTTATAAAGCAAAATAATACAATTACACAGTTAAATCACCACAGAGGGAGAAGAAAATTAAGAGAGCTTTAGGCAAATGAAAAGACATACTTCCAGGAAATATTTAAAAGGAAGGAAAGATAAACTCAATGAGGCAGAGAAATGAAAGAAGGTTGTTCCAGATGCCAAGAGCAAGGGCAAAAAAGACTTCAAACCCATTCTATTGAAAAAAAAAGAGGAAGAACAAAAATATTTTCTATTTCATGGAATTTCCATTAATTATTTTTTGTTCATATAAGAGCTGATAATTCAAAGGTGGTGTTGAATGCAAAAGTTGTTTCAAGACAAATCATGAAAACCATCTTTAAAAATGCCTGTAATATTATCAGGATTTTAGATGGAAATTTTTTTGTCATGCAATTGGTACAAAAAGCATACTTTGAAGCCTAGAGTGGAAAAAAAGCATACATAAATAGAACAGATGATCTTTCATGGTTAAAAAAAAAAGTCAGCTAACTTTAGGAGAGTATCTCCACATTCTCTTATAAAGGTGTCTGGTACATGAACAAATACCTTTGTACTCAAGGTTTTAGAAGCAAGGAGAAAATACAGATAGAGACTTGAAAAAAAAACTGACTTCCAGTCTGAATTGATGCATATTAATTATGTGAAAACTGATAAGTGATTTAACTTCTCAATATTCTAGTCAGCTTGCTATCAATCAATAACCATTCTACTAGGTGACAGACTCTGTTAGGTGCTAGATGAAGAAGAAGAAAGAAGACAAGGAGGAAGGGAACAAAGAGGAGGAAGAGGAAATGAGGAGGAGAGGAGGAGAAGAAGCATAAGTGAAGAAGAGGAGAAGAAAAGAAAGAAAGAAAGAAAGAAAGAAAGAAAGAAAGAAAGAAAGAAAGAAAGAAAGAAAGAAAGAAAGAAAGAAAGAAAGAAAGAAAGAAAGAAAGAAAGAAAGAAAGAAAGAAAGAAAGAAAGAAAGAAAGAAAGAAAGAAGGAAGGAAGGAAGGAAGGAAGGAAGGAAGGAAGGAAGGAAGGAAGGAAGGAAGGAAGGAAGGAAGGAAGGAAGGAAGGAAGGAAGGAAGGAAGGAAGGAAGGAAGGAAGGAAGGAAGGAAGAGAGAAAGAAAGGAAGAGAGAGAGAAAGAAAGAAAGAAAGAAGAAAGAAAGAGAAAGAAAGAGAGAGAGAAAGAAAAAAGAGAGAAAGAGATTGAGAAAGAAGAGAAAGAAAAAGAAAGAGGAGAAAGAGAAAGAAGAAATGAAGATTCTCTTTTTATGTTTAAAGTGATTGCTTATATTCTATTTGGAGGAAAACATGCATGTATAAACAGGTAGAGAATAAATAAATAAAAACCAAGGTAGTAAATGAGTGTAGGCACCAGATGCTGGGAGAAACCAAAAAACATTTTCTTTTATGTTTCAGTTGCATATTGAAAGATAAAAGGGATTCTAAGATATAGACATAACATATAGGGAGTGTGAATTCTAGGAACTGAAGATAATGGGTACAAAGACAGGAATAACAGAGGCATAACATGTGAGGAACATGAAGGATACTTTGTTTATAATGTTATCATTTCTTACTTGACTGCATTCCTGGACTTCATCATTTTGTCTTCACAAACTTATCTTTCTACAATAATACTTCCACTCTGAAATTAATCTTCTCCAAATACCTCATGTCCTTAGGACTCCTGCCTCCCTCTAATTAGTGTTGGAGATGGAAGTGAATATCCAGAAATTTCCTCCCAGATCCTCCATTTAAGAAGAGGTTCTAAATATCATGTGTTCATTTCTCTTCAGGCCCCCATTACCATTCTCTCCTCTGCCTTCCTCTCTCTCCCTCCAGGTCTTTTTATCTGTCTTTCTTTCCAGGTTATATTGTGAGCTCCTTGAGAGTAAGGACTGTTTTTTGTTGTTGTTGTTGTTGTTGTTTTGTTTTTTACTTTCTTTGTGTCCTCAGTACCTAGCAATGGTGCTTAGCACATATTAAGTAATTGCTTATTGATGGACTTAGAGAATATGAGAGGTGGGAATGGAAGAAGTGAAAAATAAAACTTGAATCATAGATTGGGGACAAGTTGGGAAGGACATCAAAAGCCAAACAGTAGAGTTCTTGTTAATTAATTGATATTCACTGGGTGGCAGAAAGACATGGTCAGAATTACAGTTGAGGGAAGTCACTTGTGCAGTTGCATAGAGGATGAATTAGAGTGGGGTTTTGATTGAGGTAAGGAGACTAAATAGAAGGCTATCCTAATAGTTTTGTTGATAGGTGACAGTTTGAAGTAAGATTAAACTAAGAAAGGATCATATATATGTGAGAGATTTTGCAGGGGCAGAAATAAGATCGGGCAACTACATTGTTTTATAGGATTGCAGCAAAGATTTTGGAATGAGTAAAATGGAATTTTTAAATTAAATTAAATTAAAATGGAAATTGGAATGGTTAAAAGCCTGGGAAACTAGAAAAAATAATAAAAATTAGGAATTTCAAAAGAGCAGAAGAGTTTAAAAGGAAATGAAAGGAGGCAGCTGAGTGACTTAGTTGATTGAGATTCAGGTCCACAGATATATTTTAAAATTTGGCCTAGCTGTATGATCCTGGGCAAGTCACTTAACCCCCATTGCCTAGCCCTTACCACTCTTCTGCCTTGGAACCAGTACTTAGTATTGATTCTAAGACAGAAGGTAAGGGTTTAAAAAACATAAAAGGACATGAAATAAAACATGTTTTAGAAATGTTGAGATGGAGATGGCTCTTGGATATTCAACTTGAAATGTCCAACAGGCAATCAGTATTAAGGGAGTGAATCCTGAAGAATGGAATGGGAATGGAAAAAAAAAATTAATCACTTTCGTAGAGATGATAAATCTATGAAAACAGATGGAGGAAAGGGGAGGGAGGAAGAAAGGAAAGAAAAAAGGAGGTGGAGGAGAAGTAGAAAAAGGAAGAAAACAAATGGCTCAAGAAAACTTTTGAAAACATTCAAAGAGTTACAGGATGTGATGTAGATAATATATCAGCAAAGGAGACTGAGGAATAGAAGAACAATCAGGAAAGTGACTTGTCAGGAAACCCATATAGAAAAGGAAACCAAGAAACCATTATAATATATAAAAAATGAGGCGGTTGTTAATTTTAATGAAGTCAAATGTCTGATTGCAAAGGAATAAGAAACAAGTTAAAGAGAAAGAGTCAATATCCAGTTAAAAATAGGAGAAGATAGGGTAAAGACCACATAAAGAGGAGTTGATCTAGAGGAGTGGATGGATCACCTAATTATTAGACTGGAATCAGAGAGTGTTGAAAACTTGTGGAAACTTCCACAGAAATGTGTGCATATATTTATTAAATTAATTGTAGATGTGTATAATTAATCATATAATAAATAGAATATAAGTATAAATCATTATTGTATAATAATAAATAATCATAAATATAAGAAAAATAAATCTATTAAAAGATATAATAATACATTATAAAATAAAAATAATATAAATAAAATAAAAATTAAACACATATGTTTAATTTTTATGGAAGAGGAAGATTCCAGGAAGGACAATGAGTTCTGTTTTTGAAAAAGGATATCATGTTACAGGTGAGTTGTTGAGTTTCATAGTTTGAGGATATTTCCACACAAGATTACATGAATCAATGAAATCACAGATCTTTTCTTTCCCTCAACACACACACACCTACAAGAAGGCAAGCTCATATTCTTTACAAGGCAGCTCATATTCTTAGTAGGACATCACTGATCTTCATTTCTTGTTTTAATTCCAAACCTTCAGGCTTCTTATTCTCTGCCAGGAATGAGGCAGAATCTATATTGTTGTTTTTTTAAATGATTCTGATTGCATCTTAGATCCATCATCTGCTTCTTCTTCCATATCAGAGTTGATCCCAATCTCACCCTCAAGAATCTTCAAGAGTTTTTTTGTTTGTTTGTTTTTTGTTTTTTCCCTGATAGAAGTTTTAAGTGGTCCTGTTTTGTTTTTAATTTCTTAATTTAGCAGTTCTTTAAGACATCAGGAAGCATCTTCTGCAATTTCTTCTCTCCTGTGATGTAGAAACACTCGTGAAGAATTTCTTTTTTATCTGGTATGTAGAAGCTAACTGGTTTTAGTGATAGTGAGGTCTAATCCACCTTCTTCAATATCACTAGCCTCTAATTCTTTCTTTGTCTCTTTCCAAGGATGGCAAAAGACATTTCATTTCCTGTAGCTCGGGGAGTGGGAGACTCCTACAGTCTGCACTTGCCCGCTTTAGTAGCTCCCCACCTGCCTGGATGGGCTCCGTGGATTTAAGGGTCTTCGACCCCGCCCGGTTTGGGTCGTTTCTCCCGTGAGGACTTTCGTCCCCGTCCTCTTAGCATTCGACACAGAGAGTTCAGGTAACAGGATGCCTTAACCCTGGGAGAGTCATCTTCATTTCTTGACTTCTTTGTTTAACCAAACTTCTTGGTCTTCTTCCTTCTCCCCTCAATTCCTCCTTGCTCTAAATGACATTCGATTCTTTGTATAGCGCTCCATCATGCTTTCTTACAGGAGCTTTTTACAAGGAACCATTTCCTGGATCTAATCAAGCACTTCCTCTTCTACCAGCCCCTCATTTTGACCCATATATGGGATATTCATTGCAGTTCTGGTTGGAAATTGGACTCTGGATGAAATAGAATTGAATGAGCAAACCACTGACAAAGAGAATCTAAGCCTAATTCACTCTTGTATTCATTAAGGCTAATGTGTGACTCCCTTTTGAATATCTTCAGTCTTTGATATTCACGTGCCCAGAAATGTAAGTGTTTGCTCTTCAGTTGTCTGCACAGATAATACTGTATTTTTTCTAAAAAAACAAAACCAAAAACTACCATTTATCAAGAGATGATTTCAACATATTCTAGATGCCTTTTCAAAGCCTTTCAACTGGGATTTTTGAACAGGGCAAAATATAGCATTTCCGTGATAAGTACACCTATCTAATTCGTGGGTTTTTGACTGATTGTGACTGTAGGTCACTATTAAAATCAAATTGACCCTGAAATTGAACCAACAGCATAGAAGGAGTAGACACAATGCAACTGGCTTTTTAAAATTCTCCCAGAATCCGTTGTGATCTCTGACTGTAATAGCTCAGTGGGAACAGGGAAAGGTTGCTATGCTATTTCCAGTACAGAAGAAGGGTTAAATGGAAACAAAGCCAAGGGGAAAATAAATGAAACTGAGCATAAGCCAAAAAATTTAGCTCTTGTGACAACATCGTAAAACTTGCCTTTAATCTAATTTCTCTTCTAGTTGAAAAAAGGGAGTGCTCCAGTGGAAAGTTTTTTCCTTTTATGTCTCTCTGGCTACCAATTTGAACCTCCAAGAGCACTCCTGAGGCCCCAGCTGTCCCATACCTAATAAATTATAATCCAAAATGCATAATTTCAATCTCTTCTACAATGATTTCTTTTACCTTGGTCTATTGAGCTCTTTAAGTGTCAGACAGTTTTCTTAAAAATCATCATACAATAAAAATCTGTTTATTAAAAAATGCCAAATTCTAAACAAGATAGGCATGAATATAAATAGTCCAAAAAAGACACTGTCATTAAAATAGCTTTATCCTCTCCAGTTAAGTGAAAACATATGTTGATACAAGTTGAATGTATCATCAGAGCTTTACTCTTAAGGCTTTCATTTGATCTCAGTTCAACCTCTTCCTCCTCCCAACATTTCAGGCTAAGCACAATATTCCTTTCTTTCCCTAATTATCATAACAGCAGCCCTGCAAACGAATGTAATAACTTAATTGTACTTATTTTTTCCTGCTATACAGTTTAGGGGTGGTTCTAACCAATTACCTTTTCCAATTATTTTCTGTGAGGTGGCTGTTATAGAAAAGTGAGATAAAAGACAGGCACAAAAGCATTTTTTCTTTCCCTTTGCCAGAACACACATTAAGTCAAAAACTGTCAGAACTAGATGCAACCTTAGAGACTATTTAGTTCAGTACCTAACTTTTATAAGTGAAGAAACTGAGGCCTAAAAAAGGGAAACAATTTGCCTTAAGCATGTTTACAATAAAACGTTTCTAAGAGCTTCATTTTCTTTTGTGAACTTATCATCTATGCAATTACAAAATATAGTCACTGTACATTGTGAAGAAGGTATATATTTTCATCTGATAGAGGAAATCTAGAGATTAAAGGAGAGGGAAGGAGAGAGAAAAACCTATTGTGTTCATTGAGTAAATTTTTGGCCATAAAATGATTGTTTTTAATTATTGTGTTGATTATAAAATCATAGACTTTGAGACGTATGTTCTTCTTGCTGTTCCTCACAGATGACACTTCATCTTCCATCCCTATGCCTTTATACTGGAAGTCTCCACAAATAGAATGAATGCCATTTTCACCCCTGACCCTTAGAATCCATAATTTCCTTCAAAGATTTTATAGTTTAGAACTGTGGTAGAGACATGGAGACATGTGGTAAAGACATGGAGAGAGAGATATGGTATGCAAGCCTGAAGTTCTCTCTTTCTGGCTTGCCTCTATCACAGATCAGGATCATAACCAGGAGAACAATAAAGGTTTGTTAAACTGAGCCACCATGTCACATTATCATTTTAACATCTTTAAGTTTTGGGGTTTTTATCTCAACATCCCTCTGATATAGTAGTGAGGAAAGCAAATGTCTCCCTGGAATTTGTCAGCTGAAGGAGAAAAAAAAAAGTTAAAAAATAAAATCTCTTCACTATAGCATTCATGATGATGAAAACAAATTGAAATTTTGAGATCATAAGACTTTGGATTCATAGAAATTAACAATGTAAGAAATCTAATTATACCTACCATCTAATTCTTGATATGTTCTTTTTCATTCATTCTTGCGTTTATTTACCCACTTGCTCAATCATCACAAGAATACCCTCGATAATATACTGAGCAAGAGGTCCCTTAACCTTGGGTTCAACACTTCTAATATTGGGGTCTTCACTATCTAGCAAAACAATTGATTTTATTTTTGTACCTCTAACTGTTACAAACTTGTTCCTATTAAAGCAATATGTATATTGATCTTTGTTATGCTTCCTAGAATAAGTTATGGTTGAAAAAGCTATAGATTAGTAGTCAGAAGATCAAGAAAATCAAATCTTCTGCCAACTCTTTCTAGTCATATGAGCTAAGGCAATTTATTTATTTGCTGTCTAAGTAACATGCCCCAACTGTAAAATGGGAATAATTTTTAATCACAAAAGTCCACCATGAGGATCAAACGAAAAATGGTTTATAAAGTATTTTGCAAGCCTTAAGAATGAAATGAATACAGTCCAAGTTATTTTATATGTGACAGCCTATGGTAACAGGATTTTGCAATCTGAAGTATCATGGCTGTCTTGGGTATCATGGGAAAAGAGAAGAGGAATATGTTGAATAAGTATTACATAGGCGATAGTTTGTGTGGTTTAGCCAATGTTAGATACTTGTTGCTTTTGCTTGTTTTTGTGTAAATCATAAATTCTAGAATGCAGACTCTCATGGGAAGTACCTCACCCATAACTTGGCATCCACTTTAGAGGAGGATGTACCAAGGAGAGCCAAGGTAGGAAAGGTTGCTTACCAAATTCATGTAATTGTCTGTAGTTGTAATTCTATCAGAAAATAGGGAGTTAAACCAAAAGAAAAGCATCCAGTATAAAGGTTAAGGAGAGAATTAATTCTGAAGCAATTAAAAATCCACTAGAGAAGAAAATCCCATCTAAGAAGTGTCATGAGGAGTTGTGGTCTATGCGAGGAGTTCATAGCATTTTAAACTATTTACTAAAAGGACCAATTAGGAGAAAACCTAAGGTAGAAAATATACTTTTAAATTACTTTTGGTGCTCACTTCTCAATGAATTCCATTCTACAAACATTCAAGTTGACCATGACAATCTATGAGGTGTTTCCTGTGGTATGTAAAAATGGGTTTAATAATTTGTTCTAGAATTCTTTAGTGATACACTGCATGCTTATCGATTGGTTTATTATTCCTAGAATCCATCCATTTCCCCCATTCACAAACTGTGAAATATCACTGGCCTTCTACCATATTTCTCAATTTCCACAATTCTTCGAAAATTACAGTGGTCCTTTAATCACATCTTCAAGGTCTTTCTCTGTTTGGGCATATAATTCATTTAGGCTTAAAGGCTTGAACTCTAAATAGTCAGGTGTTCTTTTATTCATTATGTCCTTAAACTGGGATTTCAACTACTTTTTGGTTGTTTTGATTTGGTTTTATTATATTTCCCCAATTACATGTAGATATGATTTTTAATGCTTGTTATCTAATACTTTGCAATCCATGTCCTCTTCCCTCCCTCTCCCCTCCTCAAAATGACAGGCAGCATGACATAGGTTATACACGCGGTATGAAATTCTTATTTCAGTGATCATTATGTTGTGAACAAAGACAAATAAAATGAAAAATAGTGTGCTTCCATTTGCATTCAGACTCCATCAATTCCATGTATGGCAATGGATAGCCTTTTAAATGATGAGCCTCTTAATTGCCATTCACAGTAGATCATTGAGCAGTATTGCCATTATTGTGTGCAAGATTTTCCTGGTTTTATTCACTTCATTTTGCATCACTTCATTGAAGTCTTTCCAATTTTTTCAATTGTTCTAGTACTCATTTTTTATGGCACAGTAACATTCCCATCAAAATCATATACCACAATTTATAAGGCTTTCTTCAATTGCTAAAAAATCCCTTCAGCCTCCAATTCCTTTTTAACACAAACACACACACACACACATACACACACACACACACACACACACACACATATATGTAGGTTCTTTATCTTTATTTTTTATATCTTTGAGATAAAGATTTAGTAGTGGAGTAATAGTGGTATTACTGGGGGGAAAGGATATACACTGTTTTTTTGCCCTTTGACCATAATTCCAAATTTCTCTCCAGAATGGTTGCATCAATGTCAGTTCCCAGCTCCACAGACAGTATGCTAGTGTCCCAATTTTCCCACATCCCTTCCCTTATCATCCCCTTTTCCTATTTTTTGTCATATGATTGCAATTGCTTTTTTTAATCCCCTTTAAATAAGTTTGTCCTGCTCCTTAATTTTCTTACAGCTTTATTATAAATGGAAAAGACAAAAAATAGTAGAGGAGCTAAATAATTCTTCATTCTCTCTGTCACCTATTAGTGTTATATCATCTATCCCAATTAGTTCTTCCTTTCTTCTTCGCCATAGTATTTTCACACACATACATTCATGCTGCGCTTTAATCTTCATGAAGCTAATTTTATAGTTCTCTGAAAATCTTTCATATCCATTCTTCTTTCTTTTATGCATTTTAAAAGTATCTGAGTTCATTGTAGAGCTCCAAGTGCAGCTACATTGGTTTCTTTAGTTGCCTTCCTCTTATTCATCAATCAATCAACTCTAATGTATTAAACATTAATTATGTGCCAAGCACTGTGCTAGGAACTGGGAATAAAAATGTAAAGAATGAAGCAATGCTTATTCTCAAGGAGTAAAAGAGAGACAAAAGGATATGGGTATACATTGAAACACACACATATGAAAAGAGAATAAGTGTGAGATAATTTGGGAGTAGGGGAACCAGCAGTTGGAAAGATCAGGAAAAGTTTCATCAAGGAGGTAATTGTCTGGATTGTATCCAAAAATAAAGATGGGATATCTACAACAGCACTGTCAAAGCTTTATATTTTGAAGGTCTATCTCTGTGTATTTTTTTTTTAATTAGACTAAATTCTCCCTTTCCCAGATTGGAAGTGGAGCTACTTACTTTCCAGAATCTACTACTCACCATCATTGGAGCTTTAACTTATTTGATTTTACCCACTTGGGTCAGTTTATTTACTCTCTCCTAGGCAACCTGACAAACCTACTTTCACCTTCTCTTTCCATCAAAGCTTAGGGATGACACCCAATTATTTTGGCCTTCTGCAAGTCATAGTTTCTGAGTTCAAGCAATCTCCCAATAGCAGAGATTATAGGTGTATGATATCATTTCTGTCTATTTTTTCTTCTTTTCTCAGGAAGACAGCTCTTGGCACAAGTTCACATCTACCACTTATATAGACTTAGAAAATGTGTTTGCCATATCTAGTGAATTTTTTATCATATCCAACATTCCCTTCTTGGTAATTATAAATATTAACATTCTCAACCATCTCATTTATTAGATAAAGATATCAGTGCAATGCTTTATTAACCAAATGAGAGAATATTGATTGAAGATACTTTTGGAGACAACATAGAAAAAAAAATAGAAAAATCAGACTAATGGAAACAAATACACAGTTACTACATCAAAATAAATCAGAAATAAGGAAACAGTACACTTTGATTAGAGTGTCTAGATAGAAACCACTCACTAAGTTTGTCCTACACTGCATCCCATTTTTACATGCATGTTTTGCATGATGAAGGGGAGCAGTAGTAAAGCAGTGTGGTCCGTGAGGGGAGGGCTTTCTCACTCTCTTAGGGTTTGGCTCAGTGCTGGAAGATGGTCTTGAGCGGGAGCTCTGGTTCGTGCTATGCACTCAAGGTTTTTTAGCAGACTTTCCCATGCCTCCTGATTCAGCTTAAGTATTTAGCTAGGTGAACTTTTCTGTCCCTTTCCTACATTTCCTCTTTTTTCTCTATCTCCATTTTTATTAAAAACTTTTTTTTAATTTTTAAAACATTATTTTATTTGGTCATTTTCAAACATTGTTCATTGGAAATAGATCATTTTCTTTTCCTCCCTCCCAAACCCCAGGCACCCCTTCCCTAGCCGATGCGCGATTCATCTGGGTATTACATGTGTCCTTGCTCTGAACCCATTTCCTTGTTGTTGGTATTTGCATTAGGGCACTCATTTAGCATCTCTCCTCGATCATGTCCCCTCAACCTCTGTAGTCAAGCAGTTGCTTTTCCTCGGTGTTTTTACTCCCTCACTCAGTTTGTCCTCTGCTTGAGGATAGTTTTCGTTTTTTTTGTTTTTTTTTCCTCATTGATCACTGCAGGTTGTTCAGGGACATTGTAAAGCCATTTCTGTAGAAGTCCATTACGTTCTCTTGTACCACAGTGTATCAGTCTCTGTGTACAATGTTCTCTTGGTTGTGCTCCTCTCACTCTGCATCACTTCCTGAAGGTTGTTCCGGTCTCCATGGAACTCCTCCACTTTATTATTCCTTTTAGCACAATAATATTCAATTTGTTCAGCCATTCCCCAATTGAAGGGCATCCCCTCATTTTCCAATTTTTAGCCACCCCAAAGAGTGCAGCTATGAATATTCTTGTACAAGTCTTTTTCCTTATTATCTCTTTGGGGGTACAAACCCAGCAGTGCTATGGCTGGATCAAAGGGCAGACAGTCTTTTATTGCCCTTTGGGCATAGTTCCAAATTGCCCTCCAGAATGGTTGGATCAATTCACAACTCAACCAGCAATTCATTAATGTCCCTACTTTGCCACATCCCCTCCAGCATTCATTACTTTCCTTTGCTGTCATGTTGAACAATATGCTAGGTGTGAGGTGATACCTCAGAGTTGTTTTGATTTGCATTTCTCTGATTATAAGAGATCTAGAACACTTTTTCATGTGCTTATTAATATTCTTGATTTTTCTGACTGAAAGTTGCCTATTCATGTCCCTTACCCATTTTTCAATTGGAGAATGGCTTGATTTTTTGTATAACTGTTTTAGCTCTTTATAGATTTGAGTAATTAGACGTTTGTCAGAGGTTTTTGTTATGAAGATTGTTTCCCAATTTGTTGCTTTCCTCCTAATTTTAGTTACATTGGTTTTGCTTGTACAAAAACGTTTTAATTTGATGTAGTCAAAATTATTTATTTGGCATTTTGTGACTCTGAGTCTTCCTTGGTTTTAAAATCTTTCCCTTCCCAAAGGTCTGACATGTATACTATTCTGTGTTCACCTAATTTACTTATAGTTTCTTTCTTTATATTCAAGTCATTCGCCCATTCTGAGTTTATCTTGGTGTAGGGTTTGAGGTGTTGATCCAAACCTAATCTCTCCCACACTATCTTCCAATTTTTGCAGCAGTTTTTATCAAATACTGTATTTTTGTCCCAAAAGCTGGGGTCTTGGGGATTGTCAAAGACTGTCTTACTGAGGTCATTTACCCCAAGCCTATTCCACTGATCCTCCTTTCTGTCTCTTAGCCAGTACCAAATTGTTTTGATGATCACTGCTTTGTAATATAGTTTGAGATCTGGGACTGCAAGGCCACCTTCCTTTGTATTTTTTTTTTCATTATTTCCCTGGATATCCTTGATCCTTTATTCTTCCAAATGAACTTTGTTATGGTTTTCTCTGATTCAGTAAAATAGTTTTTTGGTAGTTCAATGGGTATGGCACTAAATAGATATATAAGTTTGGGTAGGAAGGTCATTTTTATTATGTTAGCTTGTCCCACCCATGAGCAATCAATGTTTTTCCAATTGTTTAGATCTAGTTTTAATTGTGTGGAGAGTGTTTTGTAGTTGGTTTCATATAGTTCCTGTGTTTGTCTCAGCAGATAGATTCCTAAGTATTCTATATTGTCTCGGGTGACTTTAAATGGAATTTCTCTTTCTAATTCTTGCTGCTGAACTGGGTTGGAGATATATAGAAATGGTGATGACTTATGTGGGTTTATTTTGTATCCTGCAACTTTGCTAAAGTTGTTGATTATTTCAAGAATCTTTTTGGTTGATTCACTAGGATTCTTTAAGTAAATCATCATATCATCCACAAAGAGTGACAGTTTGGTCTCCTCATTGCCAATTTTAATACCTTCAATTTCTTTTTCTTCTCTAATTGCTACTGCTAGTGTTTCTAGTACAATATTAAATAATAGAGGTGATAATGGGCATCTTTGTTTGACTCCTGATCTTATTGGGAAGGCTTTGAGATTTTCCCTATTGCAGATGATGTTTGCTGATGGTTTTAGGTATGTACTGTTTATTATTTTTAGGAAAGGCCCTTCTATTCCTATATTTTCTAGTGTTTTCAATAGGAATGGGTGTTGTATTTTTTAAAATGCTTTTTCTGCATCTATTGAGATAATCATGTGAATTTTGTCAGTTTGCTTGTTAATGTGGTTAATTATTTGGATGGTTTTCCTAATATTGAACCATTCTTGCATTCCTTGTATGAATCCGACCTGATCATTGTGACAAGGAAATCACTTTAAAAGACTGATATATATTAATTTAAGGTCACCAAGGAATTCAGCTATGCATTTCCTAAATGAAAACTCAAGTCATCAGCAGTCAACATTTATAAAGTTTAATTACAAACAGGATGAAGAAAGGTAGGGGAGAGAGAGAGAGAGAGAGAAAAGGGAGAGAAGGGAATAGGGCTTAAATACCCCTTCTGTTTAGGCTGGGCCAAAAGGCCCAAGCCCTTAGATAGCTGGGGCAAAGAAAGGAGATCAGTCCCTATTACTCACGTGACCAAAATGGAGAAACAGTCTCAGGGGCCTCCACCTCCAGCTTCCTTCAGAGCAAGCTTCTCAGAGCACCTTTCCAACCACTCAGAGCCAAAACTCTCCAATCAACCACCTCTCAGTCCTCAGACCCCTCTCTCTTTAAGCAAACCATCCAAGTTCCCTCCCCTCAGTTCTCACATCTACCAATCACAGTCCATGTCTTCCCTGTGCCAATGGTGGCTCTAGCTTAACCCAGGACCGCCCAGAGGTCTGTGGCTTTGCACATGTCTGTTGAAGGTCATATTCTCAAAAAATTAAATTTTGATCTATGCTGCAGCCCTTCCTAAATCCTGTTAGGACTGAGTGGGGTGGAAATTGTATTTTCCAAGACCTGATTCTGTCATTCCAAGTATCTCTATTGTATCAATTCTAAAATCAATCATGACTCAAAGAAATTCCTGTTCTATGCTTAAGCATAGGTCAAAGCCCTTTCCATTGTTCAACAAAAGGTTTCTGTCCTAAAGTAATCTTAAGTAGGGAGGAGAAGGAACCTCCCATGCCAATGGGGTTCACATTCCAATAGACTATCAGTAAGAAATTTTCCAAGTATGAAATTTCCCAATGGTGAAATTTCCAACATTTATAAGTCTAAGAAATTTTAAGGTTTACATCATAGTGGATAAACCTTGTGATGACTTGCTGGAGTCTTTTTGCTAGTATCCTATTTAAGATTTTTGCATCTATATTCATTAGGGAGATTGGCCTATAGTTTTCTTTCTCTGTTTTTAACCTGCCTGGCTTCGGGATCAATACCATGTTTGTGTGGTAAAAGGAATTTGGTAGAACCCCTTCTTGGCTTTTTCTGTCAAATAGTTTGTATAGTATTGGAGTTAGCTGTTCTTTGAATGTTTGATAGAATTCATTTGTGAATCTATCTGGACCTGGGAATTTTTTCTTAGGGAGTTATTTGATGGCTTGTTCAATTTCTTTTTCTGATATGGGGTTGTTTAGGTAATTTATTTCTTCTTCTTTTAGTCTAGGCAATTTATATTTTTGTAAGTATTCATCCATATCACTTAGATTGCCATATTTTTTGCCATATAATTGGGCATAGTAGCTTTTAATGATTGCCTTGATTTCCTCTTCATTAGAGGTGAGGTCTCCCTTTTCATCTTGGATACTGTCAATTTAGTTTTTTTTTTTCCTTTTTTTAATTAGACAGATTAGTACTTTGTCAATTTTATTTGTTTTTTCAAAGTACCAGGTTCTAGTCTTACTTATTTGATTAATAGTTCTTTGACTTTCAATTTTATTAATTTCTCCTTTGATTTTTAGGATCTCTAATTTTGTCTTCATCTGAGGGTTTTTAATTTGTTCACTTTCTAGTTTTTTAATTTGTATGCCCAATTCATTGACCTCTGCCCTTCTTAATTTGTTCATATATGAACTCAAGGATATAAATTTCCCCGTGAGTACTGCTTTGGCTGCATCCCATAGGTTTTGAAAGGATGTCTCATGATTGTAATTTTCTTCAATGAAGTTATTAATTGTTTCTATGATTTGTTATTTAACTAGCTGGATTTGGAGAATCATATTATTTAATTTCCAATTAATTTTTGATTTATGTATCCATGTACCCTTACTAATTATTATTTTTATTGCATTGTGGTCTGAGAAGTTTGCATTTATTATTTGTGCCCTTTTGCACTTGTTTGCAATGAATTTGTGCCCTAGTACATGGTCAGTTTTTGTGAATATACCATGTACTGCTGAAAAGAAGGTGTATTCCTTTTTGTCCCTATTTATTTTTCTCCATATGTCTACTAACTCTAATTTTTCTAAGATTTCATTTTCTTCTCTCACCTCTTTCTCATTTATTTTTTGATTTGATTTATCTAGTTCAGATAGGGGAAGGTTCAGATCTCCCACTAGTATAGTTTTCTATTTCATCCTTGAGCTCCTCTAGTTTCTTCTTTAATAATTTGGCTCTGCCATTTGGTGCATACATTTTGAGTACCTATATTTCCTCATTGTCTATACTGCCTTTTATCAGGATGTAATTACCTTCCCTATCTCTTTTAACTAGGTTTATTTTTACTTTGGCTTTTTCAGATATCATGATTGAGAATCCTGCCTTCTTTTTCTGAGTTCATGCGCAATAGATTTGCCTCCATCCTCTTACTTTCACCCTATGCGTATCTACCATCCTCGTGTGTTTCTTGCAGACAGCATATGGTAGGGTTTTGGATTCTAATCCACTCTGCTATTTGCTTGCGTTAAATGGGCGAGTTCATTCCATTCACATTCAGAGTTATGATTACTAGCTGTGTATTTACCAGCAATTTGATTTCTACTCCTGGTCCTGCCTTTTCTTCTTTCATTGTTTCCTACTATATCAATGTTTGTTTTTAGTCAGTCCCCTCCCCCATTCTCCCCCTTATTTTACTTTCCTTTCTACCCCCTCCCTTCTAATTCCCTCCCTTATTTTCCTCTGTAGTCTTTTTAAAATTTCCCCTCCACCCCCTCCCTCCCTTGTACTGCTTCCCTCTCCACCAGTCCGTTTTTTACCCTTCTACTCCCCTATAGGGTGCAAGTCTATTCTCTTCCCCAATGGATTGGATTGTTCTTCCCTCTTTGGGTCAGTTTCAAAGTATGTAAGAGTTGAGTATTTCCTATATCCAACCTCTTTATCCTCCCAGTGTATCAATGTTCTCCCCCCTCCCACCATGAGCTTCTTTGTGACATATAAATTTACCCCCATTTGTTTCTTTTCTCATTTCTTTAAGTCATAACCTCTTTTCTTTTTAGCTCTATTCATGTATATATATATATACATACACATTTATATGTATTTATGCATGCATATATCTATGTACCTATTTATGTCTTGTCCTTTCATCCTATACAATTTGTCACTGTTCCCTCTGAGTGTAATTCTTCTAGCTGCTCAGGTGATAGCAACAGTTTTTAAGAGTTACCAATGTCCTTTTTTCTTATAGGGATACATATCATTTTAACTTATTGAGTCTCTTAAAATTTTTTTGTTGTTGTTTTATTTGTTTGTTTTCCTCTCTCTTTTTAAATTACCTTTTGATGATTCTCTTGAGTTCTGTGGTTGGACATCAAATTTTCTGTTCAGGTCTGGTCTTTTATTTATGAATGCTTGGAACTCTTCTGTTGTGTTGAATGACCATACTTTCCCCTGCAAGAATATAGTCAGTTTTGATGGGTATTTTATTCTTGGTTGTAGACCTAGTTCCCTTGCTTTCTGGAATATCATATTCCATGCCTTTTGATCCTTCAGTGTGGATGCAGCTAGATCCTGTGTTAACCTCACCGTGTTTCCATGATATCTGAATGGCTTCTTCTTGACAGCTTGTAATATCTTTTCTATCATCTGATTGTTCTTGAATTTGGCTATAACATTTCTTGGTGTTGTCAGTTGGGGATTAAATACAAGGGGTGATCTGTGGATTCTTTCAATCTCCACTTTCCTCTCTTGTTCTAGGATCTCAGGACAGTTTTCCTGGATAATTTCCTCTAGTATTATGTCCAGGCTTTTTCTTTTGTCATGGTCTTCTGGTAGTCCTATTATTCTTAAATTGTCTCTTCTTGAACGGTTTTCTAAATCGTCTGTTTTGTGAATGAGATGCTTCATATTTTCCTCAAGTTTTTCATTCTTTTTGTTTTGTTTTATAGTGTCCTGCTGCTTTGTGAGGTCACTTGATTCTAGTTGTTTTATTCTGGTTCTTAAAAATTGGATTTCATCTCTGGCTTTTTGGTCGTCTTTTTTCTTCTGGTCTGATTTTCTTTGAAGATTGTCTTTCATCCTCTTTACCTCATCTTTCATCTCCTTTGCCTCATTTTCCAGCTGGATGATTTTGGCTTTCAGGACACTATTTTCTTGTTTTAGTTCAAGTGCCTCTGTTTCCAGATGACTTATCTTAATTTTTAAGTTCTTTTCCCAATTGTCTTCAGCCTTTCTTAGTTGTGTTTTGAGTTCTTCCACAGCCTGTATCCAATTTGCTGGGATTTCTGGTTTATCGTTTGCTGATCTCTCCCACTCTGTGCCATTTGCTGAGTAGAAGCTGTCTATTTTAGTTTCTTTCTTCTGTTTCTGTTGTTTGCTCAAATTCACCCCTTCTTTACTCCCTGTATTTGTCTGTGCTCTTGTTCCTCTCATTTTTTTTGTTTTGGGGGGACTTCTATCAGTCTCCCCTCTTGGAACTTTAACAGAAGATCTCTTGGCATAGTCTCCGGGGGAGGATTGTTGGGGGTTTGAGCTTCCCTGTCCTCTGGAGGCTTTTGATTGGCTTAAAGTCCAGCAGTCAGTGAGGATGGGTGGGGAGCCTGGGCTTCCCAGCACTCTGGAGACTTTTGATGGGATCGTGTTCAGTTTAGTTGGGCTGCATTTACCTTTCAGGAAGGCTGAAGCAAATATGGAGGATCTCCAAAGCTCTGCTCAGGTTGCCTGGTCTATGCTCCTTTTAGGCTGCCATCTTGACTCCACCTCTAGGTTTCTGTTTTTTCAGAAGACCCTGCTCTCTAAGGGGGGAGTGGTCGTGGCCTCCCTGGGTTCTGAGGGCTCTTGATGGGATTAGGTTCAGCTGCTGCCCTAAAGCTGGAACCTCCCTTGAGTCTCAAATGGAAGGAACAAGCCAGGGGGCTACAGGCTTCACCCTTTTCTCTATGTTTCCCTGCCGTCTGTGTTGGGCTCCCCGGAGACTGGCTCAGGTTACTTTCAAGGTGAATCCTTCAGAATGGCCAGCCCTGAGGCCCTTTTGCCGGCCCTGAGGTTCCCGTTGCTGCGGTGGACTCAGCACTCTGGGTTGGGGGGATGGGTCCTGGGACCTTCCTTCTGCCTACCCCTTAGATCCGAGTGATCTAGGGTTCTGGCTTTTGGGGGTTGTACCTTTTGATCCAGGTCCAGGAGGAGGGTTCCCCGGGTCTGTCTTGTTGTTCAGCTTGAATTTCGGTGTCCTAGGAGCACACAGTTTGCGACTGGTAAGGAAGGGTTTCCGAGGTCTTAACTTTCGCTGCTTCTAAGCCGCCATCTTGACCAGAAGTTCTCAATTCTTTATTAAAAACTTAATTGTTAAGAGCTCCTAACAGACTCCTGACTTGAGAGTTAATTTTATAGATGGCATCCACAAACTGTTTTTAAAATTAATATTATTACATTTAAAATGTTTACTTTCATTTAATACAAGAGAGATTTTAAAAAGTGCACCTCTTTCCTTTCTTTGCAGAGCAGGGGCTGATTGGTATGAAAAATTATATATGCAGGCAGATGGAGATTAATATTGATAGTTTTGCTGCATGACCTTTCCTCTATTGTTTTATTTTGTCATAAGAAGTTACTCTCTGGGAGGAAAGAAGGGGAACAACAATTGTAAAGTAAAGTGAAGCAAAAATATAAATAAAATTAGTTCCTTCCTCAATTTAGACATGCACATGAGGATGTGCAGACCTGTCCATAGGTGCAAGTCCAGTATAAATCCTTACTGCCTTTCACCTGATTTACTACAATGTCTCTAATTGGTCTCCCTGCTCCCTACTCTCCCATATGTAATCTATTCATTGTAAAACTGCCAAAATAATGTAGCTGAGGTACAAAATGAAGAATGTCATTTCCATGCTCCAAAATCTTCAGTAATTTCTTATTGTCTCTAGGCTCAAATACAAACTCCTTGGTCTTGCCTTTAAAGCCTTCCATAATCTAATTCCAACCTACTTTTCTAGACTTTTTTTTTCATATTTCTCTTTGTCAATCACTTTACTTTCTTGCCAACTGGGATAACTAGCTATTGAACTTGACATTCTGTCTCCCACTTCCATTCTTTTTAAAAAATCATTCCCCTTTTTTGGAAATGTATTGTCTCCTTACCTTTGACTATTACAATCATTCTCTTCCCCCAAGACTCAGTTCAGGTACCAACTTATCTGCAAAGATTTTCCTCATTCTCTATCTTTATTGTCCTCCTCATCTTCCCAGGAGTAAGCTATGCAAAATCAGAGACTGTTTAATCTTTATCTTCTTATTACTACTCCTTAGCACAGAATTTTGCCTATAGTAGATATGTAATAAATGCTTATTAAATTAAATATGTTTAAAGACTTCTTCACTCATAAATTTCTTAGTCAGTCATTAATAAATATTTATTAAGCACTTACTATACTACAGTGCTAGACAATGTACTAAGATCTTGGGATAGATAAGAAAAGGCTAAAGGCAGTACCTGCCCTGTAAGAGCTCACAATCTAATAGGAGAGATAAGCAAACAAATATGTACAAATAAGCTCTATGTAGGATAAATATTTGAAAAGAGGGAAGGCAATAAAATTAATAAATATTAGGTAAAGCTTCTTGTAGAAGGAGGAATATTAGTTGGAACTTGAAGGAAGCCCAGGAGGTCAGGAAGAGATGAGGAGGGAGATTTTTAAAACATGGTATTAGCCAAACAAAATTTACACAGATGGAATATCTTCATTGTGCAACAGCAAGGAGGGTAATGTCACTAGTTTTAAAAGTCCTTTAAGATATAATTCTAAAAAAAAAAGAATGAGACAGATTTTTTGGATATAACTAATGTGAGAATTTGTCTTGGATAAGCATATTGATTATATATTTATAACAAATTATATTTTATATTATTGCTATATTACACATGACATCATGTTATATATAAAAATTAAAAAATAATTTAATAAAATATATAATAATGAAAAGATAGGAAGAGGCTAGTTGTGAAAAACAAATAATTATGCATTTGATTTTGGAGGTGTCAGGAAGCCAAAGGCATCTACTCTGTGTGTGTGTGTGTGTGTGTGTGTGTGTGTGTTGTGTTTTAGGTTAGACATGCACTGTAGGAAAATTGTTTTGGTGGTTGAGTAAAAGAATGGATTGCAATGGGCAGAAAATTGAGATAGGTGGACTTACCATCAGGCTACTGCAGCCCAAGAATGAATTGATGAGAACTACAACATGGTGATGATAAGATTCGCTGAGAAAAGAGAACATTTTTGAGAGACGTTGCAAAGGTATATTTGATAGGTCATGGTAGCAGTTTGGATAGGAGTGGGTGAGAGATAGTGAGGAGTCACAGATTACACATTGGTTGTAAACCTGAGGAAATAAGAGAATGGTGCTGTCCTCTAAAGTGACAGGGAAATTGGTTGGAGCAAAAGAGTTTAGTGTTTGTGCTAGTGAGAAAAGTAAACTCCCTATAAGAGAAAATGTTTTTCTTTAACTCCATGCCTTGAGGACAAAACTCTAAAATAACTGGAATACCACCAAAGTAAGAAAAAAAAAGCATCACAAAACTAGAGCAAAGGTGCAAAATTTTAGAATTACTTTTATTTTCCTTCCCTTCTCTTTAATATCAGATTATTACTTCATCTATGCACTCTTTCTCCCTTCTCATACGATATAATCTAATAAGGAAATAGATGTAGAGTTTGAAGGAAATTTAGAGGTCATAAACTATGACTCTCTTGTGTAAATATGAGAAAATTGATGTACAGTCATGTTGTGATGTGCTCTGGGGATCACACAATTACTAAACATTTGAAGACTTGAATCCAGGTCTTTTTGACTTCAAATGTATTACTCTGTTAACTATGAGTCTTTCTGATTTCAGCCCCAGCACTTAATCCATTGTGCCACTTAAATACTCTTCTTAAACATGGAAATAATATATTAAACCTAAATCCCCTCCTATAGTTCTCCTATTTTCTTACAATTTCTTCTTAAATATTTTACAATTTAGTAGGTTCTGATTCTTATAGGACAAAAAATTAAGTGACAGATTATGGTAGTAGGGAGAATGCCTAATATCAGGAATAAAACAAACACACATAAACAATATTGAAAAACATTTACATTTAATTGATAAATGAGGTAGAAATGAAATAAAATGAAAAAACACATAACAAGTAAATATACTTGATTGTTGGATATACACAAAAAATTCAAAAATATCTGAAACAGAACTCATTATATCAACTGCCATCCTAGTTTCCTGAAAAAAACAACCTTTATTCAAGAATTAATAACCATACTTTCATACCACAAATTAATGGAAGGCAAAATGATTTAACTTTTGGACACAAGGGATAAAGGAAGAATTTCTGACCGCATAAGACACAGAGAATATTATGAGATATAAAATAGAAACTTTGAGTACATTAAATTAAAGAGGTTTTGCACAAACAAAACAAGATTAGAAAGAAAACAAAAAACTTGGGAAGATTTTTAGCAAGCGACTCTGACAAGGGTGTCATGTTCCAAATACAGAGAGAACTAATTCAAATCTGCAAGAATACAAGGCATTTCCAATTGATAAATGTTCAAAGGACATGAACACTGTTCTTAGATGAAGAGATTAAAATTATCTTTAATCACATGAAAAAATAGTCCTTGTTAAATAAATGCAAATTAAAATAACTCTGAGGGACCACTTTACCCCATCAAACTGACTAATATAAAAAAATGATAAATATTGGAGTGGTTGTGGGAACACTGAGTACCGAATACACTATTGGTAGAGCTGTGAATTGATAGAACTATATTAGAGAACAATTTTGAACCATGCCCAAAGGTCATCCAACTGTGCATACCCTTTGGTCCAGCAATATCATTAATAACCTTCTCTCCTCATAATCACACAACCACTATCCTACTAAAGGACCTGATTTTTTTCCTTTTGTTCTTCATTTTTCAATACTATCCTTATCAGTCTCTGCTTACAGGAAATCCTGTTTCAAAAATGTTCTCCCTAAAGTGGACAGATTAATAGGTCTTAATCACAATAGGTTTTATGATATCACTGCATTGCTCAAAGATTTTCATTTGTTCCTCATTACCTCTAAGCTAAAATATTACTTATTGTGTTTTGACGTTCAGAGCTCTCCAAAATCTCACACCAACTTTTCAAGTGCCCCTTCCTACCTTCTGCATGGTTGCCAATTTAATGAATGAGCTATTCCATGAACTTGACTTGAGTCCATACCATTGCAACAGCTATACCCCATGATAGAAATGAGCTTCCTTCTTCCCTCCTTGCCTATCTTGCTTCAGGGTTTAGCTCAGGTGGCATCTCCCCCGTGAAACCTTGTATGATCCTCCACTCTCAGATTTCCGTTCTCTCCCCTACTAAAATCACTTTATATTTAGTTATCTGCTGTATCTCCCCCAGTGGAAAAAATCTCCTGGAGAGGAAGGATAGTTCATCAGCTATCCCTGTGGCCCAGCATCTTCTATAAAAGAGCTCTAGATGAATGCTTGTTGAATTTCACTGAAAGATTTTATCTAAGAGTATCTTGGTGGTACAGCAATAAAATATTCTTGAGCCTAGAGTCAGAAGGACTTGAATTCAAACCTTGCCTCAGATATTTGCTACTTGTGTGTCCTGGTCAAGTCACTCAGCCCTGTTTGCTTCAGTTTCCTCCTCTATGAAAGGAAAATAATAGCACCCAACTCCCAGCATTATTGTAAAGATCAGTTCCGAGATAACAATTGTAAAACGTTTAGCATAGCGCCTGGCACATAGTAAGTAATAAATGTTAGCTATTGTTATTATCATTCATTTAAAATTAAATAAGTGAAAACAGTCTATCAAAGTATACCAGGTCAGAAAAGTCTGTGGATTAGAGAACAGCATGCTCAGTCAGGCCAAAGAGTCAAAATAGGTTCAAGCTGAAAAAGCAGTGCACAACAATGATAATTCTTCAGGTTGCTGCTACAATCCTTTGGGTCATTACAAACTTTACAGTGGTGCTTATGATAATATTTACTTGGCTAATCATCTAATTATGACATCATTTTAGTCTCATATTGAATAAAAAAAATGTTATTGCCTTTGAGTGTCAGAGTCAGGATAACAAATTAGCCCAAAGACCACTTAGAGACATTAATTTACATTCATAAGCCAGAATCTGTGCTCAGGGAAAACTTGAGAGTACACATGGAAGCAAATAGGGTGGGAAGGGAGAGTAGGGGTAGGTCAATGTTTGGAGGACCTTGAATGTCTCTTTATGGAAACTGGTACCTTGTTGAAGTGATTCTGAACATGAAGTATTTTTAGGGAGACTATTAGCAGTTTAGCACTTCTTGTTCACAGGGGAAAATGGTAATTCCACTTACCTATGAAACTTATTTTCCAAATTAAGATATTAAAACCCTAAAGGTATAAGTAAAAATGATTTAAAATATTAAAGAATAGATTTAATATAAATTAATTCTACTTAAATCACTAGATGGGAAAATTAAAATTGACTGTTTTTCCCCTTATATAAAGGACATACATCATAAATATTTACAAATTTCAGATAAATGAGTTTCTTTTTAGAAGAGTCTCAAAACTCATCTTAAAGCAATAATCTATTCTGACTTATCAAATTAATTTTATTCTTGCTTCAGAATATTTAATGATGATTGTGTTATTCTATTTACTGTAACTAATTGACTTTGTAAAGCCATTGGGAGGCAAAGCATCACTACGTTAATTATGGTTAGTTGGAGGATATTTTTGAAGAGCAGTGTTATGACAACTTGATAGTTAATTTAATAGTTAAAATAATAAGCACATTATTCTAGATATTTTTCTATAAAAAATAGAATCAAAAGCATACATTTATTTGAACAAAAGCAAATTTATACCTGAAACTTAACTAATTAAAATATATTAGACACATATTTGGATAAAAGGATTATTATAACAAAATGAACGTTAGAAGCTTTAAAATAGTGGCTTTTATGTTTAGAGATGGAGAACAATCAATTTCCCTTCAATTTGGCTCAAGAGAAAGAAAAAAAATTAATTTCATTTCAATTCAATTCAATGTCATTCATTAAACTCCTACTTTAGGTGAAAGTCTGTGTTAGGCACTAGGAATAGAAACTGCAACTAAAGAATTGATATTCTATAAAGCGTCATGGGAGGTGGGATAAAATAGGTATAAAAGCAATATTTGTGGAACAATTAACAGGCCAGTTTACTAGGAATGGAATCAAAAAAAGGGTGAAGGCACAAAAATTAATTGGGGATGAGGAAGAGTCTAATGTAGGACATGGAATTTTAGCTTGAATGATAAAGAAGCCAGAAGATAGAAATGAAAAGGAAGACAAGCCTATGAATAGGGATGCCCAGTGGAAATTCCAAGAATAGGGAGATGGAATATCTTGAGGAATGGCAAGAAAGCTATTGTCCCTGGATTGCAAAACATCTGGGAGTGAATAAGGCATAGAAGATTGGAAAGGAAGGAGGGAGCTAGGTAATGAAGGGCATTGGACAGCAAATACAGAATTTTAAAATTGAGCATGGAGGTGACAGGGAGCCACTGGAGTTTATTAACAAAGAAGTGACATAGTTAGGCCTCCAACTTTAAGAAGATCAATCTGAAGATGAATAGAGGATAGATTAAAGTGAAGAGACTTGAGGTAGGGAGTTCAGCCACAAGATTATTACAATAGCCCCAGTGTGATATGATAAGAGACCATACCATAGTTTTAGCAGACTCAGAAAAAAAATGCCTATATAAGAGATGTTATGAAGATAAAGTCATCAGGATATGGAAATGTATTTAATATAGCAAGTTTGTGTGATGAGTTAAAATAATACTTGGGTTTCAAACCCAGGTAATTGGGAGGATGGCGATATCTTCAGAGTAAAAGGGAATTTAGGAAGAGGGGAGTATCTGGGGATGAGTTCAGTATTTAATCTCATGAGTTTAAGATATCTGTAGGGATATGGTTTGAAATGTTCAATAATCAGTTGGAGATGGCGGTCAGGAGAGAGGTTAGAGTTGTAGAGTATATATGAGATCATCTCCAAAGAGATAATAATTTAATCCATGGATATGAGAAGATCACCAAACAAAAAAGTAGAGTGGGATAATAGTAAAATATGCAATACAAAGCCATTGGGGGTATAAGCTGTTATTGGGCAAGGCCTGGAGGAAGATCCAGCTAAGAAAATTAGAAGTAGTTTTCCAACAGGCAGGAGGAGAACCAAGATAGAGTAGTATCACAAAAAATAAATAAATAAATAAATAAACAAAACAAAAGAACAACAACAAAAAAAAGCTAAAAAGGAGAAGGTGATTAGCCATGTTAAAGAGTACAGAGAGGCCAAAACTAATGATAATTGGGAAAAGGCTTTGTTTTTCAATTAAGACATCATTAGACCTCCAAGTCAAAAAGATAAACATGATGGAAGACTAAGCATTTTCTGTAATCCCTTCAACTTCTCAGACCTCTCCAAAAGAGAAATTATTTGTCAAAGATAAAGTAACTTCCACTGTCTCCACACTTAGGAGACTACAAATCCAAAATGTGATAAAAAGAAAGAAAAATACTTCAGCTAATGTTTAGCTTGAATTCATTCAGCACCACTCCCCTGCACCCTACACTTCCAGCTCTGATAGGCTGCACTAGAACACCCACAGGGATTATCACAAAACCCAACCCCACATTCCCCTTTCTTCCCCTGCTCCTACTGCTTGGAGATTCTGGTTCCAGGCTGCCAAATTCTGCTCAGATCAAAACAGATAGCCAGACTCCTCTGCAGCTCTGCTAGCTACCAAAGTTCAATAGGGCCACACAGCTAGCAGTGCAGCAGAAAGCAGTCTGTGCTGCAAAAAGAGCTCCAACAAGAGCCAAAAACAGAAAGAAAGGGCAGGACACATGTCTGAGTTTGCAACAGAACTTAACACCACATCCCACCCCTTACCAAATCCCAGAGTCTTGGAACCCAAATCTATAAAAATAAACCCTGTAGCACGGACTTGAAAATTCTCTGAACATCCAGTAACAGTCTGGAGAACTGAGGAATAGATGGGCAGGACAGGACACTGGGGCCAGATGTAGTGTTATGTGTGGGTGTGCTGGAGTGGATTGGGGGGTTTTGTGGCACTTAGGTCAAGCCTGGAATTACTCAGCATACAGCTGGGACCAATTCTGTCCACACAAAAATTACTTGAGATACAGACTTAGCATGGGAAGTAGCTGAAATTTTTGAGACTGAGCTCCAAAGTTGGGGGTAGGGGAGGGATATCATAGCAAAGGGAGTTCAAAAGTTAGAAAGTAAATAGTAGGGGAATGGCGGGGGAGCCTGAAATTACCAAAGAATTCAGGAAGAAGAGAACTCAAAGATCTTGAATATAAGCAAATAAGTCAAAATGTGAAGTGATTCAAGAAAGAAATTAGAATTATGGGAGCACATTTATGGCTTGTAAATAAAAAGAAATGCACAAAATGGAAAAGTTGAAATACTGAGTGTGAAGTCTGCCAAAAGAAACAAAAGAGAGGAACTTCCAGATAAGCATGGAGGCAGACACGGGAGGCTTCCTTTCCCCAGCTCGCACTGAAATGGATGACCACAAAAGACCATAAATACCATTTTCATAAGAACAGAGGAACTCTACAGTAGGGCACAGCATTGAAGGTATGTCCTGTTTGGGCATTTCTACACTATAAGAGGGTTACAAAGCTCCCACCAAAGAGTGAGCCTATCTACCCTCCCCCACCCCACCTATGGAGCCAGGGTCAGAGACAGCACATTCCAGAATCAGTGAGTGAGCAAGGGTCACCTCTAGAGTGAGCAAGTGGCACGTCTAGGTCCTTGGGAACTGACGAGGACTGCCAGGGACCTACCCCTGAGAGCAGTTACACCTGAAACCCAGGCAAGGTGGGGAGCTCTGACCATGGCCACTCTCTTGAACAGTGGAGGCTGTGGAGATTCGAGAGCTTGCCTCAGACAAAAAACTTGGTCCTTAACTCTATAAACAGAGAACATGCCTATCTCACTCAGATTTCGGAATAAAAAGGGAAGGAAAAACCACCACAGCGATGGCTCATTATGCCAAGGATCAACAAACACCCTCCTAGAAAAATAGGAAGAAGGCATTGACCCTGGAAAATTTTTAAGGAGGGAAAACCCAGGCTACAGAGGAAATAGAGGAGGAAATTGAAACAAAGTCAAAAACTTTCCCCCCAAAAAATGGAAAGCGTCCACAAGTTCTGGAAGCATTCAGATTGTAGCTTATCAAAAAGATGAACACCTTCTGGCAAGAAAAGTGGGAAATAACTCAAAGAGAAAACAACAATCTAAAGGACAAGAACTCCCAATTGGAGAAACAGCTGGAAGCCAGAAAAAGCAGGATATATCAAACTGAAGAGGAAAACCAGTCTTTAAAGAGCAGAATTTGGCAACTGGAACATAATCATTTTGCAAAACAGCAAGAATTAGTGAAGCAAAGTCAAAAGACTGACAAAATAGAAGAAAACATAAAATATCTCACTTAAAAGGTGACAGATCAGGAAAACAGAGGAAGGAGAGACAATTTGAGAATCATTGGTCTACCTGAAAAGCCAGAAATACACAGAAATCTTAACATCATCATAATACAAATCTGCCCTGACATTCTACAACAAGAGGGAAAAGAGGAGATTGAAAGAATCCACAGACCACCTCCTGTACTTAATCCCCAACTGACAACACCCAGGAATGTTATAGCCAAATTAATGTACTAACAGATCAAGGAAAAAATATTACAAGCTTCTAAGAAGAAGCCATTGAGATACCATGGAACTACAGTGAGGATAAGACAGGATCTGGCTGCATCTACACTGAAGGACCAAAAGGAATGGAATATGATATTCCAGAAAGCAAGGGAACTAGGTCTACAACCAAGAATCAACTACCCAGCAAAACAATATATTCTTACGGAGGAAATTACGGTCATTTAATGAAAAGAAAGAATTCCAAGAATTCATAAAGACAAGACCAAATGTGAACAGAAAACTTGATGCCCAAACACATAACAACAGAATCATCAAAAGGTAATTAAGAAAGGCGGAAAAAAACAACCAAACAAACAAACAAACAAAAAACCATTTTAAGGGACCCAATTAGTTAAAACGATATGTATCCCTACAAGAAAAGAGGATATTAGTAACTCTCAAAAATTGTTATCTTCACCTGGGTAGATAGAAGAGTTATACTTAGAGGGAACAATAACAAACTCTGAATATGAATGGAATGAACTCACCCATAAAACATAAGCAAATAGCGGAATGGATTAGAAACCAAAACCTTACCATATGCTGTCTACAAGAAACACAGATGAGGAAGGTAGACATGCATAGGGTAAAAGTAAGAGGACTGAGCCAAATCTATTGGGCATGAACTGAGAAAAAGAAGGCAGGATTCTCAATCATGATATCTGAAAAAGCCAAAGTAAAAATATATCTAGTCAAAAGAGATAGGGAAGGTCATTACATCCTGATAAAAGGCAACATAGACAATGAGGAAATATCAGTACTTAACATGTATGCACCAAATGGCACAGCATCCAAATTTCTAAAGGAGAAACTAGTGGAGCTCAAGGATAAAATAAATAGAAAAATTATACTAGTGGGAGACCTGAAACTTCCTCTATCAGAACTAGGTAAATCAAACCAAAAATAAATGAGAAAGAGGTAAGAGAAGAGAATGAAATATTAGAAAAATTAGAGTTAGTAGACATGTGGAAAAAAATAAATAGGGACAAAAAGGAATACACCTTCTTTTCAGCAGCACATGATATATTCACAAAAACTGACCATGTACTAGGGCATAAAAACATTGCAAAAATGTGCAAAAGAGCAGAAATAATAAATGCAACCTTCTCAGACCACAATGTAATGAAAATAATAATTAGCAAGGTACATGGAGAGGAAAATAAAAAATTAATTGGAAATTAAACAGTACGATTCTCCAAAATCTGTTAGTTAAAGAGAAAATCATAGAAACAATTAAAAATTTCATTGAAGAAAATGACAATGATGAGACATCCTTTCAAAATCTATGGAATGTAGCCGAAGCAGTACTCAGGGGTGTAAATATTAAAATTTAGGGAAGACTGAGGTAGGTAGAAATTAGTTTCTCTCTGCAAGGAGTATTATATTTTTAGAGCTTTATTAAGAATTAAGGATTAAAGAAAATACAGGATAAGAAACATGTGCCTAGGCCAGAGGCCTAGACAAGACCTCACCTACATTATGGAAAGATCCATGTCTGCTCCAAAACTGAAGTCCAAAAAGAGTTCAAAAGGCCTTGCAAATCAGCTTAAATACCTTCTGGATCTCACCCACCTCAGAATTCCATGAGATTACAAAGCATTTTCGGGAAGTGGAGCAAGTGCTTGTGGGGATTGAAGTCCAGAGTTCAAATCTCAATTTTACAGGGGAAAATTTATATCCTTGAGTTCAAATATTAACAAATTAGGGAGGGTAGAGGTCAATGAATTAGACATGCAAAACAAAAAAAAATGAAAGCAAACAAATAAAATCCCCCAAAGAAATTAGAGACCCTAAAAATTAAGTGAGAAATTAATAAAATGTAAAGTGATAGAACTATTCAACTAATAAATAAATCTAGAAGCTAGTGTTTTAAAAAAACAAACAAAATAGACAAAGTACTGGTCAATCAAATTAAAAAAAGAAAAGAAGAAAACCAAATTAACAGTATCATAGACAAAAAGGGATATCTCACCTCCAATGAGGAGGAAATTAAAGTAAACATTAAAAACTATTTTGCCCAAATAAATAGCAATAAATATGCCCATCTAGATGATATGGATGAATATTTACAAAAATATAAATTTCCAAGATTAACAGAAGAAGAAATAGAACTCTTTAATAGTCCCATATCAGAAAAAGAAATTGAGCAGTCCATCAAAGAGATTCCTATGAAAAAAATCCCTAGGGCCGGAAGGATTCACAGATGAATTCTATCAAACATTCAAAGAACAGCTAATGCCAATACAATACAAACTATTTGACATAATAAGCAAAGAGGGAGTTCTACCAAAATCCTGTTATAACACAAATATGGTACTTATTCCAAAGCCAGGCCGGTCAAAAACAGAGAAAGAAAACTATAGACCAATGTCCTTAATGAAAATAGATGCAAAAATCTTAAATAGAATACTAGCAAAAAGACTCCAGAAAGTGATCACGAGGGTTATTCACTATGATCAGATAGGATTTATACCAGGAATGCAAGAATGGTTCAATATGAGGAAAACCATCCACATAATTGACCATAGTAACAAGCAAAACAACAAAGATCACATGATTATCTCAATAGATGCAGAAAAAGCCTTTGACAAAATACAATACTCATTCCTATTGAAAACACTAGAAAGTATAGGAATAGAAGAGTGTTTCCTAAAAATAATAAACAGTATCTATATAAACCATCAGCAAACATCATCTGCAAAGGTGATAAACTAGAAGCCTTCCCAACAAGATCAGGAGTGAAACAAGGACGCTCATTATCACCTCTATTATTTAACATTGTACTTGAAACACCAGCAGTATCAATTAGAGAAGAAAATGAAGTTGAAGGTATCAAAATAGGCAATGAGGAGACAAAGCTATCACTCTTTGCAGATGATATGATGGTCTTCTTAAAGAATCCTGGAGAATCAACCAAAAAGCTAGTTGAAGTAATGAACAACTTTAGCAAAGTTGCAGGATACAAAATAATCCCACATAAGTCATCAGAATTTCTATATATCTCCAACACTTCTCAGCAGCCGAAATTAGAAAGAGAAATGCCATTTAAATCACCCTAGACAGTATAAAATACTTAGGAATCTATCTGCCAAGACAAACACAGGAACTATATGAACACAATTACAAAACACTCTCCACACAACTAAAACTAGACTTGAACAATTGGAAAAACATTAACTACTCATGGGTAGGATGAGCTAGCCTAATAAAAATGACTATCCTACCCAGCTTATCTATTTATTTATTGCCATATCCATCCAACTTCCAAAAAAGCTTTTTTACTGAATTAGTAAAAACCATAACAGAGTTCATTTGGTAGAACAAAAGATCAAGGATATCCAGGGAAATCATGAAAAAAAAAAGTGTGAATGAAGGAGGACTTGCAGTCCCAGACCTCAAACTATATTATAAAGCAGTGTTGATCAAAACAATTTGGTACTGGCTAAGAGACAGAAAGAAGAATCAGTGGAATAGACTTGGAGCAAGTGACCTCAACAAGACAGTCTATGACAAGCACAAAGATCCCAGCTTTTGGGACAAAAATCCACTATTCGACAAAAACTGCTGGGAAAATTGGAAGACAGTGTGGGAGAGATTAGGTTTGGATCAACACCTCACACCCTACATCAAGATAAACTCAGAATGGGTGAATGATTTGAACATAAAGAAGGGAACTATAAGTTAATTATGTGAACACAGAACACTATATATGTCAGATCTATGGGAAGGGAAAGATTTGGAAACCAAGCAAGACTTAGAAAGAGTCACAAAATGTAAAACAAATAATTTTGACTACATCAAATTAAAAAGTTTTTGTACAAACAAAACCAATGTAACCAAAATCAGAAGGGAAATAACAAACTGGGAAACAATCTTCATAACAACAACCTCTAACAAAGGTTTAATTACTCAAATGTACAAAGAGCTAAATCAATTGTACAAAAAATCAAGCCATTCTCCAGTTGATAAATGGGCAAGCTACATGAATAGCCAATTTTCAGTCAGAGAAATCAAAACTATCAATAAGCATATGAAAAAGTGTTCTAAATCTCTGATAATCTCAGAGATGGAAATCAAAACAACTCTGAGATATCACCTCACCACCTAGCAGATAGGCTAACATGACACCTATAGAAAGTAATGAATGCTGGAGGGAATGTGGCAAAGTCAGGACATTAATGCATTGCTGATGGAGATGTGAATTGATCCAACCATTCTGGAGGGCAATTTGGAACTATGCCCAAAAGGTGATAAAAGACTGTCTGCCCTTTGATCTAGACATAGCACTGCTGGGTTCGTACCCCAAAGAGATAATAAGTAAAAAATACATGTACAGGAATATTCATAGCTGCGCTCTTTGTGGTAGCAAAAAATTAGAAAATAAGGGGATGCCCTTCAATTGGGGAATGACTGAATAAATTGTGGTATCTGTTGGTGATGGAATACTATTGTGCTAAAAGGAATAATAAAGTGGAGGAATTTCATGGAGAATGGAACAACCTCCAGGAAGTGATGCAGAGCGAAAGGAGCAGAATCAGGAAAACTTTGTACCCAGAGACTAGATACACTTTGTTATAATCAAATGTAATGGACTTCTCCATTAGTGGCAATGCAGTAATCCTGAACAACTTGGAGGGATCTATGAGAAAGAACACTATCCACCTTCAGAGGAAAAACTGTGGGAGTAAAAACACCAAAGAAAAACAACTGCTTAATGACATGCGTCGAAGGGATATGATTGGGGATGGAGACTCTAAATGAATATCCTAGTGCAAACATCAACCACATGGAAATCGGTTCTGATCAAGGACACCCAATGGAATTGTGCATCGGCTATGGGAGGGGTGGGGAAAGAGGAGGGAGGAATGGAAAATGATTTTTGTAACCAAGGAATAATGTTTGAAATTGACCAAATAAAAAAATGTCAAAAAAAAAAGAAACAAAAGAGAGAATAATGATTGGTAATATCAATGTCCTGAAATGAAGGATAACCTAGATGAAAATGGGAAAAAATTAAAAGAAGATATGCTTACTGTGCAAGTAAAACATATCTTGAAGATAGGATATATAGAAACAATCTAAGATCACCTGACTCCTAGAAGAATATATTAGAAAAAATAATATTAATGAAGGAAATAACACAGGAAAACTGCTTAGAGCTCTAAAAAATAGAAAATGAAATACCAATTGGAAGAATTAAAAGTGAAAATTCACTTATATCTGTGTGTGTGGGGGGGGGGAGGAAATAGTCTATAAATTCTAAGACACAGTGGCTAAATTTAATAATTTTCTTCAAAAACAACAAATTATGTGGGAAATGTATAGAAATTCCTGCAAATAAAATGGAAAGTTTTACCCCTAAAAAAAATAATCAAAGACTATACTCACAAGAAAATGCAAGATGGGATGGAACAATTTATTCTGAAGTGTATTGAAACTCAGGATGAAGTTCAGGATGTCCAGTATTGCAAATATGAGCTTAACCTTGAATAAAATCAAAATAATAATAAATTTAATTTATGAAGGTGCATTTGAACCATTATTAGAAAGAGATGCTTAGTTGAAGTGAGTAGTTTGTGTTGAATAACAAGGTCAGGATCCAAACTGCAGAGTTTGGAAGGAAGAAAAAAGGAACATCATTGTAGACAGCCTTCCTAAGAAGTTTAACCAGAAAGGGTAAGAGATATATGAAATAATAGCTATTGCTGATGGTCAAATAAAGTAAGGTTGGCTTTTTCTGAAGATGGAAAAAACTGTGATGTATTTTAGACAGTAGGGAAATAGCCAGTACAGAAGAAGGAATTGAACATAAGTGAGAAAATGATAGAGGAGACAATCTTCTGAAGAACACAGAATAAAATAGAATCTTTTACATTGTAGAGGTACTTACCATGGCAAGGAGAAGGGTCACCTACTTATATGAGCTACAGGTGAAAGATGATAGCTACTATTGTTATAACAGTTTTTATGTGCCAACCACTAAATTCTTCCCAATTTTTATTTCATTTGATCATCATAAAAACTCTGAGAGCTAGAAGATATCATTCCCATTTTATTTTATTTTTTTTGTTTCAGCTATAATATACATTTTTATTTATTGAGTGTTTTATTTAGTCATTTTAAAAGATAAATCCTTAGTTACAAGAATCATCCCTCCCCTTCATCCCTTCCAATAGCCAATGACAAATTGCACTGGGTGTTACATGTGTCCTTGATCAGAACCTATTTCCATGTTTTTGATGTTTGAACTAGGATGTTCATTTAGAGTCTACAACCCCAACCATATACCCCTCGACCCATATAATCAAGCCATTCTTTTTCTTTAGTGTTTCTGCTCCCACAGTTTTCCCTCTGAATGTGGATACTGTTCTTTCTCATAGATCCCTCTGGGATGTTCAGGAACACTGCATTGCCACTAATGGAGAAGTCCATTACATTTGATTATAACACAGTATATCAGTCTCTGTGTATAATACATTTTAATGATTGCCTTACTTTCCTCTTCATTAGAGGTGAAGTCTTTCTTTTCATCTTGGATACTGTCACTTTGGTTTTCTTTTTTCCTTTTTTTAAATTAAATCGACCAGTACTTTGTCTAGTTTATTTGTTTTTTCAAAGAACCTGCTTTTAGTCTTAATTATTAAATCAATAGTTCTTTAAATTTCAATTTTTTAATTTCTCCTTTGATTTTTAGGATCTCTAACTTAATTTTCGTTTAAGGATTTTGAATTGTTCACTTTCTAGTTTTTTAATTTGCATGCCCAATCCATTGACCTCTGCCCTCCCTAATTTGTTAATATATGAATTCAAGGATACAAATTTCCATCTGAGTACTGCTTTGGCTGCATTCCATAGATTTTGAAAGGATGTCTCATCATTGTCATTTTCTTCAATGAAATTTTTAATTGTTTCTATGATTTTCTCTTTAACTAACAGATTTTGGAGAATCGTACTGTTTAATTTCCAATTAATTTTTTATTTTCCTCTCCATGTACCTTGCTAATTATTATTTTCATTACATTGTGGTCTGAGAAGGTTGCATTTATTATTTCTGCTCTTTTGCACATTTTTGCAATGTTTTTATGCCCTAGTACATGGTCAGTTTTTGTGAATATATCATGTGCTGCTGAAAAGAAGGTGTATTCCTTTTTGTCCCTATTTATTTTTTTCCACATGTCTACTAACTCTAATTTTTCTAATATTTCATTCTCTTCTCTTACCTCTTTCTCATTTATTTTTGGTTTGATTTATCTAGTTCTGATAGAGGAAGTTTCAGGTCTCCCACTAGTATAATTTTTCTATTTATTTTATCCTTGAGCTCCACTAGTTTCTCCTTTAGAAATTTGGATGCTGTGCCATTTGGTGCATACATGTTAAGTACTGATATTTCCTCATTGTCTATGTTGCCTTTTATCAGGATGTAATGACCTTCCCTATCTCTTTTGACTAGATATATTTTTACTTTGGCTTTTTCAGATATCAGGATTGAGAATCCTGCCTTCTTTTTCTCAGTTCATGCCCAATAGATTTGGCTCAGTCCTCTTACTTTTACCCTATGCATGTCTACCTTCCTCATCTGTGTTTCTTGTAGACAGCATATGGTAAGGTTTTGGTTTCTAATCCATTCCGCTATTTGCTTATGTTTTATGGGTGAGTTCATTCCATTCATATTCAGAGTTTGTTATTGTTCCCTCTAAGTATAACTCTTCTATCTACCCAGGTGAAGATAACAATTTTTGAGAGTTACTAATATCCTCTTTTCTTGTAGGGATACATATCGTTTTAACTAATTGGGTCCCTTTAAATGTTTTTTTTTTGTTTGTTTGGTTGGTTGATTTTTCCCCCTTTCTTAATGACCTTTTGATGATTCTGTTGTTATGTGTTTGGGCATCAAGTTTTCTGTTCACATTTGGTCTTGTGTTTATGAATTCTTGGAATTCTTCCATTTCATTAAATGAGCATACTTTCCCCTGTAAGAATATATTCAGTTTTGCTGGGTAGTTGATTCTTGGTTGTAGACCTGGATCCCTTGCTTTCTGGAATATCATATTCCATTCCTTTTGGTCTTCAGTGTAGATGCAGCCAGATCCTGTCTTATCCTCACTGTAGTTCCATGGTATCTCAATGACTTCTTCTTAACAGCTGGTAATATTTTTTTCCTTGATCTGTTAGTTCTTTAATTTGGCTATAACATTCCTGGGTGTTGTCAGTTGGGGATTAAGTGCAGTAGGTGATTTGTGGATTCTTTCAGTCTCCTCTTTACCCTCTTGTTGTAGAATGTCAGGGAAGTTTTCTTGGATAATTTCCTGTAAGCTGATGCCTAGACTTTTTCTTTTGTCGTGGTCTTCCAGTAGACCAATGATTCTTAAGTTATATCTCCTGGAAAGATTGTTTAATTCTTCTGTCTTGTAAATGAGGTTTCATATTTTCCTCAATATTTTCATTCTTTTGGCTTTGTTTTATAGTTTCCTCATGCCTTGTGAAGTCACTTAATTCTAATTGTTGTATTCTGGTTTTTAAAGACTGAATTTCCTCCCTGGATTTTTGGTCATTCTTCTCTTTTTGGTCTGATTTTCTTTGGAGGTCATCTTTCATCTTCTTTGCCTCATCTTTAATTTGCTTTACCTCATCTTTCATCTCCTTTGACTCATTTTCAAGCTGATTAATTTTCACTTCCAAGACACTATTTTCTCATTTTAGTTCAAGTGCCTCTGTTTCCAGATGACTTATCCTGCTTTTTAAGTTCTTTTCCCAGTTGTCCTCAGCCTCTCTTAATTGTATTTTGAGTTCTTCCAAAGCCTGTGTCCAATTCTGTGGAGTTTCTATGTTTTTGTACTGGATCTTTTAGCTGGCTTGGGATTTTCTGTCAACCTTCACCCATGGAGCTTAGCAAGGCCAAACAGAGCAGTCTGTGGGGGAGGGATGTTGGAGCTTGAGCTTCCCTACCCTCTGAAGGCTTGATAGTATTAAGCCCAGCTGAGTTGAACTTGCAGAGCTGGATGTGCCTTGAGGCCACCAACTTGGGAAGGAGGTGCAATATGGAGTGTCTCTGTTGCTGAGACTAGGCTGCCTTCTTTGAGGCTCTCCTTTGGCTGCCTACCTTTTTATTGCCCTGAGCCTGGCACAGCCTTGCCCACAAAGTACTCCCTCTTCACTAGTGTCCTTGCCTGACCAGAAATTCCAGCCACTGCTGGAAACTCAGTACTATAGGTGGGAGAGGAGTCCTGAGACCTTCCTTCTTCCTTCCCCTTAAACCCTAGTGTTCTTGAATTTAGGCTTTTTTGGGGGGCATACCTTTTTAGTTATTCTAGGAGGAGGGTTCCTTAGATTTGTCCTGTTGTTAGATTTTATTTTCTGTCCCCTAGGAGCATTTTCTTTTTAATTGGTGATGAAGGGTTTTCATACATCTGAACTTTTGCTGCCTCTTCACCACCATCTTGACTCTGCCTCTATCATTCACATTTTATAAGTGACAAAAAAAGTGGCAAACAGGGATTAGGTTGGCTTGTCTAGAGTCACATAGCTAGTAAGCGTCTGTGCCTGAATTTGAACTTAGAGTTCCAGTCTCCAGGACTAATGCTAAATCTAATATATCATCAAGCTGCACTTCTTAGATAGAGGCTGAAATCATATGAGTGATAGGAGATGTGGAGGAAAGAAGAAAAGAGAGTTCTTAATGAATAGCTTCATTTTTTTCCAGTAAAATATGAGATAAGGTTATCAGCCTGTAGAGTGGGGAAAAGGAGAATGTTGGGAGGTTTGAAAAGGGATGAAGTATGAAAGCATTTTAAAAACTCATTGTATTAAGTGGGATAGTAAATTGGTTAGTTAAGGCACTCTGGGGATCCATTTGACTTTAGGTAACCTAAATTTGTAATAGACTTAATCAGCAAGATTTTGTTATTTTCTCAAGCTTTAGACAGCAGCACAAGCAGAAGCAAAAATAGTGGTGAGAGTAATCAGTAACAGTGACTTGATAAGGCAAGGATATGAGGGCAAGGAACTCAAGAAAAGAGGATAACATAGAGATAAAATGCTTCGTCAAGAGCTCAAATGGGGGTTTTATTATCTTTGTTGACTGAAACATCTATTACTGAATGAAAGGGACTAGTAGGAAATGTTCTAAAAATATTATCATGATAACAGTGTGCCAAATAGGTTAAAAATAGAGCATTAAGAGAAAGGAGAGGAATGAGTTTTTTAAAAATCAGGTGCTGTCATCTGAGTGAAATAATATAACCTTGATTTGGACAAGGAGGAGGGATTAAATGAAATCTCTAATGGCATTGGTATAGGGAGGAAAATTCCTCTTCTAATCGTTAAACTACTACTCCCATTGTAGTCTTAGATAGTTCTCTCATGGACTGAGAGGTTAAGTGACTTGCTAATCTGTGTCGGAGAAAGGACTTTGCCCCAGGTTCTCCTGGCTCCAAGACTAGTTCTCTATCCCCTATACCGCATAGCTCTTCACTTTTCGTGATGAAAAAGGAAATTGAAAAGAAAATATGTATTGAATAAATATTTTTGAAGGAAAAAATTACCTTATTGCAGAATAGAAATAAAAATAAAAGAGAGAAGGACCAACATGGGTTCTAAGATTTCCATGCTTATTTACCAAAGGAAATAGTGAAATAATGAAACTTCTAATTTTCTAATAATTTAATGTATATAAAATATTTTCTTTACAGCAATTCCATGTAACAGCATGTATGTGTGTATGTGTGTGTGTGTGTGTGTGTGTGTGTGTGTGTGTGTGTGTGTGTGGTGTGTGTGTACCCGTTTTACAAATTAGGGATCTGAGGTTCATAGTAGTTAATAATTAGAAATAGAATACAAATCCAGCTCTCTTGATTCTGTGTCCAACACATTTATTGATATATTGTGCTGTCTCTGTTGATCTCTAGTCATAATATTATTATATTCAATGTAGTCAATTCAAGTCCACAAGCATTTCTTAAATGATTACTATGGCCCAGACATTGTCCTAGGTGAGTGCTGGAAAACCTTTTAGAGGGACAGGTAATGTGGGACGTGTCCTCAGGTGTGCACGGAGAAAGAGAGGGGATCAGCCTGGCTCCACATCCCTTTGGCTTTCTGGTAAGTAACTCTGGTGAACACTGTGCTGGGTCTGTGCCCACAGAGAGGACTCTGAGTGCCCCCACTGGCACACATGCTGTAGGTTCACCACCACAGTCCTAGTTACTAGAAATCCAAATGTAAATAGAAAGAGAGGCCCAGCCTTCAAGATGCTTACAGTTTAATGGTAGAAGACATCACATCACAGGAAAATAGGAAAAATAGGGGCAAGAAATCTGAGCGTCATGAATAGACCATGGAGACAAAGACAAGATTGCCTTCAATACTGTCCTTAAAATGTAGTTCCTGAGAGGAACCAGTCAGTTAGGCCAGGGACAAAGAGTACTTCCAGTGTGGGAAATCATGAAGAAGTACTTCCATATGAGAATCATGGGAGAGAAAGTGGATAAAGACATGATTAATCAGGATTTCTTTCTTAAAATGATGGTTCTAGGAGAAACAAGCTAATCAGAGAAAATGACTGGGGACAAAGAGTGGGCAAATTTATCAGTGAAAAGTTTTCCAGCTGTCAGGTTTGTTTCTAAAAGGAGACTCTTATTACATAATCTTATAGAATGACCTCTTTAATTATCTCTGAAAGATGGACATGGTAACACTCATTTGTCATTTTTACTTATAGAGGAGACTGAGGTTGGTGAATTACTTGAACTCCGTTTAGCTATTTTTCAGTAGAACAAAAGCTAATCTGCTCTCTATGCTAAGTGTAGGACTAATATGAATATGAAACCTCAGGAATGAGAGTGCTGTGAGCTGTACTTGGTTGAAGGCCGCTGACCCAAATTTGAAAGGGAATAAATCAAACCTTTTATGTTCAGCACTAATATCAGTTTGATATATTGATGTTTTTCTTCCTTCCTTGGTGAGTTAAGGAGACCTAGTCTTAAACGAATAAAAAATAAAAATTTAAAAAAATTATATTTACTTCTAGGCATAGACCAAGGTAATCCTAACTTGGCCAGACCTAATATTTTTAGGATGGTGAAGAGCCCTGGGCACATTTTATATGAAAAGAAGTTGAAGGATTTGAGCTTTTCCATCTGGGAGAAAAGATAGTGTATAAGTAACTAGTAGGAAACTACCAATTTAGGTCAGTGCCCTTGATGCATATTATGGTCTTTGAGAGTTGCCTTGAGCACTAGGACATTAAATAATTTGTCTGGGGTCACACAGTCACTATGTGACACACATATGTTATAAATATGTTTTGAATCTATGTCTCTGTGCCTTAGTGGCCAAATCTCTAGCTACTATAACATAGCACCAAAATAAATAAATAAACAATCCATGAATTCTAAAATTATGTAGCATCAGGAGAATAATGAAGACTATTATAGGTGAATGTTCTCTAAAATATATAACCATAGATACCAACAGTGTGATGATCACTTTTGATCACAAGGTAACAGAAACAAAGGATGTTGATAAAATATAATGGATTGTTTTTATTTTATATTTTTAAAATCCAAGATGAGATTTAATGAAGGATTATTTTAACAATGGTCAATTGCTTCTAAGACCTGCTTTTCCCATGTCAACATGTTCTGGGAAGATAGGAGAAAATGGGCAAATGACTCCCCACTCCTGAACTGAAAGCTCAAAAAATATAAATTGGTTGCACTGAGTTGTAAAAGAACAGCTTATTACAAAGTTGATTTTAATTTTATGTGATGAAATTGGCTATTTCAAGACCTTACTTCCTAAAGTGCCTTGCTTCATAGCTTGCCTTGTTGGAAACTATCCAGTTTGAGTCAAAAAGTTAGTCCAATCCTGATAAGCACCTGCTCATTGGGGACTCCAACTTTAAGGCCATTGAAATTTTTTACTTCTAAAAGCTAACCCCGCTTTCCTACTTTTAAGTATTATTTTCCAATACTATTCTTCCCTCCCCTGGCATCTCTCCCTACTTCAACCCTGCAAAGCAGGAAATGAACACTGTGATGTGTGATTCAAAGATTCTTCGAATTCTGTGATGACTTTTAGAGATAATTTGATGAGACACAAAAAATCAAAATTTATTAAAAAGTCCATACCCTAAGTTTCCCTAAGCACCTCATGACCACATCCTAGTTTTTCTTTAAATAGCTGTATATATATATATATATATTTATTTATACTTATACACACACACACACACACACACACACACATATATATATATATATAGTTAGTGTAATCCTTTCTGTTTAACTTCCTTATAACAAAGCCACTTAGATGCTAATGTTAACTGATGAAAAGGTCCAATTAAGTCCCTAGTGTGTGTGTATATATATATGATATATTATATTAATGTAATAAGTATATATTATACACTATACACACACATATATATATGAAACTTTAAAAATGGTCATTCTCCATTAGTGTTATCCTTTATTGTTTTCTCTAAAGCTCCATCAAACTTGAGATTTTCAAACAACACAGTTAAAAAATAATCTTTGCAATTTCAAAATAGAGATGAGAAGGAGGTCACTTAACTACCACCCACAATGGAGAGCTGAAAGTAGTTCCCTATGTACCAAAGCAACTCAGCAGGAGAGGAACAAGATCCTGGACTCACAGTGTATCCTGGGATACTTAAGACAAGCAGAGAGAAATTCAAACACTGGTCAAGTATGTTTCCACATATTGACCACATACAAACTTATCTGCTCAATAACAATGATGCACTCCATGCTAAGACTCTACTTATGCCAACTCCTTTGTTCAAGTACAATTTGTCCTAGAGAAAATATTATCCTTGTAATTCTACCAGAGTCATTGAATTTTTAAACTCACTCCATACCCGAAGAGCAGGTTGCAAAAGCTGGACCACCTGCCTTTTCAGAATATTTTTGTATTCCTTTCCTTTGACCGGGCAAATAACTTTTCAATTTGCACCATTGTTTTCTTGTTCCTCACCTCTCAGATGTGGACAGGCCAGTACTGTCTAGTTTGCGAAATTAGATGTCAATTTGAACTCCACTGACATGTAAGGGAGGCTGATTTGTTGAAACAAAATGTCCATTTCATGTACTATGTCCAAGTAAGCCACAACAATCCCCATAAGAGAGCAGCATAATTTTAATCATTAATAATTGTGTCCTTTGAGAGAAGGAATTTGCTTTTTGAACTTGGATTATTTATGTTCTCAGTTGCTACCCCCACATTTTGGCATTTTGTTGGAAAAGTTATTTGTTGATACTACACTGTCCAAAATGTGGAGTTCAGCAATTTCTGAAGTCATGTCTAATAGTCATCATTCAAAGATGAAACCAAATGCTTTTTTAACTCCTTGCAACACAAAATGAACTTTTTAGCAAGCCATATTTCATCTGATATAAATGTGTTTATATAACAGTAATCCTCATCAAAACTACATTGACTTGTTGAGAACTACATATGTTCTCTTTTTCTCTTCTTGCCTAATTTTTATGATTAGTGCTGCTGCTCTCTCTCTCTCTCTCTCTCTCTCTCTCTCTCTCTCTCACCATTGTTTATAAATGAGTTCTCTTTTTGCTGTGCACTTTTAAATTAGCAAAGCAAACAGAAAGTTCCAGGAACAGCTACTTTCACCATTGTTCACCTTAGGGCCAAGCCCAGGGAACATTTTATTTAAAAAAAAAAAAAAAGGAGTCAGCCACTCCTTCCCCTGGGAAACAAGGATGGAAGGGTATGAAATATGCAGGAACTTCATTCTGCTGAGCTAACAAATACCAGTGAATCATTGGTATGAAACAGGTTTTCTCTTACCTCTCCCCCATTCTTTCCTATAAAATGAGGAAGTCATAATGGCTTTACTTGTCCAAATCCACAGGAACAAAGGTAGATGTTATGCCCAGGTGGAACACATCCAAAAATAATAATGGAGAGACAAACAGCTAGGCAGGAGTGGGAGGAATGTGGTGGTAGACTGTGGGAAAGAAATTAATTATTGGCATATCTGAGCTCTAGATATATCTTAGATATCATCGCTGAGACATAGTATCTGTAGAAAAGTGATTGAATGGGTTAAAGCAAATGATGTATCTTATAGCAGAAGAGATTGTCTTTGATTATCGATTCCTCGTAGGACATGGTTTTGGAGCTAGAAGTGAACTTAGATGTCATCAAGACCAAATCCCTTATTTTACAGATGAAGAATTTGAAGCCCAGAGATTTTAGGTAATTTTTTTCCAAATTCAGTAAGAAAGCAATAAAGTCAGCATTTTAACTCGGGTTCTTTGTACTCCAAAGCCTGCACTTCTGAATGTTTGCATACTCAGGAGAGTATCGAGATGTATCTGAGCCAGAATAAAGAAAAATCAAAGGCGTATTTTGTTTTGTGTATGTGCATGTATATATACATATATAAAGAGACGAGCATGTACATATGAGAAATATAAATATATGTATATATATACATATATATATGAGAAAGAGATGAACAGAGACATAGCAGATAGAGAGACCACACAATCACACAGGAAAATAGTGATACGTGTCAATGGGACTTTGAAGATAAATCTAGATTTGCCAACTCAGAGAACTGGAGCAACTTGTGCTGGTTCATACAACTAGGAAGGGGGCAGAAATAGACTTTTTAGCTAAAAAAAGTGTAAAAAATAGCTTGTATCATGAAAAGCCCAGGGAGATGTCAACTGTGATCACCCAAAGAAGCCACCAATATAAAAAGCTACTTAATGGGCATGAGATATTAAAATACTATTAGCAAAGTCTCAATGAGAACCTTTTAAGGAATTTTTGTGTGGGCTCTTTTTTTGTTTATTACTTTAGGCCCTACCCTGCTTTCAGAGCTCAGTATCCAAATCATCTAAGCACATCTCTGAGAGCCAGCAGTGTGTTATGCCAAGATTACACACACACCTGTAGAATCCATTCATAAACTACGAATGACATAAAAACTTGCTTCTAATAAGCACAATCTTCTGCTATTCAACAATGAAAATCATTTATCAACAATTCATATTCTCAAAAGGGGTTTTTAGCCTTAAAGTTCTTCATATTAGTATACATTTCTATGTTAGTTAAACAAGTCTTAAAACATGTTTGTTTACTTTCTGGGACCTCACTATAGATTGGACACACTAAGCACCCTGGGGTGTTATGCAGTTAATCAGTAAGTTAACAAGCAATTAAAATAAATTAGGAATGACTTCACTTTAAAGTAGCTTAGGAATATAAATGGCATTTTCTTTTCATTCATCTAACCTGGTGAGATCTATAACAGAGTTTTTCCTTGGTGCATTCACTACATTTATATCTATATGAGGGTATATCCACATATCTAATTTATAACTATTTATACTTACAAATGTGCATTTACTTATATAAGTATACATACTGTCTATGCATATATGTATATAGTTAACATTTATGAGACTATTTTTTATTGATCCAAAAGCAGAGATGATAAAAAACAAACTTTTTACCTCTTAATTGAGAAGATGGGGATAACAGGTGTTGAGCACAATCATTTCTGGGTTGTGTATAGATAGAACCCCCTCCCTCAGTCTGTCCTACCCCACATCCCATTTTACATGTATGCTTTGCATGATGGAGGGGGACATTAGTGAAAAGGTGTGGTGCATGAGGGGAGCTCTCTCTCTCTCTCTCTCTCTCTCTCTCTCTCTCTCTCTCTCTCTCTCTCTTCTCTGTCTCTCTCTCTCTCCCTCCCTCTCTCTCTCTCTTTCTCTCTCTCTCTCTCTCTCTCTATCTCTCTCTCTCTCTTTCTCTGTCTCTCTCTCTCCCTCTCTCTTTCTCTCCTCTCTCTCTCTTTCTCTCTTTCTCTCTCTCTCTCTCCCTCCCTCTTCCTTCCTCTCTCTCTCTCTATCTCTGTCTCTCTCTCTCTATCTGTCTCTCTCACTCTGGGTGGGCTCTAGGGCTTTCCCTTGCTTAAGCATTTTAGCGGGCTGCAGATTTCAGCTTCCGGATACTCTCCGGGTATTATTTTAGATAGGTGATATTTTCTGTTCCTTTCCTATATTCCCCTTTTTTTCTATATGTCCATTTTTATTAAAAACTTAATCATTAAGAGCTACTAACTCCTGACTTGAGCGTTAATTTTATAAATGAAGACGACTCTTTTTTAATTTATAATTTTACTTTCATTTATTACAGTTGGTTTTACATTTTTTCTTCCTTTTCCATCTCCTCTTCTTGTTTTTTCAATGTAGTCATCAGTCATGTCTTCAAAAGTCTTATGATGGTGTATCATAACTTTTATGAGGTAGGTGATACACTAGAGATATAGAAGCAATTAAAATATCTATGGTATTAAAAATAGAAACTTAAAATAAAAAATACCTTCATCTGTCAAGTGGAGAAATCTATTCAATCATGCTAGTTAATACCATAATCCATAATTATCCACCCTTTAAAAATTTTAAATGAACCTTTCCAGATTTTTCCAAATTACATGTTTTATATTGCATCCCATTATAATTTTTAATGTTCCTTTTTGACATTTTTCAATCCATGATTTCTCCCTCTTTCCCTCCCACTCTTCCCACCTCCCCAAGAAGTCAGGTAATATCATATAGGTCATACCTATATCATCATATAATACATATTTTCCTGTTTGTCATGTTGTGAAATAAGACATATTGCTTACAACAAGAAGGAAATAAAGTGAAGAAGGGTATGTTTCAATCCTCATTCAGATTTTGTCTGCTCCTTCCATAGTAGTGGATATCCTTTCATGTCATGGGTCCCTTGAAGTTCTCCAAATTCCTTTTCTCATTGGTAATAGTTAAGTCATTCACAGTTGATCATCATACATTATTGTTATCTCTGTGTATTATGTTCTCCTGGTTTTGCTCACTTCATTTGAATCACTACATAGGCAGCTTTCCAGGTATTTTGTGGTCATCTTGTTATTTTATTTAATTTTATTTTTAATGTAAAACATGTTATACTGTTTTTTACTAGCAATAAAATTGCAATGCAATCAAACTTGAAAGAAGAGAACAAAAATGTGCTTCAACAGCATCCATGTAATGGGAATATCTGACTATAGATTTCGCAAAGAGATAGTATCCCAACAAAAAAAAAAATCAGTATTTCTACAAATATGAATCCCATTTCAGTCAATGATTTAGAAAATTATTAGATTTCCAAATGTATAAATATATGTATTATATATACACACAAATATATAGAGAAAAAACACAAAAGTACTTTCCTCCATGTTTTACAAAAACCCATTTTAATCTGCAATAATAATATTCTTTCAAGATCTACCCACCCCAAAAAGTATTTGTGTGAATAGAGTAATACATTTAATGTGTGAGAGTAGGGCTGGCATACAAATATACATATTTAAAAGATTCAGCAAGATTTCAATAAACATTTAGAAAGCTATAAACTTAAATTAAAGGGAATCAACACAACTCAAGAATTCATTTTCTGCCAAGGGACCTACTAATTAGAAGGCTACCTTGCTCACTCTTAAATTTGCTCTTAAAAGTTCAAATCAATGTTGTGTTTCTGAAACTTGCATTACCTAGAATTAAACTGCTCATAATTTGGATATATTTCTTGTGATATTTAAATACCTAGAAAAAAGAAACAAATTCTCAACCAAGGGGGAATAAAGGGAGGAAAGGAAGGAAGAGGAAGGATGGAAGAATAGGAGAGTAGGAGGAAGAGAGAAAAGGAGATGGTGGGCCTGATTCAATTCAACTCAATGAATACTTACTAAGCCCTTACTACATATCAGGTATCATACTCGCTTTTTATACCAAAAAAAAAAAAAAACAGCTGAAAACAAAAACAAACCTTGCCATCTGAACTTACATCCTATTGAGAGGGAAAATAGGACACCAAAAAATAAGTATATAGTAATACAACTCTCCATCCACAAAGCCAATACAAAATAACTAGAGAGGACCATTAACATTACTTGTCTAGGAATGCTTTATATTGCATCCCTTTATTATAATGATGGCTCTCCTGAGCATAAGAGGTGTGAAGTGAAAAGAGAAAGCTTTTTTATGCCCTCTCTTACTCTCTCTCTCTCTCTCTCTCTCTCTCTCTCTCTCTCTCTCTCTCTCTCTCTCTCCTCATTTCCTCATGAAGACAGAAGATAGAATGTTGCATACAGGGAACAACTAGTAGGTTGCTTTGTCTAAAACAGAGAATGTGAGGGTATTAATGAACATGGTCTGAATACCTAGAGTAGAGCAAGATTTTAAATTCTTAAATACCAAAGAGTCTGGTTTTCATTGAACTCTAGAAGAAATAAGAACCATTAATGCTTGTGAAACAGCAAAGTGACATGGTTACAATTTGCTTTTATGAATATTAATTTGGAAGATGTATGGTGGGTGGATTGACTAGATAAAGGAGATGGAATGAAGTCAGTAACACAAAGAACTTAACTAGTGTGGGTATGTTGTGTTTAGAGAGAGAGGACACTTGCTTTCCTATATATATATTTTTATCATAGGCATTTAAAATGTCATCCTGAGAAGAGGTCCACAGGTTTCAGTAGACTGTCAAAAGGATCTCATAATATACAAAAAAGTTTAATGACAATGATGGCATTACTTAGCATTCAAATAGCACTTCAAAGTTTCTAAACCATTTAGAAATGTTAGATTTTAATTTTACAGCTTAAAATAGATATTATTATTTTCATCACTAATTAGTGGTTGGGAAACTAGGGGGATCAGTGCTTAAGATATTTGACCATGATCACTTCCCTGAGACCATTTTTGAACCCAAGTCTTCCCAACTGAAGTGCACCGTTAGAGGGAAATATAGTGTTCAGTTAGAAATGATGAATTTGAGATGCCTATAGACAGCCAGGTAGAGTAGTTAGAGTTCAAGAGAGAGATAAGGACTAGATATATGCAATTTGTAGCCATATGCATAGAAATTATAATTGAAAGTTTATTGGCTAATGACAATCAAGAGAAACAATATAGAGATAGAAAAGGTTCCAGGATAGAGTCCTGGAATTTATTCAGTTATAGCAGATGTGTGTAACAAGGTTATGATAGAACAAATTAAATGCATAAGAATAATTCAAAAAATCCAGGTTAAACATGTAGTCAACTGTGTGAAATAGTTCAGAAAAGTGAAAAAAAAAAAGATAAGGATTAAGACAAAATCATTTGCTTCAACAGTTCAGATAGTGGGGCCTGTAGGTGATTCAGTGGATAAAAAGTCATGCCTAGAGATGAGAAGTCCTGGGTTCAATTCTGGCCTCAGACACTTCCTAGTTGTGTGACCCTTAGCAAATCACTTAATTGCAGTTGCCTAGCTCTTACTGCTCTTCTGCCTTGAAACAAATACTTGGTATCAGTTGAGACAGAAGGTAAAAGTTTTTAAAAATTGAGATATCATTGGTGTTTTCAGTTGGCATAAAAGTTCAGGGGAGAAAAATGTTTTCCCCAAACCCCACAAATAAGTATTTAATTTCTTATGAAATTAATTAAAATGGAAAAAGCTGAAGAATTTTCCTCAAATTCAGTTACAACTCTCTACATACCAGCTTTGACATCTTGAAAATAAAATACAATAATTTTATGAACAAATCATACTTTGTACATCATGTAGTAGGTAAATTATTGCACCTAGAATCAGTAAGTACTAATTTTTAATCTTGCCTCTGATACTTAATAGTTGTGTAATTTGGGGGAAAGTTCTTTAACCCCTCAACATTTAAGTTTCCTCATCCAAAAAAGGAGGGGATTGGACCAGATGACCTTTAAGGCTCCTTCCAATTCTAGATCTATTATCTCCAGATCCTAATAATATACTATGTTAGTCCTAAATAGCATAGGAAGCAACTAAAAAAAGACTTCAGTTTTCATGTTAGAGCAGAAAAGTTATCTTTTTACAATCTTCTGAATTAGATAAAAACTAGGAAGAGAACCAACTCCCAAAAGCCATTACATCATAGAATTCTCAGATCTACTCCCCAAATTCCCAAGATTCTAGAAATCTTAAGTAGTCATCAGATAAGCGGTCAAGAGTGTGGGTACACCAATCACTATTGATAAGGGAATCTTCCCTGCTATCCCCACTATATGTGGCATTTAGTTCTTTGATCCTAAGTAAAACTATTTTCATATAGACTTAAATGGTTAAAAAGCCTCATCCATATACAAAAATCTCAATCTGGTCCTTTTAAAAAGTTTTACAACATTTTTCTTTTCTCTTTTTATATATAAATGCTTTCTCATCATCTAGCAAATCCCTGTAAACTTGGGGCACAAAATCACAGAATCACAAATACAAAGGATGATTATAGCCCAAACTAAAATGACAACACTACGTAACACACAAAAAATTACCTATGATATTAAAAAAGAAAAAAAAAGGGATCTCACTTGGAAAGCTTTCTGTATTTCCATTTTTGGGTCCCTTGATACATTCACTCTGGCTCATAAATAACTAAAGCATCAGCCAACTTATGCATAAGCAGACTCTAAGTTTAAGTACTTTCTCCAATTATTTTCTTTTGAACTTTTGACCTAATGAAGAAAATGCGGCCCCTTTCCAATTGGATAGTTTACTTTTTCCCCCACTCCCATTTTAGAGAGGGTAAAGAGGGAATGATAGCCAGCAGGGTCTCATTTGTCTCTTATTGTGGGCATCAGGCCAAAAAGTCAGCATGTCTCCAAGTTAAAAAGAGCTAAGTGTGTTATAAAGCATGTTTCCACATTCTTGCCCTTTTGGGGTTGAAAGGAGGGTAGATAGTCTGTCTTAGCAGCATTCAAAGATAGTTACATAAAGAGAAAATGAAGACTAAAAAATTCTCACTCTACAGAAGAATACTCTGAGAAGGAAACAAGAGTTAATTGTAAACTATACCTAAACTGTTGGGAAGGAAAGGGCAAGCTTCTCCTCATGGTGCACATTTCTTGAAAGTATGAAGGAGTCAAGCAAGACTTACCAGCTTTAAATACACTCACTAGTGGATATTAGGCAGTACCTATCTTGCCTCTGAAGTTCTAGTTTCCAAAATGAACTTTTTTTTAAATTCATATAGCAGCCCAGCAGTCCTCATAACAGGGTCAGTGGACTGCATCATCCAATTAAACAGAATCCCATATCCACAATTCTATTACCCCAACTGGCAAACTGACAAAGAAAGAAAGAAAAAGAATAGCACAAAAGAAAAGTGAAATATGTATGCTGACTTAAAATTCACTACTTCCTCCATCAAAGCCAGGCCTCTTCCTCCATCCCCATCACCTTCAGTAATTTTATTTAACAAGGAAGCCATTTTCTGTTTTATGCATTTTCGTATGCCTCCCTCATTTACAGTCATTTCAGTCTTGGTAGAATGAATGTCTTTATCTTGACATACAAAAAAATGTTTAAAATAATACTGATAAACTGAAAAAGCAAGGAAATGGAGTTAGATTACTTAGGGATTTTTTTCTTATCACTCATATCATACTATCTTGAAACATTACACAGGTCATGCAGAAATTATCCAGAAAAGCATATGCTGAAATCAAATATTGAGGTCCTTAGGCATGGAAGTATAAAAATAAATTCTCACCAGATTGAGATTTTATTAATTATCATTTTACTTATCTTTAATGACTTAAAATGACATTAATTAATCATAAAATTTTAGAGTTAGAAAGAACTCTATTGGATAGTTACTTAAGCCATAACAGAAAGAAATGCTTATTATTACATAACCTGATAGTTGGTATTCCAACTTCTGTTTGAAGCCTGCCAAAATGGGACTAAATCCATCATTTCTTGAGGTAGCACATACCACCCTTGGTCAGCTCTGATTATTGTTGTTGTTGTAGTTGTAATGCCAATGTTGTAATGCCAAACCTCAATTTACCCTTTTTTTGGTAACTGCCATTCATTCCTTCCAATTCTGCCTTCTGAACTTAAATATTATAAAACTAGCTTGAACTTTTTTATGACAGCCCTTCAAATACTTGAAAATAGCAATTATTCTCCTCTGAGTCTCCTTTTCAAGATAAACATAACCCATTTCTTCAACCATTTATCATATGGTATAGAATTAAGGTTCTCTTCCATGCTGGTTGTCTTTCTCTGAATATTCCGAGCTTTTAGTAACCTCTTTCCTTTGTAAATCTTTAAATCTCTCAGACATGTGAATGTTAAAAATTTCCCCATTGGGGAATTCTTAATTGGAACAAATTCCCTACTGAGAAACATTCCCTATTTTGATGTGAGAACACGCCAGGATCAGAAATGGGAGGACCTTGATTCCACCCATACTTAAGACTGCTTTAGGGCAGAAAACTCCTTGCTAAACAAAGAAAGTACTTGGATCCATGCTTATAATAAGGCAAGGAGTTCTTTGAGCCAGGCCTGTTTTTAGAATTGATACAATGGGATGCTAGGTACCTAAAAGGGTCAGGCAAGTTTTGTCTTAATGAGATTAGTTGACTCAGCTGTGTTTTCACTGGTTCAGACTTACTGAGGAGATTTGGTCGACACAGCAGCATTTTTTCTGATTCAGGCTTACTGAGGAGATTGGTCTACTTAGCAGGAATTTAGATGGGCAGTCCTTTGGAAAGTGTCTACAGTGATTGGTAGATGTAAGGACTTAGGGGAGGTGACATGAGAGAAAAACCCCTATATAAGAAAAAGCAGAATCTCTTGAGGAGAGATCCTTTTGGAGAATTCCTTTTGGAGGATCTCTGATGAGGACTGTTTGGGAATAATCTTTTGAGAGAGGCTCTGGAGAAGGGAAGCTCTTGGAGGACAATCTCTAAGGAGGTCTCGCTGGAGCTCCTCTAAGGGGACTCTGTCCCTCTGGAGGCTCTGGAGAGAGGCCCTTTGGAACAGTCTCTGGCTGGAAGGCTCTCTGGTGAAGTCAGCTGAGATGGAGCTGGCCTGGTGTCACTAGAATCCTTGTTTAGGCAGACCTTGTGGTGAGTGTTAAAAGACTGACTGACTGATTCTCTCTCTTAAGACTCAGGTCTAGGCCATATTGGCTTGAGGCCCTTCATAATTATTCCTTTCCTACTCTTTTTCTAATTCCTCATTATATTATTAATTAAAAATCTCTATAAAACCCAGTTGGCTTGGGTATTTGAATAATTGGGAATATTTCCCTGGCGACCACCTTATATTTGATTTAAAACCAAGACACTGTCGTGAAACATATTTTCTGCGGTCAAATTTACTCACCCTCTCTTATATCTATCACAGTTTATATCTTCCACCATTTTAACTCACTATAGTTTATGGGCTTCACTATTTTAAATCTCACACCTTCTCCTTTCATCCTATTTGGTACATCTCTAATCCTTACCTTCTACCTGTTTCCTTATTTTGGTTTTCCTTTGCTAAAAACCCTCTTTACCAGTTATTTCCTAGCTATCTAGTAAAAAAGCTTCCCACAGTCCACAGACTTACTCTACAATGAGCCTAAAATTTGTGTTGTCATTGTCAGCTATCTCAGTTAAAGAAGTAGAAAAGATCTAATGAGTGATACTAACCCCAATTATTGTGGTGCCCGGGGTCACTTGGATAAAACTCAAATGATGAATTTGGACATCAAAAAGAATCCAGTTAATCAAAATATGATCATATAGACAGAGAAACTCATCTTCACTCTATGTGTTGAACAAAAAAATAAAATGGAAATTGCGCATGTTGAGAGAAAGACTTTGTATACTGTGAACTTTCGATTACTCCACCCTATTTAGTCTAACAAAAACAGGAATGTCTACACCCATACTTAAGGATTAAGTATTTAGGAGGATGGCCTATGACAGACATGTGCTAGCAAATGACAAATCAGAAACAACTGATAGATCCCTAGGATGTCCTAAGTCAAGCTTAAGCTACCATTGGTGCATGTGAGACCCAGGAAAGTGTTGTAAAAACCGTCTATATATATTTTGCATCACTCCCTCTCTCCAGCCTCTTTGGCGGCAGAGAGGTAGCTGGCAGAGCGTGTTGAGCGTTTCAGCATCTTTGGTGGTGGATGCTGTTGTCTGGGTGAGTTTTCCTTGATACCATACTGGAGGAAGCTGAGTAGCCTAGTTCAGGTGAGGCATCTTTACTGAGCCTTCTCAGAGTTTAGGCTGATTCTTTCTCCTTTACCTTCCAAACACTATTCTCTTAGAAAGCCACTAATCTTCTTCAGAGACCTCATGATGGAGGACTTTGAACTCCCCCTGGCACAGGGCAGGCAGGAGAAATCCTACACCTTTTTCCTCACCCTTCTCCTTAATTCCTTCCCTCTATATTTATTAAACCACCATAAATTTACAAACTGACTTGGGTATTTTATTTGGGATATTCCCTGGTAACCAAAATTAATTTAGATTAGGTCACAACCCTAAAATTATCCTTACAATACTGAATTATTATTCACACAAAATGTATATTCATGTACATATATAATATATATGTATATATGTTTATAGTAAGAAAAATACTTTTCTTACAGATATAGTAGGGTGAAAAAGGAGAGAAGCAACTCAAACTTTGGGTACTTGTGGTTACAGAGAACCTTCTCCCCTAAAAAATCTTACTCTCTTCAGGGTCCCCTCACCCTTAAAAAAGATAGATAAATTTAATAACAAGTTCAAACTGGGAAGGTATCAGGGTAGAGGGAATAGGGAGTGCCCTATACTTTTCCCCAGATTGGGTTTGTGTCTCTCTCAGCTTTTGAGCTGAGGCCAGGCCTCACAGGCTTGTGGAAGGTTTCCTTTATTCCTGACTATGATATATCTGTTCTAGCTTTCTTAAATCCAAAGTCTTTAGCAGTAGACAGCAAGAGGAAGAAAAGGTTCTGATTTTAAGAGTTGGTTGGGCCTGTCTCTTTGGGCTAGCTCCCCTATAGACCAGCCTTAAGTTCAAGCTGCTCCACTTAAATCCTGTTTTTTGATGACATGATCACAGGAATACAGTTAGAGCACACAGTTGGGAAAAATCCAGGAATAGAGGTACTTCTATGCAGAGACAGATAGAGAGTGCTCCTTCTAGTCTGAGGGCCAGGAAAGAATGTCACCACTCAAAAGCAACTCTCACCCTCCAAGTCTTCCCGACCCATTCCAAATGTCTTTGCTGTCCAACAATTTTCACTCTAACATTCCAACTGCTGTCTTTTCCACTTCAGTGGCAGAAATGCCAAAGCTTGATTTAGTTTTCCTTTCCACAATCAGCCCCTTTTTTTGTTGTGACCTTACCAAGGTCTCTTATATTTATTATACTTACCAAACTACTAAATCTACTTTCTAACTACTCCCCCCAAGTTAATAAACTTCCCTCAATGACCCTATCATTATTCTATGCTAACCTTATCTACTCTAAGGAATTTTTTACAGGAAAGTTTTGGGAAAGGGTAGTTTTGGGGTTTTACAATAAATTCAGTACAATAATTGTTTTAACAAAACCATTAAAAAGAAATTAGAATTTTAAAGGTAATACTAATTACTCTTGCTAAGTTAAACTAACACAAGTATTTTTTCTTATTTTATCTATAATTATTTGCAAAATATTTATTTATATATGTATATATATATATATATTTCCATTAAACACAATTTAAACAATTAAAAGTTTACTAATTATCTGCAAATGCAGCTTAACTCTATTCCAAAGTATAGCTGTCTATGCTATGCTTAACTTAACTGACTCCTAATCTATTCTCTGCTTATTATAACTATTCTCTAAGTCCCTAGTCTAATCTATCACCTAATTTTATGTACACATATATACACGTTATACTACATATTTACAGACCCTATCACAATGTTACTAACCTAATTATAGTATATACATTATTTCCTGAGATTGTTTACATATAATACAATAATAAACATTATTCCTGCATCCTGATGTAGTCAAATAGAAATATTTATTTATCTTTCTATTTTCCCAAGACCTTATAGAACTAAATGCATATATATTTACATTTTGAATAAATGCAATTCCAGACACTTATTTATTTATACAAGGTCTCCCAATATGTGTCAGTTTGTGATTTGGTGTTTTGTGACTAATAGTGTTGTGTTGAATGATAGTTATCAAGTTTCTTCAGATTTCCATTTCTCATGTTGACTGATGGCTCTCCTTTCTTCCAAGTTATGTAGTGTTGCATGCTATTTCCTTAATATGTGAAATTAATTTTGTTTGATGCCCTCACCACACTCAGTCTTACATATAAGTCCCATTTTCCATCTGTTCTCTTCTGGTATAACCAAATTTTCAAAGTTCAAAGTCTTAGCAGTCCACTTCAACATTTTTCTCTTTGTTTCGTCTTTCTGTCAGCTTTTCTTGATGCTTTTCCTCTGGGCTGGAAACTTGTCTTCTTTTTGCTGTGGCATGATTTACTGTTGTTATGAGTTGACTGCTGGGATCTTGTTGTCTTGATCATTATGTGGCACTATTATTTCTTTGTGGTGTACTTTTTCATGTTAATCAGTTTTTGTTTTCATTTCACAGCAGTATCTTTTGTGTAGCTATCTTCATCTTCTATATCTGTTCTGATTTTATGTGAGAACAGTGGAACCATGAGTCTTTCCCTGTAATTGTTATAGCTGTTGGGATAGTAAACAATACTTTATGTGGTCCAGTCCATTTTATGTCTGTAGCCAATTTTCTATTTAAATTCTTTAAGTATACTTTGTCTCCTGGTTTGATGTTGTGCAAATTATAATCCAGGGGTACTGTTTGTTCTATCAAGCTCATTTCATGCAACTCTGCTATTCTTGTTTGTAAAGCATGTATATATTTTGAAAATTGACAATCTCCTCCTATCATTGCAATGTAAACTGGTTTACAAGTCCTTCCTTGCCAAATTGAATGTTTATTGTATTAGGGAATTACTCTGAGAGGGAGGTGATAAATTAAAGATCAGATCTGCCAACCTCCTCCCTTCCTTCCCTCCTCTCTCTTCTACCTCCCTCATCCCTCACCTTCCTCCCTCCTCCCTTCCCCCATCAAGTAGTCTACAGTTGGTATCACTGGAAATCTGCTTTGAGTGAGTATCTTGATATAACAGACAGATAACTCTCTCTTTGATAACTTTAAATGAGGAGTTTATTTAGGAGAATGGGAAAAGTAGGGGAGTTGAGGGGAAAGAAGGTTAGAGATTTCCCCAATCCTAAAATAATTCCAAAATTGGAGGATAGTGGAATAGAGTCTAGATTTTGGGAAATTGGCCAAACATGTTTGAAGATTCAGTCACTTGATTATTGTAGGGAGAAACAACAGAGCAGCAGAACCTTTCTGTCCTTCCTCCTTTCTGTCCCAAGGGCAAGAGACCAAGGTTTTCAGTTTAACTGATCCTCCTTCAACTGTCCTTCCCCAGTCACCATTCCATTTAGAATGTCTCCCTTGATTGACAGTTCTGCAGTTCTTGTTCCTTCAGCTCTGCTGCAGATTTTTTTCCCATTTTCTCTCATCTACAACACTATATAACATCTCAAATGGAGAGATGTGCAGATCTCCACTGGGTCTTGTTCTAAGATGGATATATGAGAGAGAGAGAGAGAGAGAGAGAGAGAGAGAGAGAGAGAGAGAGAGAGAGAGAGAAAGAGAGAGAGAGAGAGAAAGAGAGAGAGAGAGAGAGAGAGAGAGAGAGAGAGAGAGAGAGAGAGAGAGAGAGAGAGAGAGAGAGAGATGAATTCAATCTCTTCAACCAGTCTACATCGATACCCTTCTTTATGGAATCATTTTTTAAAACTTTATCAAATGGCTTTCAGAGATTTATAAATTGTCAAGAACTTTTAAATTGATCAGACTTCTCACATTTAGACTAAAGTATATGCTTGATTCAATAGCAATTTCTAGACCTCGTTCACACCTATAATTGATTAATTGTTCTCATCCAAGGTTATCAGGGCAGTAACTTTTTCACTAATTTTAAGAGGAGTAATTCAGTTGATTAATTGACCCCACAGCCCTCATATAGAAAAAAATTAAGAAGCAGCATGGAACTGAAATAAGAGATGTCACACCTCTCTGGGCTTGTTTCTTTATTCATAAAAAAGAGGGTTGAACTAGATGGTGATGATGTCCCTAAATGGGAATATATTATGCATGATTGGCACATAATGTGAAGTAAACCTGAAAAAGTAAGCTCCAACCTGATTATGAAAAGTTTTAAATTTGTATTGATTCTTCTAACCTTAATTCCTGATTTAGACTTTGTATTAAGTTGAACCTCTGCATAATTCTGTGTGGAATGTTGAGGCATTTTTTGGTCCTGATATTTATAATCTGTGGTCTTGCTATTGTGTTTTTGGATATTAAATACTTGGTTCTTCAAGAATTTCATGAGCAAAGTATACAAGGGACCTGCAAACTTTCAGTGAGTGCTAAGTAATCTGATTTAAAACATGGTCTGATTGCTATCATTCTGGCCTATGCATAGCAGACTTTGTTTATTTATCTGGGTATGAATAACTTTCTCAATGTAGTCTGAGTGAGATTCAAGATTACGGAGTATAATGCATGTTGAGGCTAGGACACAAAACAGTGTAAAAGTAAGTCAGTTTTGTGGAGAGGAAATGCTTATAATATAGGATAGTGTCAGGAAGATGGAATTAAGTCAGTTGCCTTGTATTCCCAAGTAAAATAGAAGAACAATATTTTATGGATTTCTTATCTGTGTTTAACAGGTTCAGATCCTAGGTCTGTGTTGGCAAACCTATGGCCCATATGCCAGAGGGGGCTGCTCTACTTCCCCTTTCCATGCATGCCTGAGGACATTTTTCCCATGACACACTCTACTTCCCAGCAGCCAAGGAATGCTTACTTCCTTCCCTGTCTGGGGTAAGGTCAGGGGCAGGTGGAAGATTCTCATGTTTGCACTTTGGGCACTCAGTCTCTAGAAGGTTTGCTATCACTCTTCTAGAGGGGGGGTGGCAGGAGTCTGGATCTAGTATGATATTCATGGTTCATTTACTGAGTCAATATGTACTGTGTAGTGGATGAAAAAGTAACAGAAGAATCAATGACTCATTGATAGTCAGACTCCCCACCATCAGAAAATGGGCTTTCAGGCCATTTTTCAGTTGGGTAAATTAGGGTATTTGGATTTTTCCAACTTCTTCATTTCGCAGTGGTAGAAGGTTACTGAGATCCTTATAGAAATGTCACTATGGGCTTGCCCCAGTTGAAGTTCCATTAGACAGTTGCTGGCCCCAGTCACTGTTATATTCCTGCTCTTCAGGTTGAAAATCCACAGGCCCAGTCTTTTATACTCATGTATAGGCCCCAGCCCAGGTTTGTAGACTAAGTCTTTGATTGTGATCCAGAGTCAAAATAGTATTGGTTAGACCCGTCCTTGGTTTCAGTACCTATTTTGTTTATTTACCTGTGGGATGAATTGGCTATCTTGGGTTATAAAAATTGTTATTTCTCTTTGGATTGCCTAAGTACTATACTGTCTGGTGACCTAATTCAGTCTTTGGTGAAATAATTGTGGAAGAAAAGTAAGATTTACTCTTTTCTTTTACTCTGGCATCTTTGCAAATGCCAGCTTGATAAAGATTTTCAATGAAAAACTTAGGAGTTTCTACTCTATTTTAGAGGCAATTGGGAAACAAAGAAAATTCTTGAGCAACATAGTAACATAGTTAATATTGTGTTTTAGAAAGATTGGTAGCTATGTAGAACATAAAATCTTAATAATAATTGTAATTAGTATAACTAACAAATATGGCAAATAATAATTTATGAAATGGTTTATACTCAATGAGATTAGTAGGGATTGAGTTTTGTAAAGGATAGACATGTGAAGGGTTTTAATAAAAAAGTTGGGCTGGATTATTTAAGAATAGGGTCACCAGGAATTTTAATTAAATCCAAGAGATTGATTTAACAATTTATTTACAAAATATAGAAAGAGTGAAAGTAAGAAAATGAGAGGGAAGATAGAGTAAGATATCTAGCCTAGGGTCCTGGCTCAAAAGCAGGCAGGGAAGTTTAGTCCATAGCCAGAGAAGCCTCGGCCCTTGTAGCCGAGGACCTGGGGATGGAGGGAACCTCTCTCAAGAGAACAGCTCTCTCCTGAGACTAGTCTCCTTAGAAAATCCAGGAAAGGAGTCAGCTCTTTCACTCACCACATGTCAGTCCCAAAGGGAGAGATTCAAGGACAGTCTCAACAAGTCTAAGGTCTCTGGTCCAGTTAGCTGATTCTTCATCAGCCTCAGAATTCCAGAGAATGAGAACACTCAGAGGTCCCAAGCACAAAGAACTCCGGAAGAAGAAGTACCTCTCAGAGGAAGTAACAGCTCCTTTTAGAGAGGCGTCTTTTGTGTCACTTCCTGTGCCTTCCTCCACTTTTACATCTACCAATTACAGCTAAAGCTTTGCTTAGGACTGCCCAGAGGGCAGTCAGTTTGATTCTGATTTGTCACCCACTATCACACACTTGGGCCACAGACCTCCCCCACTCACTTGTGAATGGGGTATTCATATTTTTGGTGATTAAATCTAAAAATGGCAGGGGAGTTAATTTAATGTTCACAGTCTGGATTTTTCATTTCATTGATATTGGAAATTCCCTTTACCAATGTCGTGTTGATACTTTTTCTGCAATTTATAGAGCTTTTTTGTGTTTGCTTTGGTATGATTTTGTAAGACTAGGTTGGCATATGTTTCCCAGGCTTGAAGTTCAAAGATTACTCACAGGCCTGATCCTACTACTGATCAGAGTTTTGGTCTTCTTCATTTCCAACCTAGGCTGATTTCGGCCCTTTTTAGAGAATCTGACCTTACCCCCTTTCCTCTACTGCTCCAAGGAGTTCACTGTATAGATACTAGAATTATTGTGGAAATTTAATTATTTTTGATCCTACTGAACCTCAAAACTCCTGACCCCAGGAGATGTATACCCTCATTCTACTCAGTAGCAGGGATAAGGGATGTGCATGATTTATAGTTTCAGAAAACAAACTAGAACAAAAGTGTCAAACACATGAACCAACAACACTCCAAGTGACTGAGAAATATTAAAATATAATTGGGAAATATATAATTAAATAAATAAAAATACAATCAAACCTAGATAATGGTCATTTATGATGTTCTGAGGCAATGTGCAGCCCATAAAGCTCCTTGCATATACTATCTGAGATTGATGTCACTATTCTAGAGTACCAAAACTAAATGATTTGCCTTTGGTCACATGGCCTTAAAACCAACTATTTGCTCTCACAACAAGTCTCATACACAATGACAAAACTATGTGGGACCTGTTGTGTAATTTTAATTTAATTGATATGAGAAGATTAATTGAAAGACATGGGAAATTCTTTTTTTTTATTTTTTTCATCATGCAAAACACACTTTTAGATTGGTCACTTTTGTAAGAGAAAAGTCACACATAACCAAAACCCCAAAACAAAATAAAAAGTACACTGATATCAAAGGCAGCTCCAACAGTTCTTTCTCTGAATGTGAATAGTATTCCCTGTCATAAATCTTTCAGAAATGTACCAGATAAATGCATTGCTGAGAGTAGCCAAGTTTTCACAGACAAAGATTGGAAATTCTTAGTGGGGGAAAGGACATTTTACATCTTACCATCAACAATTCTATAATATTAAACAATTTATTACCTAATAAGCTTGGGAATAAGACACAGAGCAGGTATTGTCAGTGGGACCTTTAAATTACAGTTTTCCTTGTCAAACAAGTGCCTAGAAAAGTTGACTTGCTCTTTCCACATGTTACAATTTTATATTATTTAATCATCAAGGGTTTAATGGTCGGGGCACATTTTTCTCTCTCTTAGGAACGAAAAGCTGAATGGTGAGGTTCCTGTTTCAGACAGGTTTTCTGAATATCCAGTAATTAACATTTCTAAAGTGCTCTGAAGTTAAACAAGCACTGTACTAAGCATGTTATGACATTCGAGTTGTGAATTTAAACACACAAGTTGGCAGAGTCAATGGAAAAGTTCGTGTTGCCATAGGAATGTTAACTCATCCCCATGGCACAAAAAGTACTGTACATTAAAATGTATTTTTAACATGCAAAGTATAAAAAAAATATAAAGAGTGGGCCTAGTTCTCAATCTCTTCCTGTGACCTATGGTTTCTTCAGTAGAGCTTCATTCTTGATACTTATATTCTCCTTTGGAAGGAAGACACAGGTATGAGTAAGAAGGATTTTACAATTACTCTGAATTACTAAATTCTGTTTATGCTTGCATATATTATTGTATTATACAGTGTGGGACAACTGAATATAAATTATGCTTATAATCTATTTCAATGAAGAATAGTTTTCTTAAGACCTCAAAATGGCTTATAACTGCACTCTAGTTATATCTAAAACCATTTCTGAAAGGTTAACAATAGCATTATTAACACACTTAGGCACTTTGTGAAAGAGGGAAAAGCAAAGATCTAGAAGTTGGAGAGATTGGGTACAGAATGGGTGTTAGAAAAAATATATTTCATAAAAGTGAAAAAAAAATGAGGCACCTGGATTGAGCTCTAGGAGTGGAGTCAAGTGGATAACGTTCAAATCTGGTATCAAATACTTACTAGTTTGTGCCCTGGCATTTATTATTTAACATCTTTGCCTCAGTTCCTTGATATGTAAAGTAGATATTAGTACCTACCCCACAAGCTTTCTGAAATCACCCAATAAAGTGTTTTGCAAATCTTAAATAGCTATATAATCCTAGCTATTTCAATTTCTTTTTGTTTTGTTTTGTTTTCATTGGGAATTTTGTTTATCTGTTTTTACTATATGAACCTAGGTATTAAAAGTGCTTTTTAAGGGGAAAGCTGGGTAGCTCAGTGAATTGAGAGCCAGACCTAGAGACGGAAGATCCTAGGTTCAAATCTGCCCTCAGAAACTTCCCAGCTGTATGACCCTGGGCAAGTCACTTAACCCACTCTTCTGTCTTGGAACCAATACACAGTATTGATTCCAAGATGGAAGGTAAGGGTTTTTTTTTTAATTGTTTTTTAAGCTGTCTGTCAAGTGAGGAATTTTTTTTTATCAATGCCTGAAATCAGCTAAATTTATCTTCCTTTAAAATCAAGAAATTTTTACTTTGGCTACAAAAATTCAATTTATTAAAAAAAGATTTTTATTAACTTCCCCTCCCCATTTAACTCATCAAATTACTATTCAGTAAAGATGGGTCTCAATTACTATGAATGATGAATCCTGTGATTATATTATTGGAATTTGCACTGTATATTTCCATTGAGGTAGAAAAAATTACTATAGTTTAGACACTTGTAAAACTTCAAATAGTGCAAATTCAAATGCATAACCATTGCATAGGAATGATTCTCCATATGTATGCCATTTATGTGTGTACCTTCATCATGTGAGTTCCCTATTATATGGTCTCTGTGATGTGGCAAGTGGTGAGAAAATATACCCCATGTGTTCATGAGGGAGGTAGGGATAGATGAAAAGTGGCAAATCTCTTCTTGTTTTTTAATTTGTTGTACTGTTTCATTTAAATCTTTTACTTTGAACTACAAAGCCTTCTACTCTACTATACTACTATAATCCAGTAGAACTAAATACATTAATGAATGATATGGTTTTGATAAATGTTAAACATTATGCACTGGATACCTCACATATAGATAGCAAAAAGGTGTGTGTGTGTGTGCATGTGTGTGTATAATGGGGTATTGGTACTATTGCTATATTAATATGAATTGTTATTATTATTCATATGTAAACAATTAATTTGTTAATAATCCAAGAGGAATTTTCCCCTTTTCTAAAATTTTCTCATCTTCATATTCCTACTAGACATATATAATTGAGAAATATGAACCAACTTAATATTGGCCCCCAAAAATGAATAGAAAAGTAAATAAGTAATTAAAATAATGAAATGCATTCCAAAGACCAGTGCTTCTCTCGATTAAATGAGTAATTTTGACTCAGCAAAAAATTGTTTTGACCTTTCTTACTTTCCTTTAAGAAGTAAATACATGAGACTTCCGCGTCAAGATGGCTCCAGAGGAGAAAGATAATTCTTCTCTCCACCAATAGAGACAGAGTATTTCAAAATTACAAAAACAAAGTCAAACATGTGAAGGAGTTCCACAGTAGGGCTCAGCATGAAAGGTAGTCAAAGTTAGGGCATTTCCATGCTAAAAGGGGGAGAAATTTCCCCCACCAAGGGGGAATACTAGGGACAGAGAGTGTGAAAATTAGGATAAAAAGACCCCAAAAGAAAAATAAGAGAGGAATAAGAAGGGAGGTGGGAAAAAGGAAAGTGAAATAATGGTGGGGAATAGGGGAACTGATTAAAAACAGAACACTGGTGTAGAAAGAAATAGCAAAAGAGGAAATGGCTGGACAAGGAGAGAAAATCAAAATGCTAGGGAATACACAGGTTATAATCATAACTTTGAATGTGAATGGAATGAAATTACCCATAAAGCAGAAGCAAATAGCAGAGTAGGTTAGAAAACAAATTCCTACCATATGTTGTTTACAAAAAACACACACAAGGCAGGTAGAAGCACACAGGTTAAGGGTGAAAGGCTGGCACAAAATCTATTGGGCTTTAAATGAGAAAAAGAATGCAGGAAAAAAAGAAGGCATTATGATATCTGACAAAGCCAAAGTAAAAATAGATCTGATTAAAATACATAAGGAAGGTAATTACATCCTGATAAAAGGGAGTATAGACAATGCGGAAATAACAGTACTCAACATGTATGCACCAAATGGTATAGCATCCAGATTTCTAAAGGAGAAACTAGTGGAGCTCAAGGAGGAAATAGATAGTAAAACTATAATAGTGGGAGACCTGAACCTTCCTCTATCAGATCTAGATGAATCAAACCAAAAAAAAAAAGAGAGAGAGAAAGAGAGAGAGAGAGAGAGAGAGAGAGAGAGAGAGAGAGAAAACTACAGACCATACAATAGTAGCAAAAGACTACAACAAGTGATCACGAGGATTATTCATTATGATCAGGAAGTATTTATACCAGAAATGTAACATAATTGATCCTATCAATAGGAAAACCAACAAAAATCACATGATTATCTCAATAGATTCAGAAAAAGCCTTTGACAAAATACAACACTCATTCCTATTGAAAACACTAGAAAGTATAATAATAGATGGGCATTTTCTAAAGATAACAAACAGTATATATCTAAAATCATCAGCAAGCATCAACTGCAATGGGGAAAAATTAGAAGCATTCCTAATAAGATCAGGAGTGAAATGAGGATGCCTATTATCACCTTTATCATATAACATTATTCTGGAAACCCTAGCAGTAGCAATTAGAGAAGAAAAAGAAATTGAAGGTATTAAAATAGGCAATGAAGAGAACAAACTATCACTCTTTGCAGATGACATGATGGGAATTAACTAAAAAGCTAATAGAAATAATCAACAACTTTAGCAAAGTTGCAGGATACAAAATTAACCCCCATAAGTCTTCAGGATTTCTATATATTTCCAACACATCTCAGCAGCAAGAATTAGAGAAATTCCATTTAAAATCACCCTAGACAATATTAAATACTTAGGCATCTATCTACCAAGACAAATACAACTATATGAACACAAGTACAAAACACTTTCCACACAATTAAAACTAGATCTAAATAATTGGAAAAACATTAATTGCTCATGGGTAGGACAAGTTGACATAATAAAAATGACAATCCTACCCAAACTTATTTACTTATTTAGTGCCATATCCATTGAACTACCAAGAAACTTCTTTACTGAATTAGAAAAAAAAAAACCTTAACAAAGTTCATTTGGAAGAACAAAAGATCAAGGATATCCAGGGAGATATTGAAAAAAAATGTGATGGAAGGTGGCCTAGCAGTATCAGATCTCAAAAGATACTATAAAGCAGTGGTTATCAAAACAACATTGTACTGGCTAAGAGACAGAAGGGAAGATCAGTAGAATAGACTTGGGGTAAGTGACTTCAGTAAGACAATATATGATATACCCAAAGATCCCAGCTTTGGGGACAAAAATCCACTATTTGACAAAAACTGCTGGGAAAATTGGAAAACAGTGTAGGAGAGATTAGGTTTAGATCAACATCTCATACCCTACACCAAGATAAACTCAGAATGGGTGAATGACTTGAACATAAAGAATGAAACTATAAGCAAATTAGGTGAACACAGAACACAGAATTAAGACCAAGCAAGATTTAGAAAAAATTACAAAATGCAAAATAAATAATTTTGATTACATTAAATTAAAAAGGTTTTGTACAAACAAAACAAATGTAATAAAATTTAGAAGGGAAGCAACAAATTGTGAAACAATCTTTACAACAAAAACCTCTTACTAAGTTCTAATCACTCAAATTTATAAGGAGCTAAATCAATTGTATAAAAAATCAAGCCATTCCCCAATTGTTAAATGGGCAAGGGACATGAATAGTCAATTTTCAGATAAAGACATCAAATCTATTAATAAGCACATAAAAATGTTCTAAATCTCTTATAATTAAAGAAATGCAAATTAAAACAACTGGGAGGTATCACCTCACACTTAGCAGATTAGCTAACATGACAGCAAAGGAAACTAATAATGGGATGTGGCAAAATTGGTACATTAATGTTTTGCTTGTGGAGTTGTGAATTGATCCAACTATTCTGGAAGGCAATTTGAAACTATTCTCAAAGGACACTAAAAGACTGTCTGCCCTTTGATCTAGTCATAGCACTTCTGGGTTTATACGCCAAAGAGATAATAAGTAAAAGACTTCTACAAGAATATTTGAGAATATTTTGGTGGCAAAAAAAAATTGGAAAATGAGGGGATGCCCTTCTATTGGGGAATGGCTGAACAAATTGTGGTATATGCTGGTGATGGAATACTATTGTGCTCAAAGGAATAAAAAATTGGAGGAATTCTATGTGAACTGGAATGACCTCCAGGAATTGATGCAGAGTGAAAGGGGCAGAACCAAGAGAACAATGAACACAGAGATTGATATACTTTGGTAAAATCAAATGCAATGGACTTCTCTACTAATAGCAATGCAATGATCCTGAACTATTTGGAGGGATATACAAGAAAGAATGCTATCCATATCCGTAGGAAGAACTGTGAGAAAAGAAACACAGAAGAAAAACAACTGCTCGATCACATGAGTCGATGGGGATATTACTCAGGAAGTAGAATCTAAAAGATCACCCTAGTGTAAATATTAATAATATGGAAATAGGTATTGCTCAATGAAACATGTTAAACCCAGTGGAATTGTGAATCAGATACGGGAGCGGGTGGAGGGCAGGGAGGGAAAGAACATGAGTCTTGTAACCATGAAAAAATATTCTAAATCATCTAATTACATAAAAATTTCAAAAAATAATGCTTCACAAAGCAAAATCAAATAAGAGAAATAATAATTATTCACATTAGTATTCACATTAATAAAATGTTTTGTCATTACAAAAAAAAAGTTAATATATGTGCATTGAGTAAATAACATTCCTCTTTTTCAGTCCTTATAGTAGGTCTTTATACTGAGCATTAATGAAAACACTCTAGCTTAATTAGGAAAAAAAAAAAAAAAACTTTAGAAAAGCCTAGGTTTTAATTCTTTTTTTTTCTTTTTAATTATTTTTGTTGGTACTGTTGCAAATTCATTCATATATGATTCTGTCCCATGTTGATCACTTTTAAAAAGGAATGAAAGAATGAAGTCATTTCAAGATCCTTGAAATAGTTGAGTTCTTTAGTTATGACAGCTAGGCAGTAAAAAAAATGTTTATCTTGACTTTTCAAATCATTATATATTTTAAAATATCTAGTGAATCAAGTGATTCCTTCTCTGGTGTACAAAGTGGAGGACCTGAGAATTTTGATATAGCTAATAAACAAATAATACAATAAAAATGGAATATTAAATGTTTAGTGATTCACTGGTAACATTAAAATCATCATTCAGACTTTTCTGCTCAATAAAAAGAGAATATTAAAAATTTTAGATCCTGACAATTGACCTATATCATCTGGGAAAGACAGTATTAAGATTGACTCCTCAGTATCAACCAAATTTTGTTCTTTTGTCTTCAGTAATACCACATTGGTAATCTCAGTGTACCAAATTCTCTTCAATCTGCATCTGAATGACCTAACTTGTCTTACTTCAGATATTTCCTTTCACATTATTTTCTATTCAATCTGAACTACTGGATTTCCCTTAATCTCACCTTGGCCACTCTATACATGAATTTGTGTATGCATAGTCTTAGAATGGCTGTCCTCCAATTGAAAGCTGGTCCAAGGGTAATTGACTCTTTGAATGTCTTCCTGATTTCTGACCACAGAATTGATGATCGATCCCTTCATCCACAAATTTTCTTCACTTAACTTTTTGACCTTTTCTGTGCTTTTATAATAGCCAGCTGTGTGGCACAGTTGGAAGAATGTTAGTCTTATAATCAGAAATATTCATCTTTAAGAATTTATATATTGCTATGTTTTATGAGAGAGATTAGGTTTATATCAACATCTCACACCCTACCAAGATAAATTCAGAATGACTTAAATATAAAGAAGGAAATTACAAGCAAATTAGTTGAGCATAGAATAGTATACCTGTCAGATCAATGGGAAAGGAAAGAATTAAAGACAAAGCAAGAGATAGAGAATATCACAAAATGTAAAATGAATAATTTGGATTACATTAAATCCAAAAGGTTTGGCACAAACAAAACCAATGCAACCAAAATTAGAAGGGAAGCAACAAATTGGGGGGAAATCCTTGTTAAAAATCCTCTGACAAAAGTCTAATTTCTCAAATCTATAAGGACCTAAATCAAATATACAAAAAATCAAGCCATTCCCCAATTGATTAATGGGCAAGGATCATGAATAGTAGTTTTCAGTTAAAGAAATCAAAACTATCAATGAACAGATGAAAAAGTGTTCTAAATCTCTCATAATTAGAGAAATGCAAATCAAAACAAGTCTGAAGTGCCACCTCACACCTAACATATTGGCCAATAAGGCAGCAAAGGAAAGCAATAAATGTTGAAGGGGATGTAGCAAAATGGGGACACTAATGCATTGCTGGTGGAGCTGTGAATTGATCCAACCATTCTGGAAGACAATTTGGAACTATGCCCAAATGTCTTTAAAAGACTGCCTGTCCTTTCATCCAGCCATTCCACTGCTTGGTTTGTATCCCAAAGAAATAATAGGGAATAATATGTGTACAAAAATATTTATAGCTGCGCTCTTTGTGGTGGCAAAAAAAAAAAAAACTAGAAAATGAGGGGATGCCCAAAGATTGGGGAATGACTAAACAAATTGTGATATGTGATGGTGACAATACTATTGTGCTAAAAAGAATAATGAACAGGAGGAATTCCATGTGACATGGAAAGACCTCCAGGAATTGATGCAGAGCAAAAGTGGCAGAACCAGGAGAACATTGGCCACCAGAGACTGATACATTATGGCATAATTAAATATAATGGACTTCTCTACTGACAACAATTCTGAGGGACATATGAGAAATAACACTATCCACATCCAGAGAAAGAACTATGGAAGTAAAAATACCAAAGAAAAACATATGACTGATTACACAGTTCAATGAGGATATGGTTGAGGGTGTTGGCTTTAAATGATCACTCTATTGCAAATATTAATAGATTTTGAATAATGATACATGTAAAACCCAATGGGATTGCTCATTGGCTCCAGGATAGGAATAGGGAAGAGGGGAGGGAAAGAACATGAATCATATAAGTATGGGAAAATATTCTAAATTAATTAATTTAATTAAAAATGTAAAGAAAAAGTAAATATAACTATGTTGCTCTAGGCAAATCATTTAATTTTATTTGCCTGAGTTTCCTTATATGTAAAATATGCTAGAGAAGGAAATTGCAAACCACTCTGGTATCTTTGCCAAGAAAATTTCAATAGGTTCACAAAGAATAGGGTATGACTGAACAACAACAATGTTCTTATTATATTCTAATTAGTATTATAGTTAATTGTGTATATATTTTATGTTGTCAGCATGATTGTAAGATCCTTAACTATGTCACCTTTGGTATTTTTTACCACCAGTGTCCAGAACCATATTCCACAGTTGAATCATTAATGATCAGCATAACAAAGGAAATGTAGCCCATTCTGTTCTAGGTCATCCTCCATAGAAGGTAGCCTAGCCATTGCCAATTTTCAGACGTTAGTGTGCATGCCATTACTCATGAGCACTAAGATGATATTTTAACACATTAGCTTTTCTCTAAGGTTTAAATTTCATAGGATGATTACAGGGGATGGGAGCTTCTTCACAAGCCAGATTGCTGCTTTCATCTCAGTCATTTTATAATAAGCCAAAATAATGAGTTCAGACTGAAGACGCTTCAGAAGAGCATAGCAGCTGCTTTTTAAACCTTGATAGCTCAACTAACATTTTTCCCCCAAGACTAGCTTATTAGAGAGAGTGGCATTAGTTTTTTTCAAATATTTCCCAAAAAAGTATTTCATACATTTGGATGGATAAAATAACCCTCAAACTTCTTACCAAAACACTCTAACATTTCAATACAAGTGGATTTAAGGGGGAGAGAGGGATCCATCTGTAATTCTGATTCATCCTTCACTAACTCATCAAAATGTTATTATCTTTGACACATTTATTTTTTTTTGTAGAAGACTCTGTTGCCTCATTCTATGTTTCTTGTCACCAGATTGGCTCCCTTTAAACTATCAAAAAACTTAAGTCAAGATTGAAAACTCAAAATCATAACATGGCAGGCATGAGGTTCAAGTGGTTAATTAGTTAGCAAAAGAGTGGGGTCAAATGATAAGAAGCTTCTTACTTGGAGGATTCTTGGCAACAAAAGTTTCGAAGGCAAGGATAGTAGCATTACTTTCCTGGGAGGCAATATTTTTTTATATATTTCATACAGGGGCTTTTAACCTGAGGTTCATGAACACATTTAAACAAATATTTTGATAAGTATATTTCAATATAATTGATTTCCTTTAAAATACAATATTTTATGCAATAGAAAAAAAGGGGCCATAGACTTTACTAGACTGCTGGGGACAGGGGAGGCAATAGGCAGATACAGAGAGAGAAAGAGAAATTTTATGTTCGATACCACTTTGTTATGTGAGTACAATTATTTTGGAAGCCTGATGCTAAACTTCCAGCCCAGTGACTTTTATCCCATTTTCCTGTGACTGTAGAAACAAAATATAGCAAATCTAATGCTAAAGATTGCAATATTTTGTTATCTCCTTATGAGTGTGACTAGGTTGTTTATTTCTTTTCAAAATAAATTACTTCATATCTCACTCAGGGGGTTGTAGTGAATATTGACTGAAAGCAGGAACTTGCGTAGGTTTCAAGTACCCTTCAGAAAACACAGTACTCCAAAGGACATCATATAGGCCTTCAGATCTTCAAGTAGCAAGTGACACTAAAAACATCTCCCTGACCGGAGACACACAAAATGTTTCAGCTACCACTGTGATTGTCCAAATTAGGATACTGAGAACCAAAATGTATGTATAAAGGAAACCTATCAAAAACAAAACAAAAATGTCACTCTCTATTCTGTCACAAGCTTCAAAGGCAACTTGAAAATAGAATCATGGAGTCCTCCAGCATCGACAGGCACTGGAGAAGCTTTCAGTTCAATGTTTATTGATTTTAGGGTGGAAAGTTAACTACCTTAAAAAGATTCCAGAGACACAAGGCAGTGGAATAGAGTTGAATTTTACTCTAGATCTTGGAGAAAGTGTTTTCATTTGCTCCATTCTGCACATTTCACTTCGTTCCTTGGTACTTGCTTCTATCCTTTGCTTCCAGGAAATCAGGCATCTGATGCCAATTAGGCTCTGATCAGCACTCCACCATGGTGTCTCTACTCATCCACTAACAAGAGTTAGTGGATCAGCAGGGATGTATGGCTGCTTTGAACTGGATTTTAACTCCATCCCTGCCATGCCCTATGCAGGAACAACCATTCATCCCACTGCAATGATTGGCAAGGCTTTGCACCCTGACACATCAAGAAGGTCTGGATGCCATGGCAACAAGAGAAGGGAAGAAGCAGCCAGGGACATAGAGATGGAGTGAAAACTTTTTTTTTCACATTTTCATGTTTTCCAACTGAGACCTGCAAATTCTGTTTCCTAAACACCACCTATGGATGTTAGGATCCATCAGGATCCTGAAGTCTGGAGTATCTTGATCTGGGAGAGAAACAGCTTTTATTTTTTAGTTCCCACCCATTTGAATGATTGTAGGATAATCCTTAGCAAATATGTTTTGATATCGGTAGGTGTACTTGATTAAGCTCACAGTCAGGATTCTGGCCAGCTAATCAGATGCTGTCACAAAACAGTCATTTTATGTTTAATATTGAAAGTAGAAGCATAATGTCCAGCATGCACTTTGAATATGTGTCTCCACATCATTAATAATTATATTATGTGCAATAATGTTTGGAAAAGTAAAACCACATTATTGTCATTTTCATTAATAGAACAATGAGCAGAATTTGACTTATTAGCTGCTTTGTGAAATGTCACTTCTATTGTTTTAGATGTTTTAGAGATGGAGAAACTGATGTTCACATACTGAAGAGACTAGATCTATTTTATCCATCCATTACAGGTATATTGAGAATTAGAAAAAGCACACTCCAGATCTGGGATTGCAAACCTGTACAATAAACTTGCTAGCTTTTCCCATGAAAATGTCTTGATTACTGAAAATGTTACAATACAACAAACATTTATTAAGTACCTACTGTGTCCCAAGTCATATCTTAAACTTTGGGACTACAAAGACAAAAACAGTTCATGCTATCAGGAAATTTATATTCCAAAAGTGCAAAATTTTGACCTCAATTATACCAAAAATAGATAAAAGGCAAATTGTGTAATAATGTCTCCAATTCATGTTATCCGTGACATTTCCATAGAAATTATTGAATACTTATAAAATTAAAATGTTCACATCTCTAGAAATGGATTTCTTATTAGCCAACACATTAGAAAATACCATGGTTAGTGAATGGAAAAACCCAAATTAACTAAAGCAACCTCTCTTATTACCTTTAATTCAGAAATGTCCTCAACAGTTCAATTCACTAGTAATTCAGCAACTATGTAAGAAGGAATATTATTGAATGAGTTTCATAGAATGTACAAGTAAAAACCAGTTAATAGCAAAGCCTTCACTGAAAAACATCCAGCCTAAACATGCATTTGCTACACAGTTAAACCAATCTTTTAGATGTAGTTAGATGAAAAAGAGTTGACATGCAAGAGTAAAATATATTTTTAAACACAGACACACACACAAGCTTCATCACATTTTCTAAGAAAACTTATATCAAACTGTGGTAGTTTTAGCACAAATTGACCTTAGCTAAGTGATTAAGTGCCCTCATTATAGGTAACCTTCATGAATCTTTTAGTCTGGAGACATATGTAAAAACTATGAAAGCAGGTAACACATATAATTTTAATAAACTTAAAATTAAATGAGGGAAAGATATGTTTCCAGTCACTGTAGATTCTCATAGTATCATGAGTTCTTCCCATACAATAAAAAATAAATGCTAAATGTTCACTATCCCTTCTTTCATTTGAAACTGCTAGGTTTATTTTGGGTACATGTTTTAAAAGTGGGCTCTCATTTAAACAGTTCATCATGGTTTCCATTCATATTTTAGAAAATGTTTGAGGACTATATAGTTTACCATTTTGGCATTGATATGTGTATATGAAAAAGACCACCTCTGCCAAACCAAGCATGTGTAGCACAAGATAGGAGGGTATATACTATAAAAGAGATAAAAACAACTTTAGCAAAGCAATATTCACATGGTGGAATTCTCTTTGTAGCATCTGTGTACACACAAGACAGAATAAAGAATTTCTTATTATAACTTTGTTACTTTACTCATAATTTTCCTAGTCATAATAGTCTGTAGAATCCCTATTTGTACATTTAAAGATTTGTTCATTTATTCTTCACACTTTTCTCCTCTTAAAATAAAAAAGATCCTTTCTTTAATCATTTTATAAGGTCTTATTTTCTAATTTTTCAAAGCATCTTTAATCCTTCTCCCCAAAGCCTTTTAGAATTTTTTTAGCTCTTTCTAGAGAATCAGAATTCAGACAGAACCTTGACTGAATAAATGTTGGATATTTAGGGAATATAACCTAATCACCATTCTGCATTAAGATTCTCAATTTGCTTCACAGGATTAATCCAGGAGGTCCTTTATTGGTGAGGCTGCTAGAACTGTCAGATCTCTTAGTCATTCATTCACTTGATTAATTAATCAATAAACATTTATTAAATGTGTACTGAGCCAAACACTGTGCTATGTACTTGGAATACAAAGAAAGGCAAAATCCAACTGTTGTGTTCAAGGAGCTCACAGACTAATATGGGGTAAGACAATAAGTATACTGCCATGTACAAATAAGTACAAAAAGGATAAATTGTATGTAATCAACTGAAGTAAGGTACTAGAATTCGAGGCAATTGGAACCTTTGGAAGGTGAAATTTTAGTGTGGAATTGAAGGTAATCAGAGAAGAAAGGAGTCATAGATAAGGAAGGAAACCTTTGCAGTGATGAAGGATAGTCAGTGAAAATACCAGGAAGAGGAAGTTCATCTCCTTCATGGAATAGTAAGGACGGCATCACTGACTCTCAAGGTAAGTCATTGGAGTTGATAGTGAGTGTAAGGTGTAAGAAAAAAGGGAAAGAATGTGAGTGGTAGGGTGAGGACAGATTATAAAGAATTTGAAAGTAATTGGACTTTGTATTTGATCTTGAATATGATAGAGAAGCACCTGAGTTTATTGAGTTCCACCAACGGGAGGTGGGACATTTTCAGAGATCTGCTTTGAGATCACGTTGACAGTAGAAGATGTGCAAGAATGAGGAGGAACTTAAAACAGGCTACTAAACAGTAAGCGCTAACAACCCGATTATTACATGATATTAATTCACCTCCAGTTCTTTCTTTGAAGTATATAATCCATTTTTGTCAGTGGATACTCGGTTTTGTTTTTTTGGGTTTTTGTTTGTTTGTTTTGCTTAATAGCTTCTCTAACTTGTCAGGGTCATATTAAATCCTAATTCTGACTGGAAAAAAGTCCCTTCTTTCTAACTTTATGTACTGACAAAGATTGCAAATATGATGAAAAATGGATAAAAATTCAAAAATATTAATTATTGATGAAAATGTCTATATTTAAAGTCATGTGGAATTAATAATTTGGTATTCATAAAGTTTTGTATAAGAGAGAAAACAATAAATAAAAATAAAGACAGTGAAGGAGAAAATAATTCATTCAATTTTTAGGCTATTAGGGCTGATCCTTACATGATATCTTAAATGTTCACATGGATCATGCTGAACTAGTCATTTCCCCTACTTCCTACAGGACAAGCATTGAGGCAAATGCACTTGCTCTACTTCTGTGATGAAGAGATTGTGGAAATTATAGTGTCCACATATTTTTTTTTTGGCTTTTACATGTCCTCTCTCAATGTATCTGTTCATGCAGTAGCCCCCCCCTTTCCCCCTTAAGGAACCTCACTTTCCATTATCTGTACTTTTTTGTCTAGCTATTTGGTTGAACAATGCACCATCAATTTGAGTATTTAGTTTGAGTTCAGGCTACTTGACAGAGAATATATTTCTTCCTACAGGGCACTTTTACAATGTAAATAATTCTAAGGTAATTTATTTTTGGAGAACTGAAGCATAATACACATTATTCTCCTAGTCAGGGATATAAAACCCATCACATGAGATTGTCTTCTTAAGAAATTTCAGAGGTATGAGACTTACAATCCAACCCATTATCCCGAAGGGCTCTGGCTTGCTAAGAAATACTGGACTTATGCATAAAAACTGGTGAACTTCATATGGCTGGAGAAAAGTTGAACTTTATTAGTAATGGAAGAAAAATATTAAAAACAGGATATGAATTTTCTGTAGTTTTCCCTTGTGAAGTAGATGCCATGTACAACAAAACCTCTGGAATATTGCCTTTCACTGTGTATAAAATTATTTTCTTACTATTGGCAAATATCACAGAAATAAAATCTATATTTACAAACAAATAAATTATATCATTATTGCCATATTATGAAATATTCAGTACCTGTCCTCTATAATACCTATTCATTATTCATATTACTCCTTTAAAGCTCCCCTTGTAATTTATTTCTTTAAAGATCTTGATTTAACTTTATTCATTCACTCATTCATTTATGCATGTAGTCATTCATTCAGCAAATGTTTAAGTGTTATGCAGCTTACATGAGAAAATTAAAATTTTAAGAAAGGCCTGTGACTTCATGGTGCCTGAAATCTTATGGAAATTTGGAGTTTTAGTATTTCCTAGAAATATTGAAATGTGAAGATTACCTTAAGCTTAAAATGTTTAGAAACACTATCAATTGTTGGTCATTCAGAAATTAAGATGAAAACTTCTTTGCATAATAGAAGCATAGACTTTTTTTGGAGACTTAAGGGGCCATGGATGATAGCTTATTCATTGTAATCCATTTTATATGAAAAGTAAAGTTCACTGAATTTCACGGAATAGTTCAAGCTCTCACAGATCATCGGCAACATAAAAAAGGGCTAGAAATCAAGTCTTTCACTTAAATATTTCTGCTATAACACCATAATCTAATGAGAAATATGCAGTTTTATATGTTGGTACTCTAAGATAGATGCATGATTTCGTGGGTGTGGCAGACACAACTGGAACTAATCCACACCTTCTTAGGCTGTTAAGATTTTTAATCTATGACCTTCAAGTCTAAATTTATCTTTTAAAAAATGGACATGTTCTACTAAGCCTTTAAAATTTTCAAGGATATTGGTAGAGCATTCAAGCTGTGCATTTTTTAAGTCCCTCATTACATGATGTGCCCACCCTCTTTTCCAGTTATTCATGTCCTTGATGGTATATTTTATACAACTTTTTGCCCACAAAAATGACTTTGATGAAATGCTACAACCTACTTACACCCACCATTTGTCTTTCCATTGCTCTTTGGGCCATCTGTAATTCTAAGAATGTGGTGTTTCAGAACACATAGCTACAGCATAGCATATAAAAAACAACCATGTTAAAAATATGGACTTTTCAACAGAGAACATTTTGGAATTACTAAAAGAACTGAATAATATCTTAAATTGCCATTTTTCTTCTCCTAGTCAATTTTTAGACTGAGGCATTGTTCATCCACAATGCCTATCCAAAACTTCTATGCTGATGGACTAATTCAATAGGATACACATTCAATTGCACATCATAATCTTGCCAGTATAGATGCTCTTTTTTCTACTTGTTTTTATTCCTTTTTGAATTGAAAAGTCAATTTTTAAGGATGATTTCAGATATCATTGAAGAGTCCCTGTAATGTAATTAGTCCAGTGAAATGTACAAACAGAAGAATCTTAAGAACATCCCTATCTTCAAAATAGAAATTTCTCTGTCCCTTCTGTTCAATACAGGACAACCTATTTGACATTAGCAAAACTCTTTGGTAATCTTATATTGTCTTGATATTCATAAGATCATACACTGGGAAGAGACCGAAAGGAGCTATCCACTTCTTTCTCCTCATTTGGCAGTAGACGAACCTGACCTCTTGTGCAGTTACATAACATGCCCTCCATCCTATGGATAATAAAGAACTTTACTTAAATATGAAACAAGGGTCTCATATTCCAAATACAGTCCTTTCAAAGCATCATTGAACAGTTATTTTATACATCTGCATCTATCAAGGACATTTCTAAGACCATAACATGGAATGTGGATGGAATATATTTTGTTAGAGATGCATTTAATATTTGCATTTATATTTGCTTTCATATTAATAATAAAGATGCAATTAATATCCTACAGAAGAAGTGAGTTGGCTTAGAGGATTGAGAGTCAGCCTTAAAGACAAAAAGCCCTGGGTTCCAATCTGACCTTAGATACTTTCTAGCTGTGTGACCCTGGGCAAGTCACTTAACCTCGATTGCCCAGCCCTTACTGCTATTCTGCCTTAGAACCAATACTTGGTATTGATTCTAAGTACACTTTAACATATATCATATCATGTCTATCTATTAATCTGTGTGTATATGTGTAAATGTGTGAATACCCATACATGCAATCAAAGGCATTCTCTTCTGCATTCTCTACCATTGGTATTGTATGACTGTAAAGATGTGGTCTGTTGAGAGTATTTCCCACAAAAAAATTGTCTATTCTCAATAATTTTAAGAAGATAAGGGAAAAACACCAATGAAAAGGTATAGATGACTTTATGATATTATTTAAAAATAATAATTACTGATAATAATTAGGAACTTTCATTTAGGTAGTACCTATCATGTGCCAGAAAATGTATTAAAGCCACTTGTAATTGTCATTTCATTTATCCTACCAACAAACTTGGAAGAAGGCACTATTTTTATCCTCATTTTACAATTGAGTAATTCTGAGACAAACTGAAATCAAGAGACTTGCCCAAAGTCACACAACTAATAAATATTTGGGGTTAGACCTTTCTGACTCTCGCCATCTAGCTTTCCTTGTGCCACCTAAATGCCCCGATTATTTTTATACTCTTTTGTTGTTGTTTTCATATCTGACTCTTTATGATCCTTTTAGGAGTTTTCTTGATAAAGATACTGGAGTGATTTGACATTGCATTTTCCAGTTCGTTTTACAGATGAGAAATCTGAGGCTAATACAGTTAAGTAACTTGCCTAGGGATATATAACTGCAAATTTTCTGAGGTCAGATTTGAATTAAGGTTTTCATGGTTCTAGGTCCAGTACTCTTTCTACTATACCACTTCCGTACCCCTGTATTAGCATAGGGTATTATTTGTTTTATTTTGGAATTCATCACCTAGGGGTTCAAATGTCATGAAGAATGAATGAGCAAATACAGATTTGCCTTGAAATTATATCAAGCCTATACCAAATCAAATCAGACTAGATTATTCAGATATCCAGGCAATCTTGCCATATTCTACTCTACCGTGCACCCTCCATGGCTCTACCCACTTCTCTGCTCTACCTGCTTTTCATCATTTACTTTATATGTAGTTATCAAATCAACCATCACTTCTGAAAAAGGGAATTCCCATTGATTGTTCTATGGGTTAATTCACCTTCCTTGAGACTCAGCAGATTAAAACTCACTGTCCTGGCTAATATTCTTCTACAGGTAATGTCCTCCTAAAGAAATAAAAATTTCTTAAAAGTAGGAAAAAACTCATTCAGTATTTGTAACCACAATGCCTAGCACATAGAATGTAATTAATTAATTCTTTTTGTTCCATTCTTCTATTCTTTTTTTTAGAAAAAAAAGTGATTAAAAAAAGAAAAAAGTGATATTGTACAGAGATAGGCAGAGAGGAAATAGGATGGATAGAGCACTAGGCTTGGAGTAAAGAAAGATGTGAGTTCAAAACATGCCTCATATACTTACCAGCTATTTGGTCTTGAGCAAATAATGGAATTCCTTTCAGCATCATCTTCTTTTAAAATTAAATGAGTTGGGCTAGATCAGTGATATCAAGCTCAAATAAAAATGAGCCATTGTTGATTTACTTTTAAAATGTAATCTTATCTATGTTTATGGTATTTTTATTTATTTTGTTAAATGTATATTTCCCATTTACATTTTTATCAGGTTCAGTGATATTCAGGAGTATAGCAATGAATCTGGGAGATCTCAAGAGGATTGCATCACCTTGGATACATATGTTTGACACATCTGGACTAGTTGGTGTGTAAGATCTCTTCCACCTCTAAATTTATAGTATAGATCTTTGTATTCTTCTGTAGTTGTTCCTTCTCTAATTCCCACTTTAAGACAACTAGAAAATTGATTTGTTAATACCTTTAAAATCATTCCACCTCAAAAATGATAAATATGGTGGAATCAATAGAAATCAGGAACACAAATACATTTTTGGTGGAGATTCAAATTTGTCCAACCATTTTAGAAAACCATTTTGAATCATAAGTAAAAATTTGCTAAACAGTTCATATACTTTAATACAGAAATGTACTGCATTTCTACTCCAACATTTCTCTGGAGGTAGATACCGTGCTTTGTCTAAATCCCTCAGAATTGTCCTGGATCATTGTGTTTCTGAGAGTAACTGTCTATCATATTTTATCATTACACAATATTGCAGTAACTGTGGATAATGTTCTCCTGGTTCTGTTTATTTCATTCTACATCAGTCTCTTCTTTCCTTTTTTAAATCAATTTACCCAGTTCTCTACCTATTTTTTTAACAAAATGCACACCTAGTCTTATTTAATTAGTTCAACAGTTCACTTACTTTCAATTTTATTAATTTTTTCTTTGATTTTTAGGATTTCTAACTTAGTCTGGAATTGGAGATTATTATTTTTTTCTTTGCCTAGTTTGTTGTTGTTGTTGTATGCTGGGAAATCTTCTATTTTATTAAATGACCATTTTCCCACCTGGAAAAGTATAGTCAGTTTTGATGGGTGAGTGATTCTTGGTTGTAAACCTAGTAAACCTGTAAAAAATCCTTTGCCTTCTGGATTATCATATTCTAATCCTTTTGATCCTTTAATGTAGAAACTGCTAAATTCTGTGTAATCCTGACTGTGATTCCATGATATTTGAATTGTTTCTTTATGGATGTTTGTGGTATTTTCTCTGTGGTCTGGGAGCTCTTGAACTTAGTTCTGATATTACTAGGAGATGTCATTGGGAGATTTATTGCAGAAATTGACCTGCAGAAATCTTTCCATTTATATTTTACCCCTTTGTTTAAGAATATCAGTGCATTTTTCTTTGATAATTTCTTGCAATATGAAATATGAAGATTAGACTTTTTAAAAATTATGACTTTCAAGTATTTTAATAATTTTTAGATTGTCTCTCCTGGATGTATTTTCTATGTCAATTATTTTTTAATGAGATATTTCATATTTTCTTGTATTTTTTCATTCTTTTAATTTTGTTTTATTGTTTCTTTGTGTTTTATGAACTCATTAGCTCCTATTTTCCCAATTTGAATTTTTAAAGAAAGAATTTTTTCCATGATCTTTGGAACTTCCTTTTCCATTTAGTTCATTCTACTTTTCATGGAATACTTTTCTTTACTGGATTTTTGTGCTTCTTTTTCTATTTGATCAATTTTGATTTTTAAGCTATTATTTTTTGTATTAATTTTATTTCTTTCCCCCTTTTTTCTTCTATCACTCTTATTTGGTTTTGGAAATCCTTTTTGAGCTCTTTTAGAGACTGAGACCAAATCCAATTTTTATTTGAAGTTTTGCATATGCTTGTTTTAATCACTGTGCCAAAGTGAATCTCTGCCTTGCTCTTCTTTGTCTCCTTAAGTATTTTCTATATTTAAGTATTTCTTTTGCTGTTTGCTCATTTTCAAAGCCTTTGTTATTTTTTATATTATTTTCTAATCATTAAGATTTTCACGTTAAAGAAATACTCTTTTAAACTTCAGTTTTCCCTTGCTGTTACCCTCAGTTCTAGTTCTGTTTTTTTTTTTCCGAGTTTCATTTCTTCATAGGTGGTATGATGTCCTGGGAGCAGGGAGCTGTGAAAACTGATGATTCCGTTTCCTCTGGCAACTACTGATGGCTTATAGGACTCATAGCACTGTGAACTACTTTGCCTTGGGGCAAGGTCTATATCACAGTTTTGGAAAATTCAACCTCCACAGACTTGGGGTCTCACTGCAGGATTGTAACTGGTCATGGGACTTCAAGGGTTTGATTGGGGTGGGTGCTCTGCTTTTAGCATGGGCAGGATCCCAGGTTCTCTAAGTTGGTTTGTGCCCAGATTTAGAACCTGAAACAGTAGATGGGTGGTGGGTGGCTTGCACTCTTCAGTGTGCAGTTTTCCTTCTGGTTCCCCCCTTACCACAGGGTGTAGACCCTATCTACCTACCTTTCAAGTTGTTTTTGGAAGGAGAATTACTTCATTCTGTCCCCTTATTGGTTCTGGGACACCAGTGTTTGTTTTGAGGTGTTATTTTAAAGTTGGTTTGAAAGGATTCTCAGGGTGCTTCCAGCTTTCCCTGCTGCTATGCTTCCATCTTGACTCTACCAATAACAATTTTTAAAGCACTTCAGTAGCACAATTTGCACAAAAGTGGTGAATGTGTAAGAAAGGGTTTTCTGAAAGCATTAAGGCAAACCAGGCATCTCTTTAATTTGATGATCCTTTATTAAAATTTAGTATGAGTCACAGTCTATATTGGATGTAATGAATATTTTCTTTTTTTTCCTTTTTCAACAGGAAAAAATGGTGGGAAAAACCATCCTAAAGACAGATTGATAATCTTTGTATTTCATCAAGTCAAACCAATTTTTATTGATTTTGTCCTGTTAAGAGCTACTTATACTTTCTCATATAGCATTTTAAATACTGAAATGCTAAAATCCCAATGTTTCGTTCCCACTGGTGATAAGAGTACAATGTTGTTGAGAACAGATTTCACTAGAGAAACACTGGCAAATCTCTTTCATTTCACAGCTCTTTGTTGTTTTTATTTTAGTATCATCCATAAATGTTCTTAGGATCATCTGGTTTTGTTACATCTCACACCAAGCTCTTTGCCAGCATATTTTCCCCTACACTGACTTCACTGCTTCATGTAAAGATTAAAATTTACGGAGACTGGGGAGACTGAGGCAGGTAGAAATTAGTTTCTCTCTGCAAGGAGTATTATATGTTTTAGAGGTTTATTGAAGATTAAGGATTAAAGAAAATACAGGATAAGAGACACGTTTCCAGGCCATAGAGAGGCCTAGACACAACCTCACCTACATTATGAAAAAAGCCATGTCTGCCCCAAAAGGAAGTCCAAACCCTAGAGACCCCTCAAAAGCCTTTGAATCAGCTTAAATACCTTCTTGATCTGGGCCCAGGTGAGATTACAAGGCATTCTGGGGAAGTGGAGCAAAGGCTCATGTGGATTGTAGTCCTGTATTCGAGTCTATTTTTCACATTCCCCGGTTGATCATTTTTGGAAAAATTAATTTTTTCCCCAAAAGGATCATAAAAACACAATCAACTTAAAAGATTACAATAATGTGAGGATAAGAGAAAAAAAAGAATAAAAACAATAATTGCTGAACGCACTGACAAAAAGCCCTTTAGGGGGCAGTCCCCTTTGGCATGAAAGTATACATACAAATAAATGTTCAATCAACCACACCCAAAGTTCATTTTGATCTTGTGCAGCTTGTGGTCTGGAGGCTTTTTCATGGTGGCTTCTCCAACAGTTCAGTTTCTGGATTCAGAGACATAGCATCTTCTTTACCTAAAATTCTTCTCAAAAGGAATTTAAACTTTGCAATTTACAATAATATTTTTTACATTTCCTCTTGTTGTGGGTGATTGAAAGATACAGAATCAGTTTGGGATGCATGGCTGAGGTATGAAGTATATGAATCAATTGGCAAGATATATTAAAAAGATATCAGAAAAATCCAAAAGAAAAGAAAAAATTTCTGGATGAAAATATAGATTATCAAAGTCTCATGTGTAAAAATTCCAAGTAAAAAGAAAAATAAATATATAACAGGTCCTTGAATCAGGGCCCAATCAAAATGATCTAAGCAATGATGCATTTACCCAGTCAGTAGCCAGGACTACAGAAAGGTACCACACTATGAGAGACAGAAAAGAAAGGGACCAGATTATAGAAGCCAAGTAGGAGCCAAGTTTGGGGATACTCGTCTGTGAATATCTTCAGAGTGAGTGTGGACACAAGGAAAGCTTATGTCTTAACACATGTTAAACATAATAACCTCGAGTCTTCACATTAGGTTCAAGACCTTTGTATTGGCCTAGAAGTGCATCAATCCACCCTGGATTGGCTTTCTTTGGCTCTGTGCAATGGCTCTCATGTGTATATCTTGTCCTGGAATCAGACAGAATCATTAAGCAAAGTCCCATAATTTATTTAAATAATTAGTGGCATCGTTTTTATAGTCTCTAGCTTTTTAGGGCATGCATTAGCAAATGTATTTCAAACTTGTAGCACTGAAAAGTCACAAAGTTAAAGAAAAATTTAATGCTGGTGACATGTGCTTCAAATATAAAAAGGAGAGAAAAAATAATAAAATCTGAAAAAAGTATATTGCACATGCAAGAAAAATATAATAATAAAGGAGCTTTAAAAAATTCAAAAATATAGCTTATAATCATTGACACTCTGTGTCAGCTAAGAAAATATAAAATGCAAGACTTTCTCATCAAAAATGAGATCCATTTCCTCTTAATAGCTGGCCATGATTACTGTGAGTAGAAGGCAAATGAATTGAACAAGGTTAATAATTTTTTCATCTTTAAAAATACAGTAGTACAAATATGTAGATATCAAAATCCCCAAAATTCTCAATAGCCCAATCAATTACAATAGCAAACAAACACACTTTCATATTTCACATAAGTTGTTGTATGACATTTTTAAAACCTATGAATTGATGGACATTTGTCACAATTTTTACAAACATATCAATCTTTCAACCTTGGTATTTAAACATATTTTTTAAAACAAAGTAAAACTCATCTTGGATTAAGAACATAATCAAGAAATCTATATATCAATCTGGTAGAAGTAAAATAGTGAGCTGAAGAGTATAAATAAATGGGGTGCTCCTTTTTTGGAGGCTTTTAGGGATACAAATGCCCTGAGATTAACTGCCCAACTTCCATTCACATGTGGGAAGGTTGGGGGTTATAAAATGTATTTCACTTCAGCTACAATTGACAAAAATAACCAGATTGTAAAAAAAAAATTCCAAAAATCATATTTAAAAAACCCTTAAAATCAAATCATTTGAGGTATTTAGCACATTAAATTTTTCAAGGTTGTTAATACAATTATAACCAGTTCTGAAGGCCATCTATGTGATAATTTACAAAGTCAAAATAGAAAGGCTGTTTTTTTCATATATGGGCTTATTCACAACAATATTTTCAGTACAGTTATAGGGGAAAAACAACAGAATTTCAAAACTCAGTACATTCAAAATAAATTCAATCAACCTTCAGTTCAAGCAGAATAATATTGAATCCAGTAGTATACGAACTTAAAATCAGAAAGTTAAACCATAACAAAAAATGCAATAGAATACAGAGATTTTTTATAAACCATTGGAGTTTGAAATGCCTCAAGATATAGCCTTTAGTCTCTTCAAATTTCCTTGGGGGTTTATCCATTTAAATGTCTATTGTCCGAAGGCAGAGTAGTAAGAGCTAGGCAATGGGGTTCAAGGGACCCATCCAGGGCCCCACAGCTGGGAAGCATTTGAGGCCACATTTTAACCCAGGACCATGCTCTCAGTTCCCTGAGCCACCCATTTGCAAATTCAAAGTTGAAACTTTGGGCTAAATGTTTCTTCTGGCACATAGGTGAAATCAATGAAATTGCCAGAAGAGTCAAAAGGTATCCTTTTAAACCCATTGCTTTTTAGGTTTCTGTTTGAAAAGATCTGTTTCTTCTCCTCTAGTCTCTCTTTCCCCTCTCCCCTGATATGATCCTTCCTCCTGCCCCAGTCCACGTGGAGCCAATACACCCCCGTTTGCTCAGAGGCTTAGCCTAAGGGAAAATTTCTCCCCCCTCAGCCCACGTGGCCAATACTGTTACCAGCTGGTCACAATGAGTCCTGAGCAATCTGCTCTAAGGATCTGGGTGATGAGACGCCTGGGGTCACGCTCGTGGGTCTGGGGCACAGAAATATGCAGGCAGCAGGCCGGTGAGAGGCCAGGAGCAGGAGCGACTGTGGGGTTGGGCAAGGCCGGGACCAGGTACCAGGTGAGGACAATCAGGGCTGCAAGCTGCAGGCAGGAAGCAATGGGGCCAAGCCAGGTGGGGTGGGCAGCAAACGCAACAGGTCCAGAGCCTGTAGCAGCTTTGCAAGGATAGAAAACCTTGGCCAGAGAGATATGTCTCAAAAAAAAAAATTTCTAGGTACTAGATATTAAAAGTTGAACTAAAGATCAGAAAAGAAATCGGAAGATTGAGATATTTTGTTTTCCCGAAGTGGTTACGCCAACTGTAAAGATTAAAATTTAGGGAGACTGGGGAGACTGAGGCAGGTAGAAATTAGTTTCTCTCTGCAAGGAGTATTATACTTTTTAGAGGTTTATTGAAGATTAAGGATTAAAGAAAATACAGGATAAGAGACACGTGTCCAGGCCATAGAGAGGCCTAGACACAACCTCACCTACATTATGAAAAAAAGCCACATCTGCCCCAAAAGGAAGTCCAAACCCGAGAGACCCCTCAAAAGCCTTTGAATCAGCTTAAATACCTTCTCGATCTGGGCCCAGGTGAGATTACAAGGCATTCTGGGGAAGTGGAGCAAAGGCTCATGGGGATTGTAGTCCTGTATTCAAGTCTATTTTTTACATTCATAAGGTGATATTACTCACAAGTTTCTATCTTCTTTCTCTACTGTATTTGGAAAATGAGTTCACAGAGTAAACCACTGTTACCTTTGCATTGAACTCTTTAGGCTTGGTATTTAGATCAAATATTTGTCTACTAATAGTTTCTGAACACTTTAGACCTTCTCCAAAGATAAGCTTTATGTCACAATAGTTATAGAACTGAACTTGGAGTCAGCAAGAACTGAATTCAAATGTGACCCTAATAATTTAATATCTGTTTACCTCAATTTCCTCAACTGTAAAAAGGGCACATTTATGGCACGTACCCCCCAATATTATTGTAAAGATCAAATGAGATATTTGTAAAGTGCTGAGCATAATACATGGCATACAGTAAGTGTTACTATTTTTATTTTCATTGCAGCAAGCACTCTACACCTAAACAATTAGGAGAGTAAATGTCAATATCTTTACATTTATCCATTTTTCCATTTTTCAAAGTCAACAGCTTTTTAAACACATCAAATTGTAGTGATTATGACTTCATTTAGATTCATTTATCCTATCTACTCATTCATAATAATGCTATTAGGTTAACCTTTGCTTTATCTAGTCAATTCTCTGACTGCACACCTGTGGTTGATTTGGAAAGGATGTCTATAATAGTAAGCAATTGTTACCTATATGTTAATATACAATCAATTGTATCATTCATAATGCTGTTCAGAGCTTGCTATATATAGCCTATGCATTTCAGTGTTCTTAACAAAATCCATATAATACCTTGAAGGAAACCTTTCAAATAATATGCCATCCTTTGATTTTTTCCTTTGTTTTTGTTTTTTACGATAGACTCTGATTTTTACCACTTTTTACACATTATATTTGAAAAATTGCCAAAAAAACAAAAGGCAGCATAGATCAAAAAGTAGGATGGACTTTGAGTCAAAGTTCCTCAATTTTAAAATATAGAAACTGAAACACTTTTCCTAGAACAGAGCAGAGATTATTAACTTGAGTCCACAGACACCTAAATAATCCATAAAGACATATTATAAGTTAATCAAATTTGCTTTTAAAATATTGAATAATTGTAATTTAATAACACTTGTAAAATAATTATTTGGAAAGTATTCCATTATACAACATTATTTGGAAATTATGCCATTAATAATAATGTGTATTCATATGTATGCATACATATTACATTTATAATACATTATTGCATAATATACATATATAGCAGCTGAGGGGCACAATGGATAGAAAGCCCATCCTGGAGTCAGGAAGATTCTTCTTCTTAAGTTCAAATCCAGTCTCAAATATTTTTAATCTGTTTGAACCTGGGTAATTCATTTAACTCTGTTTGCCTCGGTTCCTTATTTGTAAAATGAGCTGGATGAGAAAATGGCAAAAAAAATAGAGTATCTTTGACAAGAAAATATCAAATAGATTCACAAAGAGTTGAAAATGACTAAATGAACTGAATAACAACATGTGCATGCATATATATATATATATATATATATATATATATTCTCCATCAAAAACCTTGGATTTTATAATTTTATCACTCTTTTATCATTTTGGATATTCCTTTGAACAATACCATCTACAACTTTGAATGTTTCCCAAGAATCGTCCTGGCTTAAAAATATCATCACTTGTTGACCATATTTTGGTGTTGTCTCACCAAATTGTTGTGCTAGTACTTGAACAAAAACAATCTTTTGCCATATTTGTACTCAAAACATTTCTTTCCAGAACTTAGTGACATAGCTTTAGGGAAATCAAGTTCAGATTCACACCATGGCAAAGCACTGAAGAAATATTTTGGAGGAAGAAATATGTAGTATGTATGTGTGTATGTAGGTATATTACATAAATAAACACACACACACACATATATATATATAATATGCCCATCTACACATGTATGTATATATACATTGTTCCATACATATACAATAAAAATATATTTAATAAATTGATTTTGTTAATGAGCATTCTTAGATTTTAAAAATTACATGATTCTTTCTGATATCTTTAATATTTATTTTCTTCTTGATTATTTAGTTCTAGTATTAATTTTATGAAATTTGATCTGCCATAGTAGATATAGTTCTAGACCAAGAATTAGAATACTGAAATCATCTTTCAAGTCCACAATTTACTATTTTTGGTATTTTGTACCAGTTATTTGTTTCCATTAAGCTACAGTTTTGTATTCTATAAAATAGCAAGAATGCCTTCCTTATCTATGTCAGTGAGTTATTATGATGAGCAAATTATATATTGGATAAGAAATAGCTTAGAAAATTGAAAAGTGCTCTTGCTGCAATGAGGTATGAGGATTGTTTGTAAGAGAATGAAAAGTTAATTTGTTGAGTTACTGCAGAGAGATTTAATAATCATAATTCCTCTATTCCAGCTACCATCCTTGGAATATGATATTTAACAGTATCTTTTCACCACTCCTCTTTTTCTTTCCACCAATTGTGACTTAGTCTGCATCTCTCTTTAGAAAAAAAAACTATTCAGATGTGTAAAAGGTAATAATGGAGAAGCTAGAATGAGATGATGACAGTCTAGGCTCCATTAGTCAGCAAATGCCAGTTTCAGCATTAATTTCACTAGGGAAATAGCATCAGATCCATTCCTTTAACACGATTTTGGAAGTATATAAAAATTAATAAGATTCTCTCTCATGTATCATGTGTTCCAAGACAAAACCCTGACAATTCAGATAGATAAACATTCTTCTTAATTCCTTTCATTTGTGTCTTTTCACTGTTCCCTCAATGTCCCTGTATCTTTTGCAAATTGCTCATTCCAAAAAAAAACAAGATATGCTTCTCTAATATGCTTGTTATTTATCAAAGTTTAACTGGTCAGAATTTAAATTAATGAAACAAATTGTAAATACAATTTTAAAGAATAGTCATAAAATTTGAGGTGCTCACTCTCCCCCCTAGCAAGAGAGACAAGTAGAGTAGAAAATAAGCAGTACCACTATTATTCTTCTCAACAAAACTTCAGCAACCAGAGTCTCTTTTCTCTCATTGCTTGTTTACATCTATATAATTTATGCTGGTCCATCATTTTATCCAGTTATATCAGAGATAGTGGCTTCAGATATAGCAAGTGATATTCCTTCTATTAACCTCATGCTCTGATTGAAAGCATGAGCACAGTACAAGTATGTGTCACTCCTGTGTCCTCGTGGATGTTCTGCCTCTTTTTTAATACTCTCTTCTAGTATGAGAGGGAATTGACACATCCCCTTAATATATAATCTTTCTTTGGTGTATGAGTCACACAGATTAATTTTGATGCTGATGAGGGGAGCTTTATTTCCAAGTATATATGGCCATGGCAGAAAGAGAATATAAAATGATAATCTAACTCCCTAAATGGTTTGTCATCCTAAATATTGTAAAAGTTCTCTTATACCACTTATTTCAAACCATATTTTAAAAAGATTGTAAATGATATAATGTGAACATAAAATAAAATGCATGCAAATCAGACAAATATTCAATTTTACTTAACTCAAATTTTTGTTTTATCACTGCTTTACCAATATTTACTAACTTGAATACAATAGTCACCTGACTGACTCATTGCATTTTGATAGTTAATCCTCTTATGCATAGTCATACTGCTCTATAAAAACATATCTACTCTGTTCATTTTTCTGCATGGTTAACTCACCCAAAAATATTTTATTAATATGTTAGAAAAGAGGATCCCCAAGTGAAATTTTACTAGTTGGGGTAGAAAATAGAGAAAAAAATAAGGGAAGCAATAGATTTTTCTGGAGTTAGATTTCCTCCCCTAAAATTCTAATTATTTCCTTTCAATCTGCCTGTCCCTAAGAAATGAACAAAGAAGTAGGTAAAAAAATGAAGGATAAAAGCACCATTAACATGTTTTTATGTGAGTACTACTTACCTACTGATATAGTGATCAATGTAAAAAGAATTCATGATATAAAAAGTACTGAAAAGATTTCTTTACATATAGTCGGCAACATCAACATCACTTTCAAGTTCCTACTTATTATACATGGATGTATGAACACTATTCTATCTAGAAGTCTACAATTTAAGATAAATCATACCATTGGGTGCATAAGTAAGGATGTCTGGACTGATAGAAAAACAATGAATAATTGTGAATAAGTAAAGCCTTTATGTTATATATAGAATCCATTTGGTATAGAGATGATTGAGAGACCATCATAGTTATTTTGCTCAAAAATGGTGTAGTTTAAGAAAGAAACTAATATCAATTTGTCAGGGAAGACATTCTAGATGAGGTATGATTTCAAGAATCATTTGAATGAAGAAAAAAATGAGGTTTGGTAAGCTGGAAGAAAGGGTGTTATGAATATATGATTTCAGGGAGTCTAAGAGGAGCCATGCCAAATTTCAAAAATTCAGTCATGCCCTGAATTAAGGGCACATTAACTAAACTATTCTGGGAAGAATAGAGGGAATAGAAGACAAGACAAATGAGGTCATGAATAGCTGAAAGTAGAGGGTTCTTGGTCTTGATCCAGAATGTAATGGGAATCTACAATCAGTACTTAAAGGTGTTTGAGACAGGGTGACTATCAGGTGAAATCATTTTATCAGCAGCATTCAACATAAGTTATAGAAAAATGGTGCTTTGTAGAGGGAATTAAAGCATTAAGCTCTTAAAAATTCAAATAAAAGATAATAAGTCCTTGTTCTAAAACTAGTTTTATGGAAATAAATCAATAAATTCATAATGAGGTTAAAAAGTTAAAGGAATAGGATTTGGGGAATTCAAGAAGAAAAAAAATATTCCAAAACTGCAGTATATTCCTACTTGATAGAGATATTGGTAAAGGATTATGGAGAGAAGGTAAGTATCTCTGTATTTAATTAGATTTTGGAAAAGGACCTATGAGAGACAATTTGATATGGTAGGATTCCAGAATTTCTGCATGACAAAAGCAGAACAAAAAACAAAAGAAAAAAAATATATACATATTTTTAAATGCATTATAACATACTTATGCATAAGATAGAGTAGAAGAGAATTAAGTTGAGCTTGCCTAACATTCCCTTCCCAACAACTTGAAAAAGCAAAGTAAACACATGTAAAGTCTAAAAGAAAAATAAGAAAATAAGAATTTGATACAAATTCTTAAAGAGCTCAAAAGAAAAAAAAAGATTTCAAAATCCAATTAAGAGAGGCAGAGGAGAAGTGGGGAAGAAAATTGAAAGTGATTCAAGAAGAACAGAAAGTGATGCAAGGAGAAATGGGCCAATTAAAAAAGGAGAAACAAAGCTGACAGAGGAAAATCAAGTCTTAAAAATCAGAATTGACCACCTAGAAACTAATGATTTACCCAAGTATATTTTGCATCTAATCTATTCCATTGATTCACAATTCTATTTCTTAAACAATACCAGATTTTTTTTGATGATTACAGCTTTATTGTACAGTTTGAGATCTGCTACAGTTGGCTGAGCCACCTTTCTTCACATTTTTTCTTTAATTCTCTTGATATTCTTGATCACTTCTTTTGTTCTTCCAGATGAATTTTATTGTTGCTTTTTCTAGTTCTATAAGATAAAATTTAATATTTCAATGTCTATGACATCAAATAAGTAAATAATTTAGGAAGAATTGTCATTTATATTTTATTAGTGTAGCCTACCTGAAGAGTAAATACCTGTTTTCCAGTTGTTTAGACTTGACTTATTTGCATTAAAAGTATTTTGTAATTATTTTTATATTATTCCTGTGTTTGTCTTGCCAAGTAGATTTCCAAGTATTTTATATTGTCTTAGGTTATTTTAAATGGACTTTCTCTTTCTATCGCTTTCTGCTTGACTTTGTTGGTAATATATAAAAATGCTATTGGTTTATCTGGGTTTATTGTGTTTCCAGCAATTTTGCTTGCTAAAGTTGTCATTTCAACTAGTTTTTTCATTGATTCTCTATGATTCTCTAAGAATACCTTCATATAATTTGCAAAGAGTGATAGTTTAGTTTTGACATTGCCTACTTTAATTCCTTCAAATCTTTTCCCTCTCATTGCTAAAGTAAGCATTTTTAGTACAATATTTAGTAATAATAGTGATAATGGGCATCTTTGCTTCACCTCTGATCTACTTTGAAAGATTTCTATCTTAATCCTCTTGCAGATACTTATTGATGGTTTTACATAGAGTGTTTATTTTAAGGAATGACCTATTTATTACTACACTTTCTGGTATTTTTAATAGGAATGGATTTTGTATATAGATAAATAAATTTTTTGCCTCAATTGAGATGTTCATTATTGATGTGGTCAATTATGCTGATAGTTCTTCTAAAATTAAGCCAACTTTACACTTCTGATATAAATTCTATCTAGTCATAGTCAATGATCCCTGTGATATATTGATTTAGTTGCTCTTCTAATATTTTATAATAGATTTTTGCATAGATATTCATTAAGGAAATTAGTTTGTTATATTCTTTCTCTGTTTTTGTTCTTCCTACCTTTGATCTCAGCACTATAATTGTGTCATTAAAAATAATTTGTTAGGACTGCTTTGTCTATTTCCCCAAATACTTTATAGAGTATTGAGAGTATTTTTTCTTTAAATATTTGATAGAATCACTTGTAAATCCATTTGGCCTGGAGCAATTTTTCATTGATGGTTTATTCAATTTCTCTCTCTAAAATGGGATTATTCTATTTAATCTTTTGATAATCTGGGCAATACATATTTTTGTGAATATTAATTCATTTCTCTTACATTATCAGATTTAGTGTCATAAAATTGTGCAAAATATCTCCTAATGATTGCTATAATCTCCTCTTCATTGGTGGTACACTCATCCTTTTTTAAATTTTTGATACTGGTAATTTTATTTTCTTTCTTTTTTATAATAAAACTAACCAAATATGCAATCTATTATGTTTTTTTAAGAAACAAACTCTTACTATTATTAATTATTTCAATAGCTCCCTTGCCTTCAACTTATTAATAACTCCTTTGCTTTTTAGAATTTTAAATTTAGTCTTTAAATGAAGATTTAAAATTTGTTCTTTTCTAGATTTTTTTAGTTGCATGCCTAATTTATTGATTTTCTTTTTCTACATTTTGTTGACACAAGCATTTAGAGATATAAATTTCCCCAGAAGTACTGCTTTGGTTGTATCCCATGAAATCTGATATGTTGTCTTCTCATTGTCATTCTCCTTAATGAAACAATTTATTGTTTCTTTAATTTGTTCTTTGACCTATATCTTTTTAAAAATTAAATAATATAGTTACCAATTTCTTTTTAATCTTTTCCATAGAAATTCATTGATTATAATTTTATTGCCTCATGATCCGAAAAGGATACCCCTCTATTTCTGTTTTTCTGCATTTAGCTATGAATTTTTATGCCCTAATACATGGCCAAATTCATGTAGGAGGCATTCACTACTGAAAAAAAAACATATATTTCATTTTCTCCCCATTCAATTTTCTCCAGAGAACTATTAAAACTAACTTTTCTAAAGTTTACTCACTTTTTAAACTTCTTTCTTGTTTATTTTTTCTTGGATTTGTTTATTTTTGAGAGGGGAAGGTCAAGGCTCCTTAGTAGTTTTACTTTCTATTTCCTTCTGAAACTCACTTAATTTTTGCTTTAAAAATTTGGAGGCTATAAAACTTTGGTATATATGTTTAATACTGATATTACTTCATTGTCTACCATTTATCAAGATATAATTTCCTTTTTTAATTCTTCATATTAAAACTATTTTTCCTTTAGCTTTGTCTGAGACCATGGTAACAACTCCTTTTGTTTTTCAGCTGAAAAACAATAATAGATTCTACTCTGACACCTTCTGTGTTAATTCTGTGTGTTTCTCTACCTAAAATTTTTTCTTGTAACAAAATATTTTAGGATTCTGGTTTTTAATTCATTCTGTTTCCTGCTTCTGGGTGATTTCATCCCATTCAAGATGATTGTCATCTGTGTATTCTCCTTCATCTTGTTTTCCACTTTTGATACTGTTAAAACTCTCTCTTTCCATTCTGTCCCTCCTCAAAACATTTCACTTTAATCCCTAGCCCCTGTTTCTCACTCCCTTTTATTTTTGTCCTCTCTTTTCTTAATTCACAACTTGCTTCTCCATAAGATAAACTAATATTTTATACTCAAATGACTATGATTGTTATTCTCTCTTTGAGCCAATTCTGATTATAGTAAGGTGTAAGAATTGCCTATCATGACCCTCACTCTCTCTTTCAGTGTAATAGATTTTCATGCCTCTTTAGGTGAGAAAATTTACCCCATGTTACCTCTTCTTTCTTATTTCAATGCAATCCTTTTATTTACCTCTTGATTATATTTTTCCATATAATGTTCCATATCCTAATCAAGTTTACTCCTATACCCACAGTCTCTATATATTTCTTCTAACTATTGAGATAATGATACAAAATTTGAAGTTACAAATATAAACTATCCATAGAGTAATATAGTTTAACCTGATTGAATCCTTTAAATTTTTTTTCTTGTTTAGCTTTTTATGATTTCTTGAATCTTAAATTTGAAAATCATATTTTCTGTTTAAGTCTGGCCTTTTCATTAAGAATGCTTAGAAATATTCTATTTCATTTTTTTCCCTTTTAAACATTGTTTGACTTGGTCATTTTCAAACATTATTCATTAGAAACAAAGATCATTTTCTTTTTCTCCCCCCCCCCACCCTTCCCAACACCCCTCCCAATGGTGATGCATGATTCCTCTGGGTATCACATGTGTCCTTGGTCCGAACTCTTTTCCATGATGTTGGTAATTTCATTAAGGTGTTCATTTAAGTCTCTCCTCAGTCATATCCCCTCAACCCCTGTAGTCAAGCTATTGCAATTCCTTGGTGTTTTTACTCCCACTGTTTGTCCTCTGCTTGTGGGTAGTGGTTTTTTTTTTTCTAATTGATGTCGGCAGATTTTTTAGGGACATTGCATTGACATTAATGGAGAAGTCCATTACATTCTATTGTATCACAGTGTATCAGTCTCTGTGTACAATGTTCTCCTGGCTCTACTCCTTTCAATCTGCATCACTTCATGGAGGTTGTTCAAGACTTCATGGAATTACTCCACTTTATTATTCCTTTTTGCACAATAGTATTCCATCACCAACAGATACCACAATTTGTTCAGCCATTCCCCAATTGAAGGACATTCCCTCATTTTCCAATTTTTTTGCCACCACAAAAAGCGCAGCTTTGAATATTCTTGTACATGTCTTTTTTCCTTATTATCTCTTTGGGGTACAAACCCAGCAGTACTACGGCTAGATCAAAGGGCAGACAGTCTTTTATTGCCCTTTGGGCATAGTTCCAAATCGACCTCCAAAATGGTTGGATCAATTCACAACTCCACCAGCAATGAATAAATGTCCCAACTTTGCCTTATCCCCTCCAACATTCATTACTTTCCTTTGCTGTCATGTTCGCCAAACTGTGAGGAGTGAGGTGATACCTCAGAGTTGTTTTGAATTTTCATCTCTCTGATTATCAGAGATTTAGAGCACTTTTTCATGTGTTTATTAATAGTTTTGATTTCTTTGGCTGAAAACTGCCTGTTCATGTCCCTTGCCCATTTATCAATTGGAGGATGGCTTTATTTTTTGTACAGTTGATTTAGCTCTTTATAAATTTGAGTAATTAGACCTTTGTCAGAGGTTTTTGTTAAGAAAATTGTTTCCCAATTTGTTGCTTCCCTTCTAATCTTGGTTACATTGTTTTTTTTTTATAAAAACATTTTAATTTGATATAATGAAAATTGTTCATTTTACGTTTTGTGACCCTTTGTCGTGATTTGGTTTACAGTCTTTCCCTACCCACAGGTCTGACATGTATACTATTCTGTGTTCACCTAGTTTAATTATAGTTTCCTTCATTATATTCAAGTCATTCACCCATTCTGAGTTTAACTTAGTGTAGGGTATTATATGTTGATTGAAACCTAATCTCTCTCACACTGTCTTCCTGTTTTCCCAGTAGTTTATGTGAAATAGTGGATTTTTGTCCCCAAAGCTGGGGTCTTTGGGTTTGTCATATACTGTCTTGCTGAGGTCACTTATCCCCAGTCTATTCCACTGATCCTCCTTTTTGTCTCTTAGCCAGTACCAAACTGTTTTGATGACCACTGCTTTATAATATAATCTGAGATCTGGGATTGCAAGGCCCCCTTCCTTTGTATTTTTTTTTCATGATTTCCCTGGATATCCTTGATCTTTTGTTCTTAAAAATGAACTTTTTTTTTCTAATTCAGTAAAAAAAAATTTGGAAGTTCAGTGGGATGGCACTAAATAGATAGATAAGTTTGGGTAGGATGGTCACTTTTATTATATTGGCTCGTCCTACCCATGAGCAGTTATTTTTTTTCCATTTGCTCAAGTCTAGTTTTAGTCATGTGGAGAGTGTTTTGTAGTTGTGTTCATATAGTTCCTGTGTTTCTCTCAGCAGATAGATTCCTAAGTATTTTATTTTGTGTAAGGTGATTTTGAATAGTATTTCTCTTTCTAATTCTTGCTGCTGAACTGTGTTGGAAATATATAGAAATGCTGATGACTTATGCGGGTTGATTCTCTAGGATTCTTTAAGTAGACCATCATATCATCCACAAAGGGTGATAACTTGGTCTCCTCCTTGCCTATTTTAATGCCTTCAATTTCTTTTTTCTTCTTTAATTGCTACTGCTAGTGTCTCTAGTACAATATAAAATAGTAGAGATGATAATGGGCATCCTTGTTTCACTCCTGATCTTATTGGGAATGCAACTAGTTTATCCCCATTGCAGATAATATTAGCTGATGGTTTTAGATATATACTGTTTATTATTTTTAGGAAGAACCCTTCTATTCCTATGCTTTTTAGTGTTTTTCATAGTAATGGGTGTTATATTTTATCTAAGGCTTTTTCTGCATCTATTGAGATAATCATGTGATTTTTTGTCAGTTTGCTTGTTAATATGGTCAATTATGTGGATGGTTTTCCTAATATTGAAACAGTCCTGCATTCCTGGTATAAATCCTACTTGATCATAGTGAATGACCCTCCTGATTGGTTGTCAAAGTCTTTTTTGCTACTATCCTGTTTAAGATTTTTGCCCCTATGTTCATTAGGGAGATTGGTCTATAGTTTTCTTTCTCCGTTTTTGATCTGCCTGGCTTTGGAATCAGCATCATATTTGTGTCATAAAAGTAATTTGGTATAACTCCCTCTTTGCTTATTATGTCAAATAGTTTGTATAGTATTGGAATTAGCTGTTCTTTGAATGTTTGGTAGAATTCACTTGTGAATCCATCTGGGCCTGGGGATTTTTTCTTAAGGAGCTCTTTGATGGCCTGTTGGATTTCTTTTTTTCATATGGAATTAATTAAAAATTCTATTTCTTCTTCTCTTAGTCTAGGCAATTTGTATTTTTGTAAGTATTCATCTATATCACCTAGATTGGCATATTTATTGTCATATAACTGGGCAAAAAAGATTTTAATGATTGCCTTAATTTCCTCTTTATTCGAGGTAAGGTCCCCCTTTTCATCTATGATACTATTAATTTGCTTTTCTTCTCTCCTTTTTTTAATTAGATTGACCAGTACTTAGTCTATTTTGTTTGTTTTTGCAAAGTACAAGATTCTTGTCTTATTTATTAGTTCAATAATTCTATCATTTTAAATTTTATTAATTTCTCCTTTAATTTTTAGGATTTCTAATTTGGTTTTCTTCTGGGGGGTTTTAATTTGTTCCCTTTCAAGTTTTTTGATTTGCATGTCCAATTCATTGATCTCTGCCCTCTCTAATTTGTTAATATATACACTCAAGTATATGAATTTTCCTCTAAGTACTGCCTTGGCTGCATCTCATGAGGTTGGAAAGGATGTCTCACCATTGTCATTTTCTTCAATGAAATTATTGTTTCTATGGTTTGTTCCATAACTAATTGATTTTGGAGCATCATATTATTTAATTTCTAATTGTTTTTTGATTTTTCTCTCCATGTACCCTTACTGATCATTATTTTTATTGCCTTGTGATCTGAACGAAGTTTGCATTAATTATTTTTACTTTTCTGCATTTGTATGCCATGTTTTATGACCTAGTGTATGGTCAATCTTTGTGAATGTGCCATGTGTGCTGAGAAGAAGGTGTATTCCTTTTTGTCCTGATTTATTTTTCTCCATATATCTATAAATTCTAATTTTTCTAGGATTTCATTCACCTCTTTTACCTCTTTTTAATTTATTTTTTCTTTTGATTTGTCTAAATTTGATAGTGGTTGGTTCAGATCTTCCAACAGTATAGTTTTATTATCTATTTCCTCCTTCAATTCTCCTAGTTTCTCCATTAGAAATTTGAGTGCTATACCATTTGGTGCATATATGTTGATTAGTGATATTTCCTTGTTGTCTATACTCCCTTTTATCAGGATGTATTTACCGTCCCTATCTCTTTTAATCAGGTCTATTTTTGCTTTGGCTTTATCAGATATCATAATTGCTACTCCTGCCTTCTTTCTGTCAGTTGAGGCCCAATAGGTCTTACTCCAACCTTTAATTCTGACCTTGTGAGTATCTACCCACCTCATGTGTCTTTCTTGAATACAACATATGGTAGGGTTTTGGATTCTAATCCACTCTGCGATTCATCTACGTTTTATGAGTGAGTTCATCCCATTCATGTTTAATGTTATGATTCTCATTTTTTAATTCCTCAGGATTTTGACATCCTTGCCTAATTCTTACTTTTCTTCTTTTGTTTATAACTTTTAAACCAGCCATTTACTTTAAATCAGTCCCCCTAGTCCCATCCTTTGTTTTGCTTCCCTTTCTGGCCCCTTCCTTTTTGTTCCCTTCCCCTCCTCCCTCTCCTTCCCTTCCTTTTTGTACTCCCTCACCCCCAACCCCCTTAGTTTTCCCTTCTCCCTTACCCTGTTGGATAAGATAGAATTCAAGATTCCAATGGATCTAGATGCGCTTCCCTCTCAGAGTCGATTTCACTAAGTGTAATGTTTAAGTAATATCAATTAGCACTCTTATCCTCTCCTTCTTATAAGAGAATTCTTCCCCTCCCCTTTGTAAAGATTAAAATTTAGGGGAGATGGGGAGACTGAGGCAGGTAGAAATTAGTTTCTCTCTGCAAGGAATATATATTTTTTAGAGGTTTATTAAAGGTTAAAGATTAAGAATATACAAGTAAGAAACATGTGCCTAGGCCAGAGGCCTAGACAAAATAACCTCACATCATGGAAGAGACGCCTCTGCTCCAAAAACGGAAGTCCAAAAAGCCCGAGCCCTTCAAAAGCCTTTGCTTAAATATCTTCTTGATCTCGGCCCAGGTGAGATTACAAGGCATTCTGGGGAAGTGGAGCAAAGGCTCATGGGGATTGTAGTCCTGTATTCGAGTCTATTTTTTACATCCCCCCGTGTGATCATTTGTGGAAAAATTAATTTTTCCCCAAAAGGATCATAAAAACATAATAAACTTAAAAGATTACAATAGTGTGAGGATAAGAGAAAAAAGAATAAAACCAATAATTTCTGAACACATTGACAAAAAGCCGTTAGGGGGCAGTCCCCTTTGGCATAAAATTATACATACAAATAAATGTTCAATCAACCACACCCAAAGTTCAATTTTGTGCAACTTGTGGTCTGGAGGCTTCTTCATGATGGCTTCTCCAACAGTTCAGTTTCTGAATTCAGGGAAGTAGCATCTTCTTTACCTAAAATTCTTCTCAAAAAGAATTTAAACTTTGCAATTTAAATAATGATATTTTTTTACATTCCCCCGTGTTGTGGGTGATTGAAAGATTCAGAATCAGTTAGGGATGCATGGCTGAGGTATATGAATCAATTGGCAAGAGATATTAAAAAAGACACCAGAAAATCCAAAAGAAAAGAAAAATTTCTGGATGAAAATATAGACTATCAAAGTCTTATGTGTAAAAATTCCAAGTAGAAGAAAAATAAATCTATAACAGGTCCTTCAATCAGGGCCCAATCAAAATGATCTAAGTAATGATGCATTTACCCAATCAGCGCCAGGACTACAGAAAGGTACCACACTATGAGAGGCAGAAAAGAGGACCAGATTATAGGAGCCAAGGTTTTGGGGATACTCATCTTTGAGTATCTTCAGAGTGAGTGTAGATACAAGGAAAGCCTATGTCTTAACACATGTTAAACATAGTAACCTTGAGTCTTCACACTAGGTTCAAGACCTTTGTATTGGCTTAGAAGTGCATCAATCCATCCTAGATAGGCCTTTCTTTGGCCCTATGAAATGGCTCTTGTGTGTATCGCTTGTCCTGGAATCAGACAGAATCATTAAGCAAAGTCCCATAATTTATTTAAATAATTAGTGGAATCATTTTCATAGTCACAAGCTTTTTAGGGCATGCATTAGAAAATGTATCTTAAACTTGTAGCACTGAAAATCAAAAGGTTAAAGAAAATCTTAATACTGGTGACATGTGCTTCAAATATAAAAAGGAGAGAAAAAATAATTAAA